>NC_140498.1:94583362-95000862 GCF_964271855.1 Acomys minous
GCACACACCTGCTGCAAATGCCTTTGGCACAACCTGTTGTGCATGCCTGCTGCATATGCTTGCTGCACATGCCTGTGGCACAACCTGTTGCACATGCCTGCTTTACATGCTTGTGGCACAACCTGATGCATATGCCTGCTGTACACACCTGTTGCACATGCCTGCTGCATATGCCTACTGCACATACCTGCTACACACACCTGCTGCACATACCTGCTGCACACACCTGCTGCACACACCTACTGCATTCCCTATCCACCAGATGTTACCAGGGCCCTTTTCTCCTTGGTTCCTAGATTTTGCTGAGTGCAAAAGCCAAATGTACGGAATGGGGAGATAGCTAAGAAGGCATAGTGCTCACCATGCAAGCAGGAGGACCCGAGTTCGGATCCTGGGCATCCACTTGAAAAGCTGGGTGCAGCAGTGTGTATAATCCCAGCACTAGGGCTATAGAGTCAGGGCCCAGTAGCTCGCTGGTCTGCCAGTGCAGCCAAGCTGGAGAGCTCATACAGGATATGACAGACCCTGTATCAGACAGTGAAGTGGCCAATGATTAAGGAAGACACCTGACAGTGAACATGCAGGTTCACACACACACACACACACACACACACGCACACACACCACCACCACCACCACCACAGACTCCAAGTACATGAGCTGAACTAATATACACTGCCAAACTAGAGAGGGGGAAAAAACCCATGAGGTGTCAACCCTCCACAAAGAACTACAGGCAGCCGAGGAAAGCCGGGAGGGGGAGAGGTGGGCCTCCCCAGGGAAGAGAACACCACTGGTTGTCCAATGCCAAGCAGTCCTCCCTGAAGACATACATACAAGTCACATACAGACTGAGCAGTTTATAGTTAGGACTATACATGTGTGTACAAACACATATGTGCATGCAATTGCAATAAAACCAAAGGCCATGAATTTGAAGAACAGGGAAGGGCATATGGGGAGGATGGAGGGGGGGCAAAGGGAGGGGGGAGGGAAGGGAGGGGGAGGGAAGGGAGGGGGGAGGGAAGGGAGAAACATTGTAATTAAATTACAATCTCAAAAATAAAGGAAAAAGGCAGGGTGTGGAGCGTATGCCTTTAATCCCAGCACTTGGGAGGCAGAGGCAGGTGGATGGATGTGAGTTCAAGGCCAACCTGATCTACCAAGGGAGTCCAGGACAGCCAAGTCTACACAGGACCTTTGGAAAAGCAGACAGTGCTCTTAACCTCTGAGCCATCTCTCCAGCCCCCGTCCCTTTATTTTACAAACCCTTTTTGTACAGTCCTTGAATGAACTCCTCACTACGAAGCTCTCCCTGTGGAGACAGCTCCACCCACCCTGGTAGGATCGTTCATGGATAAAACACAGAGTGGTGCTCTGGCTGTTGATGGCCCAGGATGACAGGCAGTGATGTCATGGGCTCATCTGAGCCCGGCTCTGTGGTGTTTGGTGTTGCTCACTCTCTCCCTGGTTTTTGAGTAGCCGGGATGGAACCCAGGGCCCTGTGCATTGCCAAGCAAGACACTGTACCACTGAGCTATCCCACCCTGAGGCAGCCGAGTGCTGAGCTCATGCGCGCTCGCCTTGCAGGCTGGGGGGCATCCCTGTGGGAGTGATTGCCGTGGAGACTCGGACCGTGGAGGTGGCCGTCCCTGCTGACCCTGCCAACTTGGATTCGGAGGCCAAGGTGAGGGGCCGGGAGCCATGACCTCTGCCGACAGGAGTAGATCCTCTCACAGGGGGCAGAGGCATCAAGCAGGGCTTGGCCTGGGGGGGCTCTGCCTGTCTCCCCACCACATCTCCACGGGACACATAATATTCCAGTATTCCGGGCTCCTTCTCAGGGTGGGAAAGGTCCCCATCCCCCACCCGCATTCGACTTCCGCTGCTGGGAGCTGCAGTGAGGCCTGGGCTGTGTGGCCATCAGGGCGTGCATGGGAATAGAGGGACCTGTGGGAGTCCTAAGGGCCCTGGTACATGCATATGGGCACATGTGCTGGTGAGGGTTACTATTGTGATAAAATAAAACACCATGACCAAAGCAACTGGGGGAGGAAAGGGTTTATTCGGCTCACACTTCCACACCATAGTCCATCACTGAAGGAAGTCAGGACAGGAACTCAAGCAGGGCAGGAAGCTGGAGGCAGGAGGTGACGCAGAGGCCATGGAGGATGCTGCTCACTGGCTTGCTCTCCATGGCTTGCTCAGCCTGCTTTCTTATAGAACCTGGACCACCAGCCCAGGGGATGGCACCACCCACAGTGGGCTGAGCCCTCCCCATCAATCACTAAATAAGAAAATGCCCGACAGGCTTGCTACAGCCCGATCTCATGGAGGCATTTTCTCAATTGAGGCTCCCTCCTCTCTCGGGTGGCTTGTCTTGTATCGAGTTGATATAAAACAGCACAGGATGAAGCTGTGATCGCTGGCCCTATTGTCCGCGCATGGCCCAGGGTCACTGTCTGACCTAAGTGACTCTGTGTCGCAGATCATCCAGCAGGCGGGCCAGGTGTGGTTCCCGGACTCCGCCTACAAGACCGCGCAGGTCATCAGAGACTTCAACCAGGAGCATCTGCCCCTCATGATCTTTGCCAACTGGAGAGGCTTCTCCGGCGGCATGAAGGGTAAGGCCAGCCCTGTTGCGCCTCTCAACAGCCCTGGGAGGACACTGGTCAGGTAACCGCCTGGTTTATAGATGAGGAGCTAAGCGTGGGAGGCAGGTGACTTCCTGCAGTCAGGGGAAGGGCAGGACAGGGAGATCTCTGCTCTGCAAGCTCCTTGGTGACCTGGGTAGTCGTTGCCTTCCTGTGTGGGAGCATGAAGAAGGCTCCATGCAGCCTCCTCACAGCTGGCCTTGGAGTTGCAGTCCCTGTAAGTCCCCCAGAGAGAGATAGCGGGTCCCACTGGCTGCTGAGGGAGGAGCTGAGGTGAGAGGACTACAGGGAGGGTCCCACGCTCTGGTCTCACACATGGAGCTGTTGTCACTGGGGTCAACATTGCAGTGTCACCACATAGGGTGTGAGGGGACTTGGAGGGATCTCCTTGTAAGGCGGGGCACTGCTGTGCTGTGGGGGTTGTGTGTACCGGATGCATGTGTGAGCTGGGGCTCCTCGCCCAGAGCTGGAAGGGACTTAGAAGGTGGCAGTGCATTTGCAGATGAGGACACGCCCATGCAGGAGAGCAACCTGCCCAAGGTCACATGGGCTCCGAGGGGAGGGAGCCAGACCTGGACCAGCCCCCAGCTCTCCGAGGCTCCCTCAGGAGCCCAGGGTAGAGGAGGCTGCGGGCTCTGTCGGTGTGGTGTGCCGCCGCTGGGGCCCAAGGCTCCTAAGCAGGCCTCGCTTTGCAGACATGTATGAGCAGATGCTGAAGTTTGGAGCCTACATTGTGGACGGCCTCCGGCTGTTCAAGCAGCCGATTCTCATCTACATCCCCCCCTGCGCCGAGCTCCGCGGAGGCTCCTGGGTCGTCCTGGACTCCACCATCAACCCCCTGTGCATAGAGATGTACGCCGACAAAGAGAGCAGGTGGGTGTGTCACCTAGAATTTTCTCAGCACAGTTAGGCTCCCAGAGGACAATACCCGGAGAAGGGTAAGTGGTCGGCCGTGGCAGCGTGGAATAGCCTTGGCCCCGAGGGTATGGAGCAGGGCTAGGGCAATCCCTGGAGCTCACTGGCTGGCCAGTCTAGTCAAGTCAGCTCCAGGTTCAGAGAGAGACCCTGCCTCAAAAAGTAAGGACCTGACATTGGCCTATGATCTTTACAGGCACACACACAAACACATACACACAGTTACACATACACCACACACACAAAGTCATAATACACTCAAAGAAATACACAAATTTAAAAAAAAAAAAAGGAGCTGGGTCAGGAAGCTGGGAGACCTGGGGTGTCTGTCCTTAGTCTCCACCCCACACCCTTTTCCTCTTCTCTGTTCAGAGGGGGTGTTCTGGAGCCAGAGGGTACCGTGGAGATTAAGTTCCGGAAGAAAGATCTGGTGAAGACCATGAGAAGGATAGACCCGGTGTGCAAGAAGCTTGTGGGACAGCTGGGTAAGTGGCTCACACAGGCGCCACCCCAGGTGGGCTCACACAGGCGCCACCCCCAGGTGGGCTCACAGGCGCCACCCCCAGGTGGGCTCACACAGGCGCTACCCCAGGTGGGCTCACACAGGCGCTACCCCAGGTGGGCTCACAGGCGCCACCCCCAGGTGGGCTCACAGGCGCCACCCCCAGGTGGGCTCACACAGGCGCCACCCCCAGGTGGGCTCACACAGGCGCCACCCCCAGGTGGGCTCACACAGGCGCTACCCCCGGGTTGGTGAAGGCGCCAATTCTCAGTGCATCAAAGGTAGAATGAACAAGTGTCACACAGAGCCATCAGACAGTGACACCCAAAGGCCAGGCCATATCTGCAGTCAGCACCTTCCACAGGACACCAGAAGGGCTTGGGCTGGAAGTAGCTCTGACGGCAGATATTTGGGGGGCGGTGCTTTGTATGGTCACCGACTTGGCAAATGGGCTCAGATAGAGCTGTGAAGTTCATTTTCAGAGCGTCTGTGTTCTGACCACAGCCCATCTCTGGGACCAGGGGGTGGGGACATTGCCGTTGGGCCACCCAGAGGGTCAGGCTGGAGAGCCTTAGGTGAGGGATGTTCGTCCTGCGGTCCCACAGTTAAGTTGCTGTTCTGTACATACAGAGTGAGACTGAGTAAAGCGCTCGGGAGCTCATGTTCCCTTAGAGTCCGGAGTCAGAGATCTTATTTGACAAATGCTTCCCTTCACTTCTGATCTTCGATGTCCTTCTCCCTGGATGTCGACGAGGTGGCCACGCCTATGACTGTGTCGGCCACACGTTTGTTACAGCGTGGGATTCCCCTGTGCTCACATCTGGATGCCCAGGGCCTCTGTGACTTTGGGTTTGTGTGGAGTTGGCGTTATGTCTTGAAACACCTTTTGTAGGGGCCTTTCCTTTTTATTACACTTATTTTGTGTTTGTGTGTATTTACATGCCACAGCACACAGGTGGAGGTCGGAGGACAGCTCGCAGGAGTCAGTTCTCTCTGCCCACTGCGTGCATCCCGGGAGTCAAACCCACGTCCTCAGGCTTGTCAGCAAACATTCTTTCTCCACCGAGCCATCTTGCCAGGCCCCTTATTAGGATTCTAACTATGTGTTCCCTTGTTACACGGTGTTGTATTCATTTCTACCTCCCACCCACACCCCCCAGCAGAGCTGTGGCAGGGAGTCAGTATAGCCCCACTGTATTTATTATATGTCTGAAGACAGCAGCTGCCCGGGGCAAGGCTGGGACTTCACACAGATGCTCTCCTGGGGGCTGTGAGAGCATCCGAGGCCGCAGGAGCATAGGAGCAGTGTTGGCAGAGTCGCAGCCCAGCTTTGGGCCTTTTCAAACAAACCAACAAACCCACCCCACGTAGCCATCCCTCCCAGGCCCTTGGGTCCTGACTGCTGTCTGCTCACCTGCAGGGACAGCCCAGCTCCCTGACAGGGACCGCAGGGAGTTGGAGAGCCAGCTGAAGGCCCGGGAGGACCTGCTGCTTCCTGTCTACCACCAGGTGGCAGTGCAGTTCGCCGACCTGCACGACACGCCAGGCCATATGCTGGAGAAAGGAATCATTTCTGTGAGCGTCCCCAAGGCCACCGGGGCCCCAGACACAGAGGAGCTTATAGGGGCCTAGGATGGAGCCCAGCAGGGGCACAGAGGGCTTGCGGGTGGGTGGGTGGAGGGTGGGCATTCGGTCTGGGTGTGCCAGCAGGAGCCCACAGCCTCCGTCTTTAACCCTGAGGGAGACTCCAGGAGGCAGGGGCTTTGGAAATGTCAGAGTAACTTGAGTGTGTTCAGATGGCTGTAGTTTGCACTTCTTGTGAGGCTTGAAGCCTTGTTTGTGCTGACACTGATCCCATGACCTGCTCCTAAGAGGACACCCCATGCCCACTGGCCCATGCCCATAGCTGGCCATTTTTCTTGTGGGAGCTAGCCTGAGATTGAGTTTCGTGGGAGAAGAAGTAAATATAGATAGCAGTTTGGTTCCGAGGACACTGTTGTCCAGCCCTATAGGGTCCTGCAGAGCCCTGCTCTGTGTCCCCCTCCGTAGGAGCTCTGCCCCCTACGCACGACATTCCTACTTATAGGATAAGGTGGGCACCAGCCAGGTAGCCAGCCTGGGGCGTGGTCCTGGCCGCTCCCTGCATCCTGGCTCCTTCGTGGGTGCTGAGGCAGGCCTGTCCACAGGATGTGCTAGAATGGAAGACCGCGCGCACCTTCTTCTACTGGCGGCTGCGCCGGCTGCTTCTGGAGGCCCAGGTGAAACAGGAGATTCTCCGAGCCAGCCCGGAGCTGAGCCACGAGCACACGCAATCCATGCTGCGACGCTGGTTTGTGGAGACGGAGGGTGCGGTCAAGGTGGGCCTGAACACCTGAGGGCCTGAGGGGAGCTGCAGCGTGCAGGCGCTGGGGGGGGGGGAGGGGCTGCCGGGTGCTGTCCCTGCAGCTGCATCCCCACCTGAGGTAGACTGAACCCGTACCCACTGACCTCCAGGCCTACCTGTGGGACAGCAACCAGGTTGTGGTCCAGTGGCTGGAACAGCACTGGTCAGCCAGAGACGGCCCACGCTCCACCATCCGAGAGAACATCAATTATCTGAAGCGAGACTCTGTCCTCAAGACCATCCAAAGGTGAGCGGTGTGCCCGTGGCCAGCCTCTGGCGCACTGGCCTGTCGCGATGCCAGCATCAGCCCAGCCTCATGGGCGAGGGGACACCCCTCAGCAACAGAGCTGTGGTGGGTAGAAGGGGCAGGGCTGGGTCGATGTGGTAACTTGTGTCATAGCAGCACTTGGTTGATTAGAAGGACACCCTCCCTGTCAGTCTTTCCCAAGGAGGTGGTTCACAGGACACCTGGGATCCTCGTTTTGGGGTGTCACACCTCAGATTATATGACACAGCCAGTGACTGGAAAGGGCTATGCCACCCTGAGGCATTCTACCTTCAGGACTGTCTGCCCCTCCCTCTCTCCCTCCCTCCCCCTCCCTCTCTCCCTCCCTCCCCCTCTCTCTCTCTCCCTCACTCCCACCTCCTTCTCTCCCTCTCTCCCTCCTTCCCATCCCCCTGGGGTGGGGTGGGGGAATCAGAGCTCCGAGCTCTGGTCCACTCAAGAGAAACATAGTGCCCTAGACAAGGTCACTGCCACCTAGAGACTGGACTAAGTGGCGAGAGTGACCCGCCTGTCTCTCTCCTTCTTTGTAGTCTGGTTCAAGAAAACCCGGAGGTGACTATGGACTGCGTGGCGTACCTGAGCCAGCACCTCACCCCGGCTGAGCGGATACAGGTGGTTCAGCTGCTGTCTACCACAGAAAACCCAGCTTCCCCCTGAGCAACTCTGGCCATGCTCAAGACCCTGGACCCCGGGACAGCCACGCGGCAGCCCTTCGCGGGACTCAGGCTTGTTTTGGGGACGTTCACAAAGCCATCCTGAGCACTCCAAATGAGCTGCTATTCTTGACCAGCGTCTTCCTTGACAAAAGGCCACTGTGACCCTTGCCAGGCTGGCATGACGTCCTCTCACCTGAGGACTTCAGGGTTTGTCCCGGGATAAGTCCGCTGCCTCTCTGAGGTGAATGGAACCCTGAGTTCCTTGTGTTTTCCTTGGAATAGGGGCCCAGTATCCTGGACCACTGACCACAAGACACTTGCACATTGGTTTGCACACAGCCCCTTGGGTCCTTCTGCTGAGTAAATGAGCCAAAGAAAATGCCAGAAAAGACCCAGGAAAACCTCTTTTCGTGACAAAGCTTACTAGACACCTAGGCACCCAAGCGGGGGCAATATTTCCATTTCTCATTTAAGAGAATAGACTGACATTTTGTTCTCCAAGTGGCTCTTTATTCCCCGCCCCCCCTTGGTTTTTCGAGACAGGGTTTCTCTGTGTAGCCTTGGCTGTCCTGGACTCACTTCGTAGTCCAGTCTGGCCTCAAACTCATAGCGATCTGCCTGCCTCTGCCTCCCGAGAGCTGGGATTAAAGGCGTGCGCCACCACGCCTGGCCCAAGTGGCCCTTAGTGAGTCAGGAAGATCATCCTATGGACAGGCTGTTCTATCAGACAGTCTCCAGAGATAAAGGGACAAATGGGCAGGATGGTTGGCATCCACTGGAGGAGTCTACTGCCCGGATTCTGGGGCTCTGTAAGCCCTTCCTTCCCAAGTAGAGCAAAGACTGGACCTCACACCAATGCCTGCTGCAGATCAGTGACCCATATGGTACCAAGTACCCTGCTGCCTGACCTTCCTCACCTTGTGCCTTCGTATCATGACAGTGGCCAACAGCTCTGGCACAGTGACCCAGGACTGTGCTGCAAGCACTGTGTGTTTGCTCACGAAGGCTTTCCCAGCACCCACGGGCCCCACAGCATCAGGGTCTGAGTGAGTTAGTCTGTGCCACTGACGGGCTGGGGGAGTTAGCCATCACATGCTGCCCTGACAGTGTGTCTGGAAGACACCAAGTGTAACTCCAGGGTGAGGCCACAGCCACCCAGGGGACTGTCTGCAAACCAGGCTACTTGAGGTACCTGATTACAACAGAAATGTGCCCGTGACAGCTGTGGCAGCCGAGGGGGCCATTCTGGGGGATGAAGGGTTCTTCTGGCCAGGGGCTTCTTGATGTGGAGGAGACCCTAGACTGACTAGCTGCTGCCCTGACCATTCAGGAGGGCTGAAGGGGCTTCTGGGAGATCTGCAAAATAAACTATTTTTTGAAGGAAATCCTTTGGCCTTCACCTATTCTGTGGACTGGTGGTGGTGGGGGGTAGGCAGTTCTCAGGTCTTCTCAGAAACCCCCTCTCTTTCAAACATTGGAGACCTTTGTGAAAACTTTGCTTGGGAGGGGGGTTGGCCCAGGAAGCTTTCACTCTAGCAAGCACGCCCTTGTACCAAACAAAGTATAAATTAGCCCTGATCTGCTGTCCCTTTCGGAGTCCAGGGAGGTTTTTCTTTTTTTTTTTTTTCTTTTTTCTTTTTTTAGTATTTATTTATATGTGCATTGGTGTTTTGCCTGCACATATGTCTGTGCACCTGGAGCTACAGACAGGTGTGAGCTGCCATGTGGGTGCTGGTAACTGAACCTGTGTCCTCTGGAAGAGCAGCCAGGGCTCTTAACCCCTGAGCCATCTTTCCAGCCCCAAGACTTGTATATCACCCAGAACATTAAGGGTCCGGGAGCCGCTGGTCGTCCGGGAGCTTGGCCAGGTGTGCCGGCTAGTTGTTTTTCTTCAGTTTCACACAGACTAGGGCCATCTGGGACCAGGTAATCTCGACTGAGGACATAACCTCCACACAGATGGCTTGTAAGCAAGACTGTGTCGCATTTTCTTGATGAGTGATTCATGTGGGAGGGGCTTTGCCCCCTGGATGGTCAGGTGGTCCCAGGTTCTGTAAGAAAGCAGGCTGAGCAAGCCATGGGGAGCAAGCCAGTGAGCAGCATCCTCCATGGCCTCTGCATCAGCTCCTGCCTTCAGGCTCCTGCCCTGCTTGAGTGCCTGTCCTGACTTCCCTCTGAGGTGACAAGTAAGTCGAACAAACCCTTTCACCCCCAGTTGCTTTTGGCTTTGTTCTTCATCAGGGCAACAGAAAGCAGCTAAGCCACCAGGTTCCTATGTTTACTCGGAGAAGCTGCCCAGTCCCAGAAGGTGGGAAGCATCGGGAGTGGGGGGTAGAGACCCCTGAAGATGCCTGTGGGAGCTGAACACCCCACGGGCAGGGGAAGCAGGGAAAACAGTGCCCAGAACTAAGCTCACGTGGCTCCCGTCTCCTGGTGTTGCCGGTCCCTGCGCACACTGCTGGCGAGCAGAGGGCGGTGATGAGAGACAGGTGGGCAGGGTGCCCTAAGGGTAGGAGGCCACTGGTGCCAGAGCTGGATGTCAGTCACATCGGCATCTGTCTCGTTGTCCTCGAACTAAGAGGCCTGGCGACCCGAGGCCAGCGTCCCCACAGAACTGGAAGAGGTGGTTCTGGTCCCACTGCTCCACTTCCAGCTGTTAGCAGGGCTCCACCCCTTCCCTAACCCCACCTGGAATCCCAGAAACTGCTGTTAGGGGAAAGGGCAGGTGTCTAAAGACCTGGGAGTCAGTCCTGTGGGAGAGGTTTGTGCCTCTTTAAACCAGCGGATACGTGGGACCTGGTGTGTCTCACTAATGCGCCTAGTCTCACTTAACTTCTCCTGGCCTCAGTTTACCCTTACAGCGTCAATAGGATTGGTTTTCTGTGGCTCAATAACACAGCAGATTTATCCCCTTACAGAGGACCAGCAGTCCAAGGGCCTCACTGGACTAAGAGCAGGGCATCTGCAGGGTGGCGGGGTCATCACCTGTCTTGGGCGTGGCTGGGGACATGATGTTTCTGCTGGTTGGGCTTGTCTCGGGGCGCACGTGATGGGTAAGCCATGGAGTAGGGTTCCCAGTACTGGTAATTTGGAGTTGTCCAAGCCGTCATTACTTCCTTTCTTTCTTTTCCTTCCTTCCTTCTTTCCCTCTTTCTTTCTTTTTTCGAGACAGGGTTTCTCTGTGTAGCCTTGGCTGTCCTGGACTCACTCTGTCGACCAGGCTGGCCTCGAACTCACAGCGATCCGCCTGCCTCTGCCTCCCGAGTGCTGGGATTAAAGGGTGCATCATTGCATCCAGCACAAGCCACCATTTCTTTACCAGCAAAATAAGGGTACTAAGTACTAAGCCACAACCTCCCCAAGGGGTGACGCAACCCTGGCCTGGCATGTCATGCGGGGTGATAAACAGGCAGGAGTCTTTCTGCTGCACTGTCCCCAGCTTGGAGCAGCCCCTCCCGAATTGAGGCTGGCACGTGTAGACCATCCTCACGCCATGCATCATCTCTGTCTCTCTCTGTCTCTCTGAGCTGCTGCTCTTTGGGAGTCATTGACTACCTGTCAAGTGTTCATGCTGAGGGCCAGTGGATGCCAGCCATGTGAATTTCACTGACCACCCCCATCCTCATTTGGTGGGAACTTGGTGTCAGGGGCCAGCCCGGGTTTCCATGCCGTGCACTACCGGTTCCCTTCCCCCCCGCCGGCTCTATTGAGCCACACAGCTGCAGTTCAGCCTTTATTGACAACAGACAGTTACTCAGTACTATAGCTACAGAGTCTTGGCACTGCCCAGATATGGGGGCTTAACACTTAAACAGTGTGACTTATCAGGGTGGGGAGGGCCCTGGCACATAGCAGCTGGGCAAGGCTGACCAGATGGCTGGGCTGCACGGTCTAGAGACAGGGTGTAGGGAGACCTGAGAAATGGCCCCTTGAAGACTGCTGGCCCACCTGTTGGTTCTCCTGAACACTGGGCCCTAGGGTGTGAACCCCAAGATAGGGAGTCCAACATCAAGGTAGAAAAGAGTGGGTGGAGGTGGCCCCCACACTTCTACCCAGTGACCCACCTACCTGAAGAACTCTCATTTGGAAAAACCAGTTAAGGAACAAGAGAATGACGTCATAGGCATAACAAGGAAAAGGCGGCCGTGCCAGTAGTAGTCCACGCTGCTCAGGGTGACGCAGGCTCAGGGCTCCAGGTTCATGTCTTCCGGTTATGAGTGTCTGAGTCCCAGCACAGACAGGTCTCAGCCCCACAGGCCTTAGAGAAATCCTCTTCAAACTCAATACTAGGGAACCTCCCCTCCTGGCTGTCCCCGGGAGTATATGTAAGCCATGATTAAACACTGAGGGAAAGGTCTGACCTCATAGGAAAACGACGGGGCACTTCCCAGCAGCAACAGTGCTCAGTGCTTGCTCATGCTCTGAACGCGGAGGGGGATGGGGGTGGGGCTGCCCGGGTTGCTGGCCAGGCTGGCTATGTGACTCAGGGTCACTAGGGAGCAAGGATTGCTGAGTGGGGGTTGGGGGTGGGGGGTGGGGGGGTGGGGGGCAGGGGGTGGGCGGGGGTCTGCCAACAGTCTCATTCCGGCAACCTCAGCTGGAGTAGCAATAAATATAAATAAATTTACACATGGTCCCAACAGTCAGCATGGCTCTAGAGACTCTAGGAGTAATCAATGGGCGGAGGTCGGCCTTGTCACCAGGCAGGTCCAAGGCTGACTTGGTCTTTCTCCAGCCTTCAGCCATGCTGAGACAGGCGGAAGTTCCTGTCCTAGCAGAATGTGTGCGCTCAGAGCTCCCCCCCCCCCCCCCCGCTGTGTCTCTGTGACACACCACTCTGTCCCAATGTGGGCCGCTCACCATCCAGGGCCCTGCCAGGAGCCCAGGCTAAGAAATGCCAGGTCTCAACATGGCCATGCCTCTGTCTCGGGCCCTGCAGCAGAAGTGGCCTGCTCGCCATTCTCCGAGGCTTCTGACTTGGGTGCCCCATAAGTGTCCTGTAGTGGCATAGTGGGGTGGCGGGAGGGGGAAGCAGGAAGAACCAAGAGCTGTCACTTCCTTGTCAACCAGCAGCTGGGGTCCCTGTGGGGCCATGGCGTCTTTCTTCCTGGCCCGGGGGCGGCTCACAACAGAGGAATGGATTTGTTTCCTGGAATGCCCAGGTACTGCGCTGAGGTGGCCATCGGTGGGGCCACACTGTCTGGGGTGGCATATGCAGCATAGAGACCTGTCACCTGCACATCGGAGAAGGACTGGTCACCGCTGCCGGGGACAGGGGTTAGGCTTGCGGCCCCCAGGTCACAGCCGAGTGGGGAGTCTCCGAAGGCCCCTAGCGTGTCCAGGCTGAAGCTGTCCTCCTTCATCTCTTCCCACAGGTTACCTTGCAGAGACAAAAAGCATCTGGGTAAGGGGCTTAGGGCCAACCGGCCCTGAGTTCAAATCCCCTCCTTAGGGAGAGAGGCACGGGTCATATGTTATCACAGAGCAGAGTAGAAGCAGAGGTCCAGCCCTGGTCTTCCTCCTGCTGCTGTGTGTCCCTGGGAGAGCCGCTTTAGTCTCTGAGCCACTGTGTAAGACAGAGGCGATCTGATCCGAACACCCACCTCTGAGGTGAGGAGGGGTAACGTGTGGAAGGCGTGTGGTCCTTATGGGGTGACACCGTTTGCCCTTCTGGCTTGACTCTCTCTGGTCCAGGGTGAGAGGGGCGGGGAGAGAGATGGCACATGCCTTTCCACAGCTGGGACAGACCAGCCACCTGCTCCTGGTCCCTAGTGAGGGACCAGACACAAGGGCCAGAACACAGCAGGTGCATGTGTGTTAGGGGTCAGATGGGCTGGAAGCCTTCGCTGAAGCACGGGATGCCCTGTGTGGTTCTTGGATGCATAGACTTTTATATACCGTAGCCTCACTCTTGACTTACTGAAGGGGCCACTGGGCCAAGTGTAAACCTGTCTGACTCAGCGCGCGTGCGCGCGTACAACTTTGAAGCCGTTGCTGAAGAAAAGTTTGGGGTACTAGGCTTAAATCCTGGGTCTGTCAGTGAGTAGCCAGGGGACCCAGGCTGGCACACAACTCAACGTTCTTTTTGCTCCATTGTCCTCATCAGCAGAATGAGGATGAGTGGCAGGGCCTTGGGGCGGTGGCAGGGTGGGGCCAGGTGGGGCCTAGGAAGTGCATGGTTGGTCTACAGCACGTGCTCATTAAGTGTTTTAATAGGTGAGGTGGTTGTCATGGTGACGATGTTAAGGGTGGGTGCAGGCAGACTCTCTGCCTCCAACCCTGCCCAACCCCCCATCTCCTACACCTCACCCTGTAGAGCGAAGTCCATGATGCTGGGGTCCAGGGCGTCCACCTCCGTGTTCATGTCGGTGCTGATGTTGACAAAGTCCCCGGGAGCCCTACCCATGGCTGGCTGGGGGAGAGGCCCTGGGCTGAGATTAGGTATGGCATGAAGAGGCGGGGTTTGGGCCGGTGCCGGGGAGCCTGGGGCCAGGCGTGCCTGGGGCTGGACCTGGTGGTGCAGGGGGACTGACTGCAGGGACAGGGTCATCAGTGGCTTTGGTGGGAGCTGGGAGCTGGCCAGGCAGCTGTGGGCCGTGGCCACTGTGGTGGTATGAGTCTCCCCTGGTCTGCCAGGACGCCGGCAGCTTTCTGGCCGGTCTGAGATGAGCTTGTCCAGTTCCTCTGCAGACAGGTAGGAAGGGTTACTCAGAGGCTCCTGCTGTCACCAGCCCCTACGCCCCCCGTGCCACCACCCATGTGAACTTAGCAACCATCTTAGACTCTCTGTCCCCTCTTCTATGAGACAGGGTGATGCATTCCGCGCTGGGTTGCTATGGAGATGCAACTCCATCCCGAGCCATTGAAAGGCCTTCAAGGAATGGGAGTTGCCATGAAATCCTAACAGGCACAGACCTGTGGCCCTAAGACTTTACATGAACTCTCACCAGCCCTTCCAGAGGGAGCTGAGGTAGGGGTGAAGGTCCCATTTGATAGCCAGATCATTAATGCTTAAAGAGATCTCACCAGTCTGTGCAAAAACAAAAAACCCAGTGCTGAAAACAACACAGCCCATTTGCTGTGGGCTAAATGGACCCCCTTCTGTGAGAATGGCTGAAAACGAAGAACAGAAATCTCTCTTTAAAAAAAAGTGGGGGGCTGGAGAGATGGCTCAGCGGTTAAGAGCACTGCCTGCTCTTCCAAAGGACCGGGGTTCAATTCCCAGCACCCACATGGCAGCTGGTGAATGTCTGTAACTCCAAGATCTGACACCCTCACACCAATGCACATAAATTAAAACTAAATACAAATATTTTTTTTAAAAAGTGTGTGTGCGTGTATGTGCACCACGGAGGTGGGGTTCGGTCCTCACTGCAGTGCTTTTCCCACTCAGCCATCTCCCCAGCCCTGGAAATCACTCATGTGTGGTGGCTGCTGCCTTCGTTTCCTGGGATGCAGCACGAGGCTGACCACAAGGGACCCAAGATCTAGCTGGACCATTTGAGAGATGAGAATCTAGAAGGCCAGAGGACCTGCCCAGGATCTTACTGCACGTGCTTAGACCAGGGCTGGGGAGTCCTGGGATGAGCGCCATGTAAGGCCCTCTCCGGCTGAGTGGAGCATCACTGCCCCACCCCAGCGCTGTCACCTGGAGTCACCTCACCTATTCAGCTAGACTGTCTGACCAGTGTGCCCCAGGGACCCACCCATCTCTGCCTCCCCAACACAGCTCACAGACATATGCTGCCATGCCTGTCTATTTTACCAAAGATGTACTCTCTCTCTCTCTCTCTCTCTCTCTCTCTCTCTCTCTCTCTCTCTCTCTCTCTGTCTCTTCCTGCCTCCCTCCTCTTTCTTTCTTTCTTTCTTTCTTTCTTTCTTTCTTTCTTTCTTTCTCTGTCTCTCCCCTCTTTCTCCCCCTTTCCCTCTCTCCCTCTCTCCCTCCCTCCCTCTCTCACCTCTGCCACATGTACATGGGTACCTGCCATAAAGAGATACCGGATGCCCCGCATCTGGAGCTACAGACAGTTATGAGTGGCCCAGTGCGGAGACTGAGAAGCTGGACACCCCCCCCTCACCTCCCCACCCAACCCCTCACCCCCGACTCTGTAAGAGTAGGAAACACTCTTAGCCAGGCAGCCATCTCTCCAGACCTCTCATTATTCCCAACACACTCCCGCCAATGCCATCCCAGAGCGGTGGAGTGGCAGATTCAACAGCAATGGGGATGGAGGAGTTGGGGGTGGGGGTTGGGGGAGCTGGAGGTGGGGGGTGGGGGGTGGGGGAGTGGGGAGCAGGGGGATGGGAGATGGGGGTGGAAGTGGGGAGTGGGGGGGTGGGGGGCAGGGAGCCTTGAGAGGCCGGGGAGGCGGTGGGGCAGGGCTCACCGGGGTTGGCCATGCTGCGGTGTATGGCGGCGAGGTCTTTTCTCTTCCACTTGTGCATCTCCTCCTCCATCTTGTCGATGCGTGCCAGGTTCAGGGCCCACAGGCAGCCCTTGCGCGAGGAGCCGCTGGACTTGTTTTCCACCTTCTCGAAGCATTTGTTCAGAGACAGGTTATGTCTCACTGAGTTCTTCCAGCCGTCAGGTGCTGTCTGCGGGGGAGACATGGGTACCCGGGAGGCTCCTCAGGTGACACCCTTCCCCGCAACTTTCCCCGCCCAGGGCACGCTCAAGCCCATGCTGGTCAGGGCAGGACGCAGGGAACTAATTAGGTCTACAATACAAGCCGGGGAGATGAGAGGGAAGAGTGGGGACGGTGGCACGCGGGAGGCCCTGCCCTGGTGGTTGGGGACCTGTAGTTGGACCACAGTCTAGGGCTCAGGAATGTCCCTTCTCATCTCCCACAGGGGTAGGATCAGGGGAGACTGGTGGCAAGGGTTGTACAGCTTCCCAGATACAAATCACTCTCAGATGCTCACACTGCACTCCTAGGCAATCAGATATTGGTACCCAGCTCTCCCAGCCCACGCTTTCCAGCATCTCTCTCTAATTGGGATACTGACCGGGCCTGAGATCATGTGACCTGGGAACCCTGACTGCCAGTCGGTCTTTGGGGGTTGAAGTTTACAGGGTGACTAATGGCCAACCACACTCCGGCCACTGACAAGATCTCCCTATATCCTTCTGAACTTGCCAGCAAAGACTCTTGCTGAAGCCATGCTTAGCCACACTGCTGTCTGGGTCTCTGCTGAATAACGAAGCCGGGGCCCCTCTGTTTTCCACACCCCGAGGTGCATGGCAAACTCATGTTCAGATGCCCCGTCTTCTTTGCAAATGGCATCTATATGGGCGTACTTACACCGGTCCTCCCTGCCAGGCATGACAAAACTGTGGGGCTAAGAGCGTGGAGCACGGAGGAAGCTCTGGGTCCCAGCAATGCCAGGAGGAGGCAGGGGTGGGGTGGGGGTGGGTGGGGCTGGTGCCCCCCCTGGGCTGGTGCCCGCCCCCCCCCCCCGGGTCAGAGCCCTCACCTTGAAGTAAGGGAAGTGCTCCTTCATGAAGCTGTAGATCTCACTCACGGGCAGGCTGCCTGTCTTGCTGTTCTTCAAGGCCATGGCGATCAGACAGCTGGGGCCAGAGATGAGGCAGCAAACAGAACTCAGCCGACAGCCTGGGGTCCCCTCTGCCAGGAGTTCTGCACTGCTTCGTACCAGCCCCTCTGCACTCCAAGTGTCGGCACCTTTCTGTGAGCCTACCCTGTCTCTTCCCTACCCATCTCCCGGCCCAGCCACTGCAGCGTGCTGAGAAATCCTGCTTGCCCTTTGACCTCACTCCCAGGGGTGCTTAGCCTTCATCTCCAAGATGCTTTTTCCTGCCTCCAAAACCAGACTGACTTTTCAATCTGAAGAAACAGGCTTGGGGAGGCCAGGCCACACAGCCTGTGAGCAGCGTCTTGGTGTGGGGTTGGCCGGGGTACACGCTCCGTCTCTCCCAAGACGAGGTCTCAGCTGGGGGTTCCCTTGGGAGTCGGGTCACCCTTCCTAGCTGTCTACTAAGATGCCCCAAAGGCAGCCCTTGCTCCCTCTTTCTGGGCAGTCAGACCTCACCTGTAGGAGTAGATGGGCTTGGGGTAGTGTTTGGAGTGCAGCTCCTGAGTTGAATGCACTGCCACGTGGGCCTGTGGGTAGGAAGGCCGGGCTGCAAATGGAGAGCCATAGAGGCCCGCGGGAGGGCACTTCACAGGAAGGGATGGGGCCAGGCAGTAGAGAGAAAAGGGTGGTGAGACAGAGCAGAGGCGAGCCACAAAGCCCAGCCCGGCCTCTAACCGCAGGGAGATGCTCCCGTGTCCCCAGCAAGGCGTGAAGGATATCAACAGCAGCATGGGGTAGGGGTGGGGTGGGGGGGCGGGGGTCTTATCTGTGGGAGCCTGAGAAGTGAGCTGAGATCCAGAAAGGCCCCTGGCTGGGCACAGGCGACTGCAGGACAGACTCTCTCCAAGCCTATGGTACCTGCTGGGACCCCGGAGGCAGGGGGAACTGGACTTGGGTAGCAGGTGAATACAGCTGTGGCATTTCCTGTAGGCCTGATGACGACTGGCCTCCTATGGGGAACTGGCTCATCTGCCCAGCCTGGAGAGCATGAGACAGAAAGTCAGGGACAGACAGGTGCCCGCCTCTTTCCCAGCCATGTAGTGGCACTTACGCTGGCTCTGTGGCTGCCTAGGGGGCCCAAGCCCAGCACGCCTCTGGGGACCATGGCAGCTTGGCCACGGAGCAGGGGACGTGGGGTCGTACCCACATGAAGGTCAGCGACCCCAGCCGAGGCACCTGTAGGAGGAAGGTACAGAGAAGCCGCTCTGCTGGAAATGGTGGCCACCGAGGGGCAGGGCCATCACACACCTCTCTGAAGGATGAGTTTTTAAAAACTCTAAAATATCTATTTCTGGCAATGCACTTGGGAGATTGAGGCAGGAGCATCTATAATTCAAGGCCAGTCTGCGATCTTTAGGGAGACCTTGTCTCAAAAGTAAACGAGTATTTCCTGCTCCTTTGCTCTCAAGAACAGTCCCCCCCCTTCCCCTGCCAACCCAAGCCATCCTGCCAAGCACTGATGTCCACTTCCGTCCTGTTCTTCTGTCACAGTGGCATTTCTGTCACCATTTTCCGACAGTCCTGTCTTCAGTCCACTGTCTTTGATTACAGCTTCCTGTCATTTATGGAGTACCTCCTAAGTGCCAAGATTATCTCAGAGTCTTCTAGAACAGAAGGCAGTACACTTGTTTTGTACTTTTTTTTAGAAGCTTTATTTATTTATTATGTATACAGTGTTCTGCCTGTACGTGTGCCTACATCCCAGAGGAGGACACCAGATCTCATTGTAGATGGTTGTGAGCCACCATGTGGTTGCTGGGAATCGAACTCAGGACCTTTGGAAGAACAGCCAATGCTCTTCACCTCTCAGCCATCTCTCCAGCCCACATTTGTTTTGTAACTGGTCAGACAGCAAAGGCTTTATTTAGGCTGTGCCAGCCACCTGGCCTGTCATCTTCATTTTCTTGCTGTCTTCAGAAAAATCTAAACCCCACTCTTAGCGCATGCAAGGATGGACCTCAGGTGCATTGGCCCACCACACATTTGCTGGCAGTGTGAGGTGGTTGAACTGTCCTGGCTGTCTTCCCTGGGGCTTGGCATATCGCTAAGGTGTGGACATGCTCCCAGAAAGAGGGGATTCCCCCCTTTTTACAGATACAGGCAGAGAGGCCAGAGAGACAGAAGGAGCAGGCTGGTGGCAGGGTCACAAGTCACCTCCTCCCCTTGAGCCTACCTGGGTGTGAGTGTGGCACACTGGAGCTGCTCAGGTCTATCCGTGCACTCGCCATCTGCTGCAGCCGAGGCACGTCCACGGCTGTGAGCCATGACAGCGACTGAAGGTCCCCGGGGAGGTCATCATCACCCACAGAAGGCAGGAGCCTGTTGCAAAAACCAAAAGCTCAAAATCCAGAACTTACCGCGTTGCCTCCATGATGCCTCAGCGGGAAATATCACACCTCAGATCGTCTCCGGGGTCACTGTCCAAAAGTGGAGGGGATGGAAGGAGCATCTATAAATCCCTCTGTGCTGGGCGTGTGAGACACAAGAGACACCAGTGAATTCCATCCTTGCTCTCTGGCTCCTCCGCAAAGATGGCTCACTGTATATATCCAAATACTCCCCAGATCTCCAAACTGAGATTCAAAAACACTTCTGGTTCCAAACATTTTAGGTAAGGTATATGCACACGCTGTACCCCCTTTTTACATATGGTAAACTGAGGCTCAGCACAATGAGTCACTTGGTTAAGGCCAGTAGCACAGGAAGTGAGGGGCCAGGAGCAGGTGGCACAGCCTGCAGCCAGGGGCTGCCTCTGGGTCCCCATCAGGGCTACCAGTCACCAGCAGGGAGATATAGGCATAGACACATGTCATCGATTAAACACGCAGCTTTCTGCAGAAAGAGGTGCCGGGCAAGACCCCAAATGGGGAGATGACCCTGGTATCCCTTAAGTCCCATGTGCCATGTGGCCAACAGCTTTGTGACGTCACCATGTATATGCCACACCGAGATGCGCATGCAGTCCGGCATCAGTGCCAATACCAGGGTCTGTCTGCTTTGTTGCCAAGAGGTACTGCACCCCACACCCTGGAGTTAACCAGTGTGAGACAGGCTCTCACAAAGACAGGAGGAGAGAGAAGGGCTTGCGTCATAGAGCCATAGCCTCTAGGTCCCTCCTGCCCTCGTGGGGGATTCCTATGTGGCCTGCCGTCTTCGCCTGGCATCTCCAAGCTCACGTCCTCTCTCTCCCATCTCTGCTCTCTGTCCCTGTGTTTTTAGAGCCACAGTTAGTGTTGCCATAACCACCGCTGCTCAGTTGTCACAGACCTGGGCCCTCAGCCCATGAAGCCGGTATCAGGTGACTATCGGCTACCTCGGCCATTGGTTGCCTCGTAGGAAAACAGGGCCTGGAAATCATTTGAAAACTGGCTGGTCCATGTCAGTGGTAACAGTTGGCCCGGCGGCTGTCCCTTGGTGGGGCCCATTGTGCCCCAAACGACTGTTGCCCCTGCGGCACGTGGCCCCATTGTTCTAAGTCTCGGTGCTATTGTTTCTGTTTTCCTGGCTGCCACCCCTTTGGCTTGCTCATAACTCATCTGAGCGACAGTCCAGGCCCTGGCCTGGGCCATGCCATCTGTCTCCTGGGCCTCCAGAGACTACGGTGTAAGGGGGAGGGGTTGACCCCACTCTCTTGCCCTCACCCCACAGCCTCCCCACCTCCCAGGGATGCCTGTGAGAGCCCCACTCCCTCTCCAGCTTTCTTGCTGCTCTGCGCCAGCCGGGCTAAGGGGCTGTGGAGGAGAGCCTCCGTCGTCATCGGGTTGCAGGAGGCCCCAGGCTACCTGCGTGGACTAGAACCTGCCAGGGGTGAATCCAGGAAGCAGTGAGCACATCGGCAGAGGTGGGGGCTTGTGCTTCTGACCCTGGGTCCCCTCAAGCCGTTCCCTCAACTTCTCTGAGCCTTGACTCTTCACATGTAAATCCCAGACCACTGTCCCCATCAGGGGACACTATGAGCGTAAAGCCTGCGACACATGAAACAGCACCTGGTTCCCAAATCTCTCTCTCTCTCTCTCTCTCTCTCTCTCTCTCTCTCTCTCTCTCTCTCTCTCTCTCTCTCTCTTTTCTTTTGGTTTTTCCAGACAGGGTTTCTCTATGTAGTCCTGGTTGTCCTGGACTCACTCTGTAGACCAGGCTGGCCTCTAATTCAGAGATCCGCCTGCCTCTGCCTCCCGAATGCTGGCATTAAAAGCGTGCGCCACCACCACCCAGCTGCCATGACCACTTCTTTAGCACCAATTTAGCATCATAATTAAGGATAGCCAGGCTCAGATCCAGCAAACACACAGCCTGGCCATAGCCACTAGTCACTTCCACCCTTAAAGTCAGGCCCTGAAGCCAAGGCTACACAGAGAAACCCTGTCTATAAAAACAAAAACAAAACAAAACAGAAGTCAGGCCCTGAGTGACAGCACTGTCCCCGATTTACATATGGGAAAAACAAGTTCTCGCACGTTTTCTTAGGTGCTTCTCGGGTGTGGAGCAGGTGGCAGGCTGGGGTTGGTGCTGTCCTGGTGATGGTCCCACTTTCCCAGCACCCCCCAGTCCCTCTCCTGCCACCTGCAGCCACCACTGTGCGCCCAACAGCCACATGCTCAGCCCAGCCTGGACTCCACAGTTCTGCCTTTGCTGTTCCTGCCTGCCCAGCCCTCCCTTCTACCTCCTCCGGATGCCATCACTGCTTCAGGCTATGTCCCTCACAGGTCCCCTGACTTGCTTTCAGATGGCCCATTGTCACAGGGAGACAGCCACACTGGGGTCCCAGGCTCAACCTGGAGGGGGGGGGGCATTAGGGCTCTTGACTCCCTTGGGAGACTCTTCCTCTCTGAACAGCCAGGTTGCCCACAACCCAGCTTTGTCCCCTCTGCCCTGTGTGCTCCCCACTGCTGCTCTGTAGCTCACTTTTTAAAATTTATTTATTTATTGGTTTTTATTGGTTTTTTGAGACAGGTTCTCTCTGTGTAGTCTTGGCTGTCCTAGACTTGCTTTGTAGACCAGGCTGGCCTTGAACTCACAGTGATCCGCCTGCCTTTGCCTCCCGAGTCCTGGGATTAAAGGTGTGCACCACCACGCCTGGCTATAGCTCACAATTTTATCCTTACCTCCCCACTGGGGTTCACTAAGGACCTGGGCCCCATGTGCAGACAGCATACATGGCTAAAACAGGCTGAGCCAGGGTCACTGACCCCCAAGAAAGACATGAGAGTGACGGTCTGGTCTGGCCCTGCTAGAGTTACCCTCTGACCCCCGAATTCCTTCTCTCAAGCACCAGGAGGGCTAGAGAGAGCAGAACACCTTACTCTACAGGTGGGGAAACTGAGGCTACGCAGTAAAAGTCCCTTTGCGTGCAAGTGGGGTGACAAGGACTTGGTCTCAGTCTCTCCTGCATTCTTGCTCCTTCCTGACGCTGACTCAGAGGTCTTCTGGGGCGGGGGGAGGGGGGAGTGGGGGGTGGGGGGGTAGCCCTGACCTGAGGGCAGGGCTCTCAGCCAGTTTGTAGGAGCAGAAAGATCCAGGGCAGATGCAGAAGGGTCTGGCTTGGATGCTGGATCTGCCCTTGGACACAACCCCAAGGCAGTTGGCACTTGACAGGCCCTTGGGACTCCGAGTAACAGGACCTTAGGAATGTCCCTTCAGGCCCTGAGGCCCTGTCCCCTGAGCTGCTGTGAGCAATCAAATGAGATTGCGTGCAGTCACCTTTTAGTGTGAGCTGGGCTCCAATATTTTTGTTTGTTGTTTTTGGTTTTGGTTTTTCGAGACAGGGTCTCTCTGTATAGCCTTCACTGTCCCGGACTCACTTTGTTAGACCAGGCTGGCCTCGAACCCATTCCTTATTCTTGGGGGTTCGCTGTTTATTTTAGGGGTCTGTGACACCCCCGCTGCCTCCTTTCCCCCCAACCCCTAACCCGGAGAGTCTGTCTCACTGTGAGGCAGCCCTGTTTGGCCCAGCCAGCCATGGTGGAACACTGGAAGCAGTGCGCTCCCTCAAAGCCCCGTCCTCTCCTCCTTTTGCCCGCCACACAGGGACTGGTGCACTGAAGGGACTGTCCTCACTGTCCCGCCCGGGAGCACGCCACCTTCATAGCTGCTTCCATACTTCCTCCCCAGCTCCTGCATGTCCCCACCCATGGCGCCCGGCCACGCTCAGCCCCACTTCTTGCTAGCACTTCATAGAGTGTAAACTGTGGGTCCAGGACGTCGCTATGGGAAAGATTCCTGGCTTCTGGCTTCCTGCCACCCGCCCTCAGAAGAACACTTAATCCTCCCCACAGCCCTCCCCCCCCCACCCCCCCACCGGCCTTAGTTTTCCAAACTGTAAAATGGGCGTGAATGAAACTAATGGCAAAGAGACTCCAGACCCCCAGAGATGGTTTGTAGGAGTGACGCAGGACGGGTTCGAGATCTCTCCTGCCACCCTGACAGGGTGAATGACAAAGAACGAGAAGGAAAGACAGGGCAACCCTGAGGCTCTGCTCAGAGTTAACTTTTTTCCTCTCTACCAGACAAAGGTGGGGACACTTGCAAATGAAGGAGAAAAGGCAGTGAAAGTCTACACGCCTGTCCACTTACTGCCTGTCCTTCTGTTTCTCAGTGAGAACCCTGGGGTCACCATGTCCCCCGTGCCCACAAGCCTGCTAGCTCCAGGGGGGCAGAGACAAAACCACCCAGGACCAGCTCTTCCCACCTGCACCCCTCCCCCACTCTGCTTTCTGTGTGTCGCGTCCCCCCATTCCCCTTCCCCCCCACCCCCATCTGTCTCATTTCTCCGTCACATGACTGACAGGCTCTCTGATGACGTCCTGACCTCACCCTTCCTGTTGGGTGATGTCACGAGCTTCTGAACCATTCTAAGACTTGGTTTCCACATCTGCATAATGGGCGTGGCAGCCCCGGAGGCGGAGCGTCCTTTCTCTCCTCCTGACTCTATGACAGGACTGCCACAGCCTCTCCAACTGACTGCACCAACCCATCGCATTCCCACACAACCCACGTGCCTGCTGCACCCCTGTCACTACACCAGGCTTTGTGGGGATGGGACTCCCATCCATGCTCAGGTGACTCCCACACACCGGGGTACTAGGAAGCTGAGTCATCTTCTGGCTGACTGGGTGACCTCACTCTGACCCAGGAGCAGTGTGTGATGGGCCTGTGAGGCTTCATAGACACTGTGGGTCCATGGGTGGGGTGGATGTCACTGCCACTGTGGGTCAGTGGGTGGGGTGGATGTCACTGCCACTGTGGGTCAGTGGGTGGGGTGGATGTCACTGCCACTGTGGGTCAGTGGGTGGGGTGGCTGTCACTACTGCCGCGGGTCAGTGGATGGGGTGGATGTCACTGCTGTGGCCTCCACAGACCTCAGCTCTGTTTTCTCTGGGGCCCGTTCTGTTGGCTCACAATGAATGTCTTGCCTGGCCACCTTTCTCCCTGTGACCTGGCCTCACTCAGCCAGGTGCCCGTTTCTCTGATCTCTGAAGAGTCCGCCATATAGTTGTCTACAAATCTCCATCCATTGCCTTGAACCCTGCAGCAGGCACCACCCAGGTTTCTGGGGACCCTGAGGGTCTAGAGCAGTGACAAGAGTAAGATAGGAGTTGAGCCTCCTACTGGGTGCAAGTGGCCCCAGGAGCCCCCACTATTGAAGCAAGCGACTTTGTCTCTTCTGCCCGGAGAGCCACAGAGCCCAGCACAAGAGGCCCTCAACAATCGCAAATGCACCCCACTTTCCAGATATCCAACCCCCACTCTCTTGAGCAGGCGTGGAAGACCCGGTGCTCCCTGTGGCTACAGCTCACCTCGAGCTCGCAGCCCTGTTCAGAGTCTGAACAGGCGGAGAGCTAGCCTGGGAAGGCAGAGGGGAGTTAGCCTGAGCAAACAGAGACTAGCCTGAGCAAACAAGAAGCTGGCCGAACAGTCAGGGGTGTAGCTGAGCAAGCTGATTAAAGCTCTGGTTCAGGGGTTCCTGGGGTGACCCCTAACAGTGCATCCTTCTCAAATCCTGGGGGAATTACCATTCTCAGGGGGCTTTGTTAGTGAGTAGGCCCCCAGAGCACCTCTAACTGAGTGGCTCTCTAGTGAGTCCCCCCTCCCCCAACATCGCATCTCCCTGGTCAAACCTTACTGGCCCCCGTGCCACCTGGACACCGTCTCACTCAGAGACAGTGGGGTCAAGTCCGCTAGGCGTGCCAAACCCACAACTGTACAGCCCAGTTGTGCCCTAACACACATACCAACCCCCCAACTCTGCTTGGGCCTTAGTTTTCCCATTTGAAATGGGAAACCCCTCGTGGTAACCTGTTTTATCCCCCATGGGGCTGCCTTATGACCCACTGTGTGGCCATCTTATGCTGGGCATTCGGAACCATCCTGAAGGAGTCATTGTCTGGGGTGTCCAAGGTAGGGGCCAGATCCAGGGTAGGAGCAGAGGTCGCTTGCTGAGGTTAATTTATCAGTAAGGCCGAATAATGTTTACCATCAGCCCTATAATTATTATTACAGAGGTATTTCCTAACTCACTAGCAATCAATGAAGACACAGACACACCTGTTATATTTTAAAATAGCCTTAGTTAACCTGGGGCAGGGCAGATATTAATGCCCTAAACTACCTCCCATAGTGGGGCAGGCATCCCATACCCTCCCCCAATCACGTGCCATCTGCTTCTAATCGTTTCTATTGAGCTGCCTCCCATCCATGATCCCAAATACTTGTTAATGCTCTCGGTCTGGGCTGAACCCTCCACTGATGCGCGCCATGACCCATGGGATGGCCTCTTCCTTCCTGCTCTTCTCAGGTCTCTCCCCCTTCCCAAGATTCCCTCTGTCTCCCCCAGCCCTGGACCCTTAGCCACGTCTATCCCATTTACCCTGCCCAGGTGTGATGATCTTTTCTTGGTCAAACAGGTTAGGCTCTTAGGCATGGTGGGTCACAGAGACAGCAAGCAGAAATTAGCATCAAAAGAAGACACCAGGCCAACCTCCAACAGTCACTTGGAGAATCAACGCCAGAGTAGCTATCTGCTCTAGCTGGGACCTGGCCCGTGGGTCCCTGTTAATGTGCCTTAGCTAACAGGTGTTTCACCCCATTCTGAGTTGTGTCCAGAGGCCCCTGAGACTTGTCTGTGGGCATCTACCTCTCTGTGCCTTAGTTTACTCGGTTGTAAAACGGGAGCTCTGTGCTGCGCCAGGCCTGGTGAAGAGCAGCAGAAATAACATTCAGAGGAGGGAGGTGCTTCCTGCAACTGATGGGGGCTCACGTGATTGGTTCATCCTTTTAGGAGTGTGGACTCAACATGAATGGGGGCGGGGCTAGCAGTGTCTGATCCGTAGAGAGTATCCACGCCAACTTCACATACCCTGAGCTGGCTGCCGACTTTCTTGTGTCTAAGCAGGCAGCTTCCTAACTGACCCTCGATAGCCACATACCCAGGGGCCCTTCAGTCTGCACCCCGAGTGCCCCTATAGACTGAGGAGGCCACCGCTCAGCCCCAGCTCCCGAGCAGTGAGCCTCAGGTGCCCGGCAGGTGAACTACGTGGCTGAGCTGGAGGGGTCCTCACCCTGCGGTGTCTCTCTTGGCCACTCTGCCCACGTGGCTGTAACAGGCTAGGCTGTGTGGGGAAGGGCACAGCCTCACTGAGTCACTGTTAAAAAGAACCATTTTTCTGAGGTCCCTGTGCACACACAGTCTCAGTCAAGGGACACTTTTGGAAATCTGAGCTGGCTGTCCTGGTTGCCTGGGAGACCAGCTCTGGTGAATGAGTGGCCTCTCCTCGGCTGCCCACCTCAGTTCCTCACATATTCTAAACTCTCACCCGTCTTAAGGCCCGGCATGCTGCGCTCTCTAGCTCTTTCTCAGCCTCTGAAGTGTCTGCCGCTCAGAGGCGCCCTCCTCAACTACCTCGACACTGCTGGTCCTCCCTGTGAGTGCCAATATGTACACAGGTTTCTAGCCTCCTGTTGTGGAAACACGGCCATGTGTTCAGCACCCTGTGGGCATCTCTTGTATATCTGCCTGGTCGTGTGGAAAAGAGAGGAAGAATCCAGCAGCTGAGCCTGGTGCCAGAACACTTCCCTCAGCCCCTGCTTCCATCCCAGCTCTTACACCACTTCCTCCGGGAAGCCTTCCCAGACTGTCCCAGTGTCTCTGAACTCTGCCCTGCCCCTAAAATGCATAGTATGGTGTCAGTCATGCTTGGACGGCTGGGGAAATCTCCCGCCAACCTCTTACTTAGCCCTCCCTCCCTGCTGGTTGCTAGATGCTTAGATGACAAAACAAAAGGGCAGAACCTCCTTACAGCATGCGAATAGCCACCTCAGGCTGCCGTTCCATCATGTGGCATGGGTTTGCCCACCCGAGGTACATGGAGGACAACTCCATGGCGTTGTCCCGTGTCGCTCCTGATCACACACTTGTGCAGAGGGACCCCATGGGCGCCCAGCTAGGGTGCATGCATGCCTACATGGCAACAGTTGCTGAAAGGCGCTATCCCCACACAGTTGAGTCTGAAGGCCATGGTGGGCAGAGCTGACACTGCCACCGAATGGGAGAAGACACATACAGTTTGGGCTCAAACCTCATCTCAACTCCTTTGTAGCTATGTGACTTCAGCAACTCCGTTCGCCTCTCTGTGCCTCAGTTTCCCCATAAAGAAAATGGAATCACCAGGATTCTCACCGCAGGGTAGGCGGGAGGCTACGATGGGATGGTACAGACACACAGGCACATGCATATCTGGTGCTTTCTGGCCACATAGACAACTTTGCACTGTGTCTTCTGCTTCCCCCTTGGATGAGCCCCAAAGGGGTGTGCCAGCAAACAGTGGAGGGAGGGACTAAGAGCCACCCCCATCCTGATGGCAAGGAGGTGCCCCCACCGTCCTGGGCTGTGGATGGCAAGGGAGAAACTGTTTCATCTTCACAAACGGTTCTTGTTTCTGGGATTAAGCCTTTGCCGGCCATGTTTACCCAGCTAACATGTCCTTTGTGGTGCCTTTCAGAACGTTTGATGGAAGAAGGAAAAACAAACACTACTTAGCACACTGAGAAGTTCTCTGCAAGGCATAGTGAGTGTGCTATGAAATGATGTGGTTTTGGGGGGAGGGGGGAGGGAGGTGGTGCCCCCCACCCCCCACATCCCCCACCCCCAGTTTAGAACAATAGGTGTCTTGGGACTTAGTGTATGTATGTACGCGCATGTGCGTGTGCATTTTGCGGGATGTAGTGTAACTGGACCCCAGCAAGGCCACCTCTCTTCCTTGTCTATACAGTAGCCGGATGCAATTCAATATGCTGACCTTGAAGATGGAGGATGTAAAGATGTTCATACCCGGTGCTTGGTACCCAGGAGGTTACAGCTGGTGGGCGGGACCCTTATGAGGTTCAGCGCACCACCCTCACACACAGTGAGGGGCATCTGTTTGCTCACCCATCCATCCAGTCCACACTGACTAGCCAATCTCAGCCCGGCACTGCGCGTAGGGGTGGGGGGGGTGGGGTAGGGGGTAGGGGGGACTGAAGAAAAGCACCATGGGGGGGGCGCTTGCCCTCCCAGGATCACTTCCTCTTTTAGAGCAGACCCTGACATTTTGGGAAGTGGAGGAGTACCGTAAGAGTGAGCTGAGTGAGCATGGGCCTGAGACCCAACATGACTTCCTTGCTTATCTCCCACCTGTGGAGGGAAGGGGCTGGGCCTGACCCTCTCTAAGCTAAGTTCCAAAAGCTGCTGCAGCTGCGCATGACTTTTTTTTTCTCTCCTTCCCCTCCCCAAATATATGCCTGTGGGCAAATGCTGCTGATAGCCTCCTCTTAGTTTGTGGATGGAGAGGAAGCCAGGGTCGTTGCCATGGTGAGGATAACAGGAGGAGTGTGTTTGCTGGAACTGAGAAAGCACCTTGCACCTAGCACCCAGCAGGTGCTGGAGAACGAGAGCTGTTCCTTGGCATCTTGGGAGTGGACTTCCCTCCTACCCTCGGAGCTAAGAAGAGACTCAGCTAAAGCTAGCGGAGCTCGAGGCAGCTCAGGGAGAGAGCTGCAGGTACTGTCGGCTCTGGTGACAGCTGCCCCACAACTGGGCTGTTGGCTGCAGCCAGCAACATCCTCCAGGAACATAGGCATTGAAAGTTAACTAACGGCTAAAGCAGCCCCAGGGGATGGGGCACCAGGCAGCTGCTTGTGGCCTGCATGGGGCCCCCGCTGGTGCCTGGACTCGTAGCCTAGAGGATCCAATCCCTGGAGACGCAGGAGCTGTAAACCGTTGTTGGAGGCAAAGACTCTCTGCCCCGAGGAACTATAAAATTTCCCTTCCAGGGGCAGTGGCTGTCGGGGCGGGCAGTAGGCACAAAGCCCTCACTCAGCCTGCTGATTGGTTCTCAGAGGTGCCTTTTCACAAAGTGGATCAGAGAGGGCAGTAACTTGGGGTTTTTGGGGGGGGAGGGGGGGAGGTCACACAGTGGTGAGGTGATGTGGGGTTTTTGTTGTTGTCGTTTTTTTGTTAGTTCGTTTTGTTTTAACAGTGAGATGTGAGAGGCACAGGGGCCTCAGGGTGTACGCAACTCCCGGCTTAGCCTGCCACCTCCAGTTCATCTTGCTGAAACATTCACCCTGGCTAATCCCTGGATTCATCCCCTTACCGTAATGTCATGGGAATGCTGCCCTCCCGGGATGGTTTGGGAGTGGCCGCCACCTTTTACTGGTGGCAAAGAGCTCCCAGGGGTTCCAGGGAAGGTTAAGGTTTTCCACCGTCTGGGGGCTCATGCTGTCCAGTGCAAGGAAAAGAAGGACTGCAGGCGGGAAAAGGTACGCGGGGCCAGGGGCCAGGCACCCCAGGCTCCAGTGCCGTTAGCATGGGGCCTGCTTCCAGGCCCTACTCGCCAGCTGGTCAGTGGACAGAATCCACCTGCCATCCCGGCCCCCCAGGGGTGCATTCTGTCTGCCCGGGGTGTGCTCTGTCTGCCCTCCCCCGGCGTTAGATCGGGGCTGCTGTGCACAGTGCTGCAGGCAGTTTCTGGGTTGCTCTGGCCTGAGCCTCATGGGAGCCCTCACTGGGGTGGCAGATGGGCATCCGGATTCAGGCTTCCAGCCCCACACTCCCAGCGTGCTCTCTGTGGTCCTGATTCCCCCACAACATTCCAGCATAGCTAAGCTAAGAGCAGCAATCACAAAAACTAGTTAAGCAGCCCCTGCGCTGCAAGCTTTGTCACTAACCCTCTCGTGGCAGGCCTAATTGTCCATTTGTGGTGTTTTTATTATTATTATTAATTATTATTATTATTGTGGGACATTCATATCACAGCACAGGACAGTTTTGTGGGGTCTGTTCTCTCCTGGCACCTTTTTTTTTTTCTCTTTCCGGAGCTGAGGACTGAACCCAGGGCCTTGCGTTTAGCTCAGCGCTCTACTGCTGAGCTAAATCCCCACCCCCCCGCCACCTTTTATGTCGGCTCCAGGGATCGAACTCGGCTCACGGGCTTTTGCTTCACAAGCACCTTTACCTATGGAGCCACCTCACTGACCCCAATCCTTCTCACTTTAAAAACAGGAATCTGAAGTCACGGGGCCAGTCAGAAGCAGACCAAGGAACTGGCGTGTTGTCTGACCTCTAACCTTTGTTCATCCTACTGCCTTTCCTGACCTTTCTGGGACTCTGGGGGTGGAATCAGAGCCCGCGCCTCCGAGCTCTGACATCCAGCCCCGGGAAGAACCTGCTCCCTCAAGGCCTTCCCACTTGGAGGACAATGGTAGTGGCGCCCAGGGAGCATGTCAGACCTGCTGGATGCCCGCTAATTTTACAGTAGTCTCTCATGTCTGTTCTATTAAGCCAACGAGGCCTCAGAGGTGATGTGGCCCGGGACCATCATACCATTGGCAAGTGGCCAAGCCAGATGGGGGGGGGTGCTTGGTTGCCATAGAAACCCCATACCGCTGGTACCACTTATCTCCATTTCACAGGTGAAGAACCCGAGGTTTAGAAAGGGCCACACAGCCAGAGAAGCCAGGTTTACCCAAGCCAGAGATGGCCCACGCAGCCCCCACTCACGATCACTCAACCCCCAACAGCGAGAAGGAAGCCCAGAGGGCTTAGGCTGGGTGACCCTTGACCTCAGTTTCTTCACCTGAGTGGTAGTAGGCTCAGCAGAGGCTAGGACTGGATGGGTACAGGAACTGCCTTTGCACCTGGCCCAGGTGCGGCACACAACATCGCACACCCCCCCCCCCCAATAAGATATACCCAGCTGTTTGAATCTTTAGCTTTCTTTGTGTCCAGAGGCGGCTGCCTTTCTAATTGGAGGCTGCTGGATGCCTCAGCAGGCACTGCTCTTGCTGCCGCGGGCCCCTTGGGCCAGACAGCCCCCTGGGTAAACAGGGCTGATCTGAGGTGACAGCCTGGCCTTCCCAGGGCAACCCCCATACAGGCCCCACTCCTCAACCAAGACGTTAGGGCCCTGGGAACCAGGTCAGACTCAGCATCCTCAAGGAAGAGAGGCTCGCAGGGGACCCCGTGCCATTCCCTCTCCTCCGTCCTTCCCTCCCAACGGTGCGTGCTCTCAACTGAGCTCCGCTCTGGGCCTCATTTCTCCCGCCTGTAAAGAATGTTTTGTTTGGGTTGGGTTTGGCTTTGGGTTTTGGCTAAGCCGCTAATGGTTTTCCACAGAGAAGGAAGGACCTCCCATAAGCCTCCCCGCACCCTCCACGGAACTTTGGTTCTGTTTGAGAACCGCTTTGCTTGGGCTTCGCTTTTGGACTAGCTGGTCGGAAGAACTCCAGAGACCGGAAGACCGTCTAGTTCAACAGCGTCATTGATTTACATGAGGGGAAAACAAGGCCCAGAGAGGGCAGAGGGCCTGTTAAAAATCACACAGGCGGGCTAAGAACTCGTGAGTTCTGACCTACAAGCTCCCAACATTCAGAATGCTTCAGGGGGGCCATTTCCTAGGTGCCCCTGCCAAGGGGTCCCTGGGTAGGAAGCAACAGCTGCTGCTGTCGTCAGATTGCCCACAGTCTCTCACTCAGGAGAAGGGAAAAGGCACATTCTGAATCCGAGGCTTTCTGACTCCTGTACCACCAGAACCATCGAGGCTGCAGGCGCCTCCACCAGCACACAGACCTGGCCTCACCTGTATTCCTGCGGAGGGCGGTGGTGACTGTGCCCCGAGCTTCTCATCAGTCCTGACATTTTGGGTGGGATGTCACTTTCTATCATCTCCTTGGGGGGGGGGCAGAGGGAAAGCAAGTAAAAACAAAGTTTGCATCAGCCCAGATGCAGGCAGGGCAAGAGACCCACAGTTTCCCACAGATCAGAAATGACTGACAACCGGTCATGATCCCAGGGAAACCCTCCAGGGATTTTAGAGTCAAGTAAAGAGAATGGGCGAAATTCTAAATTCTTTCAAATTCAAGGGGCAGGGGGGAAGGGAGCCCTAACTGGAAACATCAAGCTCCGGAAAAGAACCCCATTTGCTTCCAAGCCCCATTCTCCACTGCTGTTCAGGTTGAAAATTAAGAGATCATCAAAAAAGTCGAACTTGATGGGTCTGAGAACCGTCTGCGGGGCTCCCGCCCTAGAAGGAGGGCTCCAAACACCGGTGTGAAAAACCGGTCCACGCACTGCGTCACCCACCCGGCTACCCACAAACACAGTGCTAAATAAGATTCTAAGGGCGCCCTTAAACCCTCCAAGCCAAACCTGAAGCAGGCTTAGGAAACCTCCAGCCCCGGTGCCGCCCCCCTCCCCCCTGCGGGTCGGACGAGGCGCACAGCCCAGCTTGCACCATAGTACCTGGAGTGGGTCCTGGGGGCGCTGGGGGCGGCGCTGCAACAGGGGGACTCCCTTGTGCTCGCCCCTCGCTGGCTGCAATTTGGCCGCCGTCGCAGCTCGAACCGTTTTTAAATTTCCCTCTCTGGAGCTGTCCAGCTCTGAGCATGCGCAGTAGGTGTGCCGGTGGGGTTCTTTCCCCTCCTTTTCCCTAAGGGTCAGTTACAGGGCAGGATCCAGGGGATTTCTACAGGGGGAGGGGGTCCCTGCAACTCAGCCTCGTGCGCCCCGAGGCTCCTTGCCCAGCGGTGGGGCGGTCACTGTGGGGGGAGAGACACCTCTGTTTGAACTTTGCGAGCATGCGTGCGGGGGTGATGGGCAGGACTGAGATGCAGATGCTGCGGACAGGGGACCTGGCGAGCGGAGGAGCGAGAGGCTCACGCACAGAATGGGTCCCCCCAAACACACACCCTGGGAACACGCCCAAGCCATCTGAGACCCCGAGAAAGTTGAGCCTGCGCCACGCAGGGGTCCGGGACAGGGCGCGGAGCGCCGAGGGGAGCGCGGCTGAGGCCGTGGCCGGCCGCCCTGGACGCCACAGGCCGTTGGGGACCGTGGCCCGCCCGGGCTCCCGCGTTGCTCAGGGCTCCGCCCCGCTCTCGCCGCGGGAAAGGTGGCGGGCGCGCAGCGCGGGCTGCTTGGGGACAGGGTCCCGCAACTCCACACCACGCGCTGGAGTGTCGGTCCAGTGGTCAAAGTCTCCACCTGGGATGCCTCGGCCCCGCCCCCCAACCCCGTTCCTCCTCCTCTCTTGTCTCTCCTCGTGCCCCGGCCTCCCGTGGGCTCCGGTGGACCTGCTCCCCATCCGGCAGCCGCACCCTGCCTGCCCCTGCCCATCCAGCCGGGGCTGTCACCCCAGTTCGGTGTCCCGCACTGTCACCCAGGAGCCCTGAAGTTCAGGGAGAACCTGGGCTTCCAGGGCTGGGTGCCGGCTTTTCACCACCCCACTCCACCTCCAGCCCCCTTTGCCTTGGTTAAGACCTTGGCGCATAGCCAAGGCTTCCTTGTGGCACCTGGGCGCCCTCGCTTCCTCCTCCTCTGCCTGGGTTAATATGTCCGCTTGGGTTTGCGTTCACTGGGAGAAACGTAGATTTACAGATGCTGATCCAGGCTATGGTTTTCCTCTCTTTCCGAATGACTTATGTTTAAAATCTGGACTTGGGTCGGTTACAAAGGCGGATGAAATGGTTCAAATGGTCTGTGTTACTTTGAACGTCACTGGATGTCCCAGGACTAATTCACCTGTTTGGTTATCCCAAGGGTTTGTGGGTGTTTTAACTTCCCTATGAAGTAACCGTGCTCAAGCCGGGTGTGGTGGCGAGTGCCTGTAGGCAGATCACTGTGAGCTCGAGGCCAACCTGGTCTACAATGCGAGTGAGTCCAGGACAGGCAGGGCTACACAGAGAAACCCTGTCTCAAAAAAAAAAAAAAAACAAAACACCAAAAAAACCAAACACACACACACACACACAAAGAAAGAACGAATCTTGGAGGGGTTAGGTTCTGTGTTCTGAGGGCTGGTGTGGTCACTAACAGGGAAACGTAAATTGCTACAGAAAAGAGGGCCAGGGGTGGAGGCGGGGCGGGATGGGGTGGGGAGAGCGGAGCTAGAAAATACTGTCTTTGAAAACTCTGGCTTCTCCGTTTGGGCTTTGGCTGGGAACGTCGTCATTTTAAACCAAAGAATGAAGGTTTTGAGTTCTGTGCTTGGGAGTCGTTTAGTAAAATCGGCGTGCAGTTACTCGTTAGCAAGGGTCAGGGCTGAGAGACCTGTGCTGGTGGCGTCCACCTTGAGTCAGGGATGAGCAGCTCAAGCCTGCTTCTCTTACTCAAGGACTCCATAAATCCTAAGAAACGTTGTCTGGACAGCCCTTCTCGCTGGGCAACCGACAACACCGACTCACTGGCCAGGTCGAAGGTCGCTTTCCTTGCTGACTCCGTGACAAGTCACGGGCAGGCTGTCTTTTCCCCACAGATCTTGGCTTTTTCCTTGTTAACTGTTCTGATCTTTCTGGTGAGGAAAACACATGATCTGCAGCATCAGAGCCAGCCAGCAGCTGCCCAAGCCGCTCTGCCTGGGGAGCTACAGGGCGTGTCTGCGAGCCAGCAGGATTGCTAAAATCTTTCTTCCCCTGGAGGCACCCCGGGTCACAGCCCCCCCCACCCCCACCCCGGCTGTGCCATGCACAGGGGCAGGCACTCTGGAGTCAGGATGTATACTTGCTGGTTCTGTCAAGTGCTGGAGACAAAAATTGCTTAGGTGACATGAGAAAGTTTTCTTTTTTTTTTTTTATTGTTGCATAACTTTATTGTATATTTTCTTCTCCTTTATTAATTTATTCTTATTACATCTCAATGGTTATCCCATCCCTTGTATCCTCCCATTCTTCCCTCCCTCCCATTTTCCCTTTATTCCCCTCCCCTATGACTGTTCCTGAGGGGGATTACCTCCCCCTGTATATGCTCATAGGGTATCAAGTCTCCTCTTGGTAACCTGCTGTCCTTCCTCTGAGTGCCACCAGGTCTCCCCCTCCAGGGGACATGGTCAAAGGTGAGGCACCAATGAGAAAGTTTTCAACGGAACCCCACGATGCGGCCCCCTCTTTTCTAAGTGGTCATGACAGCGTCTTCTCCTTCTGATTTCTTAGGGTTCAGTAGCCCTGGGAGGCCACTGGCAACGGTCTGAAAACAGTCCCTGAACACTGAGGCATGGGCCCTTTTTCTTGGCGAGATGCTGCCGGGATGGGGTAGGGGGCTTCATCTCTTTTGCTCTCTTGGCTGCCCTGTGGGTCAGAGTCCCCTTGAGGACATGGCTGCTGCTGCTAACTGCAGTCACTTATCTCTATCTTTATGAAATCCTGTTGTCTCCACCTGGAACCAGCTCAGTGGCTGTCATGTGTCCATCTCACGAAAAGGCAGAGGGTGTTTATAAAATCAGTCCTGTTAAGGACTGGCGTCTGTAAAGGCACATGGGACAAGTTGCAGGAACTCCCGTTTGAGTTTGAAGGATTTTTTTCTTCTCAGTTTAGAACGTTCTCATTTGGTTTGGTTGTCCATATCAACATGTCCACACAAGGGACTCCTGTTTGCTCCTTCCCCCACCCCTGGGGAATCTAAAGAGCAAAAAGCAGGCAATTTTTCCTTTTGGGACTCGAAAAAAGTGTTAAGACGGGTGAGTTCGGTGTTTCCAGGATTCTTTTAGCAGATATAAAAACTCTCCGGCTTCTGGAGGCCCTGGGCCGTGTCTGTTCTGGCCTGAGCTGTGACACAGCAACCGAGGGGACACACAGATCAGACCTTCCATCCATGGACATCAGCAGATCCCCCCCACACACACACCAGAGACGGAGAGGAGTTCTGAGCACATGCTTTGGGAATAAACTCCATGTTGTAACTTCAGCGAATATATTCTTGGCTGTGATAACACCCAGCAGTTATCCTGTTTGGGTTAACCTTAAAGGGGCAACGTAAATAACACTGAAACTCTAATGGGTTTGCCTACAATCAAAACAGCTTCGCCTTGGCCGTCACTTGGTGGCTATTACCCAATGCACGGCTCCTTCGTTAGAGTGGTAAGTGGCAGTCATTAGGCCCTGAAAACTTCTGAGACGCCTCCCAAATCTCTACAGGCATGATGGGTTGTGGGGCATAATCCTAGCTTGAAGCATTCTGGGGGAGTGAATAACGTGTCTCGGCACCTCCAGCCGTGCAGCTTTGGGCTGCTGGGCCTCCCTTCCCCAGCCTTGCCTGAAAGAATGACAGCCGTCAGCTTGCTGGACTGAGGCAAGCGCCCAGTGCATTGTGGGCACTCAGTGGCGAGGGCTGAGTTTCTGCAGCGTGACCCTCCCAGGTAAGGACAGCAATTGACATCTTAAAAAAAAAAAGATTTACTTATTTATTATTATGTATACAGTGCTCTGTCTGCATGTACACCTGCAGGCCAGAAGAGGGGATCTGATCACGTTACAGATGGCTGTGAGCCGCCATGTGGTTGCTGGGAATTGAACTCAGGATCTTTGGAAGAGCAGGCAGTGCTCTTAACCTCTGAGCCGTCTCTCCAGCCTCAGCAATTGACATCTTTGTTTTGAGAAGGATCTCGATTTTTTTCAACCAATAAAACTGGGTTTTCACTGAAGTGGTCAGGAAGGTGGACACAGCTCTGTCAACAGGAGGGCTAGCCCCCTCAGGGTGATGGCTCCATGCTACGATGTGCTCTGGGTTCTTGTCCTCAAGTCTTATCAGGAAGTTTTTTTGCTGTCAGTAGTGGGGAACAACTGTATTGCCTCTGAATTCCATTACCAATTTCATTTAGACTTTGTGTCTTGTATAGTGTAGTGTGGTCCTTCTACCATGCAGGGCTTACTGCGTATGCCTCCAGAGTCACATGCTGGGCACGGCGCATATGGCTCACACTCACATGCTGGGCACGGTGCTTGTGGCTCACACATGCTGGGCACGGCACATATGGCTCACACTCACACACTGGGCACAGTGCTTGTGGCTCACACATGCTGGGCATGGCACATATGGCTCAGACTCACATGCTGGGCACGGTGCTTGTGGCTCACACATGCTGGGCACGGCACATATGGCTCACACTCACATGCTGGGCACAGTGCTTGTGGCTCACACATGCTGGGTACGGCACATATGGCTCACAATCACATGCTGGGCACGGCGCTTGTGGCTCACACTCACACACTGGGCACGGTGCTTGTGGCTCACACATGCTGGGTACGGCACATATGGCTCACACTCACATGCTGGGCACGGCGCTTGTGGCTCACACTCACACACTGGGCACGGCGCTTGTGGCTCACACATGCTGGGCACGGTGCTTGTGGCTTACACACTGGGCTCGGTGCTTGTGCCTCACACTCACATGCTGGGCATGGTGCTTGTGCCTCACACTCACACGCTGTGCATGGTACATGTGGCTCACACTCACACGCTGGGCACGGTGCTTGTGGCTCACACTCACACTCTGGGCCCGGTGCATGTGACCCACACACACATCCATTTTCTCTCTTAACATTGACTTCTGATCGCTTTTCACCGGAGTAATGGATCATAACTTCCTTTTCGACAATTTAAATCGCCAGCATTTAAGACATTTCAAACTGGAGTGTCTAGCTTTGCTCGGAGAGCTTGAAAACGTGGTCCCCAGAAAGCCCACAAGGTCATGACACAGCCACCAACTGGAACTGGGAGTGGCTGTGCCTCTCACTCCCTGCCGCCTGACTCCTAAGTCCTAGGTCTCCTCACGTGTTTGCACGCTGTTCTTGGCCAGTAGTATTTTTCTTATACTAAAGATAAGAGTAAATATGTGGGCACACTTGTGTCCCTGCTGCCACACAATGCCCGTGAAAGCCTGTTGAGTGCTAATAAAAAGCTCTTTTAAAATTCTTTTAATGTTAAATTCTTTTAACATTTACTTGTTTTATTGGGGTGTATGTAGTGGGAGCACGTTCCCCCACCCCACCCCCACCCAATGTGGTCAGAGGCCAACTTGTAGCTGTGTTGTTCTCTTTTCCATGTGTGCTTGGCGGTAGAGTGCCTTTACCCACTGAACCATTTGCCAGCGCTCTCTCTCTCTCTCTCTCTCTCTCTCTCTCTCTCTCTCTCTCTCTCTCCACTTTTCCCCTCTCTGTCTCTCTTCTCAATGTGTGTGTGTGTGTGTGCATGCGTGTGTTTCTCTATGTCTCCCAAGTACTCTGTGCCCTTTCCCTGAGTCTTCCCGAAAAGACCTCAAGGCTGTGTATCTGCACCCCTCTGAGAGAGAGGGACAGAGCTCTGAGTTGAATCTCTGTAGATTTTGCCGTGTCAAGTCTTTCCTTCGGATGATGTCTGTGCGTGGTGAAGGGGCCCTGGGTCACACTCATCCTTCCTGTGTCTCTGCCTAGGTGGCTTCTGACATGCGGGAGACATAAGTTTCTCTCTTATGGCCCTGGCTCAGCTCTGTGCAGCTGTGTGTTCTGGGGTGGGGGTCGCCACCTCCTGCCCCTAATGCAGAGGGAGCATGCAGCACTCATTAACTGAATGTAATGTAAAAATGGGTTTTAAAAGATTGCCTGCAGCCGGGCGTGCCTTCAATCCCACAGGGGCAGGTGAATCGCTGAGTTCGAGGCCAGCCTGGTCTACAAAGTGAGTCTAGGACAGCCAGGGATACACAGAGAAACCCTGTTAAAAAAAAAAAAGATAAAAATTAAAAAAAAGACTGCCTGCAAACCATTTTACCATGCTGTCACTCGACTGCATCTCTTATCGCAGTCTGTAAAAGCAAAGGTTTGAATCCAGCACAGACAGTTGAGGAAAATACCATTTCTATGTAGAAAGTGGGAACCAAAGAAAGCTCCTGAAAACGCCCTCGGCCGGCAATTTTTGCTCTGCCTAGATCTAATACGTATAGGTGAGCCATTCTCAGCCTGTGAATCCAGACCCCTTTGTGGGTCGTATATCAGATATCCTGCATATCATATATTTATTTTATGACTTATAACAGTGGCAAAATTACAGTTATGAAATAGCAACAAAATAATTTTATGGTCACCACATCATGAGGAACTGTATTAAGGGGTCGCACAGCGTTAGGAAGGCTGAGAGCCACTGACACAGACAGTGTTGTAACTGCTGGGACACTACAGACAGGGGTGTCTTGGATCTTCTTCCTGCCAGGGGCCAGAACTTTGTAATATCACAGATTAATTTGGGGGGCTCCTTTGGCCACAAAGGATTTTTTTAATAGTTCACTTGCTACCGTGAACAGCTGGAACCCTCAAACACCGAACCCACTCAGAACTCTCAAGCATCGCAGCTCTTTCTTGGTCTGACAATGCTCCCCTGTAGAAGAGTCCCCTAGCTACGAGCCTGTCCCCAAGGTCCTAGGCTGCGCTGTTTCCATCTCTTGGCATTCGGTTCCAAAGCGAAGGTGAGCAGTGAGTAGCATGGGAACTGCCTGCCTGTAGCACTTGGCAGCCTCCTCTGTCGCAAAGCAGCAGTCCCCGCTGTTTGTTTTAGAAGTGGTAATGTCCCATTGTAACAAATTATACTTAAAAATCATTTAGTGTGAAATTGCAGATTAATCCCACAGGGGCTGGGTATTAACAATCCCCCAGCCCTTTGGAGCATACAGATGGTGAACCTGCAGTTTACAATGGGAACAATCGCTGATTACATTACATGCATGGGTGTAACGGACTAAAAAAGACCTCCCCACCCCAGGCTGGAGGGTACAGCGGAGGTCCTAGTGCCTGGCCTGTTTGGGACACTCCAGTCCCCGAGAACGCCGGCTTCATCTCCTACTGCACACCCGGATTCCGCAGGCATTCTGTGTCCTCTGAAACCTGAATGCCAGCATGGGAAGTTCTGCTTTTTGGGAGGGCTTAGCTCTAACACTGTCGTAATGTTTAACCATGGTAGTCACAGAGAAGCCCGTCTGTGAGAACGTGGTACACATGCCAGGCGAGAGTCCCTTACGGGAGCAGATACCTGCTGCTCGCTCTCGGGAAGAGTCCCTTGTGCGCTCTGTAGATGGAGGTGGAGTTGTCACTGCCTCAGAAATTAATCGGTGCCTGACCTGAAAAAGACCCTTCAGTACAATGGCCTGGGTTTGAGACTGTCAGCCAGCTGAGCCCCCGACTGAAAATCCCTCGGTGTTCCTGATGTCGAGAATGAGCGTGGCGTGCTCGGACACGAGGTCTTGATTGAATATATATCACCTTATGGTGGTGACCTGCCAGTGTGCACTGGGAGTACCAAATAAAGGCTGCTTTAAACATGAAAGAAGAGATGAAGTAGATGGATGCAGGGATGGGGGGTTCAGAGGTGAGGGGGTGGATGGATAAGTGAGTGGATGGGTGGATGCATGTGTGAGTAGCTGGATGGATGGGTGGGTGGATGGGTGGATGGGTGGATGGATGGGTGGATGGATGGGTGGATGGGTGGATGGATGGGTGGATGGATGGGTGGGTGGATGGATGGGTGGATGGATGGATGGGTGGATGGATGGGTGGGTGGATGGGTGGATGGGTGGGTGGATGGATGGATGGGTGGATGGGTGGGTGGATGGGTGGGTGGGTGGATGGATGGGTGGGTGGATGGGTGGATGGGTGGGTGGATGGATGGATGGGTGGATGGGTGGGTGGATGGGTGGATGGGTGGGTGGATGGATGGATGGGTGGATGGGTGGGTGGATGGGTGGATGGATGGGTGGGTGGGTGGGTGGGTGGATGGATGGGTGGATGGGTGGGTGGATGGATGGATGGGTGGATGGGTGGATGGGTGGGTGGATGGGTGGATGGGTGGGTGGATGGATGGATGGGTGGATGGGTGGGTGGATGGATGGATGGGTGGATGGGTGGATGGGTGGATGGATGGGTGGGTGGATGGGTGGATGGATGGGTGGATGGGTGGATGGGTGGGTGGATGGGTGGGTGGGTGGATGGATGGGTGGGTGGGTGGGTGGGTGGATGGGTGGGTGGGTGGATGGGTGGGTGGGTGGATGGGTGGGTGGATGGGTGGGTGGATGGGTGGATGGGTGGATGGGTGGGTGGGTGGATGGGTGGGTGGGTGGGTGGATGGATGGGTGGGTGGGTGGATGGGTGGGTGGATGGGTGGGTGGGTGGATGGGTGGATGGATGGGTGGATGGATGGATGGATGGGTGGATGGGTGGGTGGGTGGATGGGTGGATGGGTGGGTGGATGGATGGATGGGTGGATGGATGGGTGGATGGATGGATGGGTGGATGGGTGGGTGGATGGATGGGTGGGTGGATGGGTGGGTGGATGGATGGGTGGATGGATGGGTGGATGGATGGATGGGTGGATGGGTGGGTGGATGGATGGGTGGGTGGATGGGTGGGTGGATGGGTGGGTGGATGGGTGGGTGGGTGGATGGATGGATGGGTGGATGGATGGGTGGGTGGATGGGTGGATGGATGGGTGGATGGGTGGGTGGATGGGTGGATGGATGGGTGGATGGATGGGTGGATGGATGGGTGGGTGGATGGGTGGGTGGGTGGATGGATGGATGGGTGGATGGATGGATGGGTGGATGGGTGGATGGGTGGATAGATGGATGGGTAGATGGATATGTGGGTGGAAGAATGTGTGGATGTGGGGGGGGTAGGTGGGTGGAATGGGTAGATATATAGATAAAAAATAAAGATTAGATGAAAACCTAGATAAAACCTAGAATCTTTTCATGTTACACAAGCAGTCTACCACGGACTCCTCCAGTCTAAATTTCACTTTAATGATTGTTTATGAGGTTTTGAAATCAGAGAATAACTATTGTTATGGTAATCCAAATTCACATACGACTTGTAGGCATGCCCAAGCCCTCCGCACTGGTCTCTGCTTTGATTTTAGATGCGGAGGCTGAGGAATGGCCTCAGAGTCAGAATACACTGAAAGAGAAAAGCAGGAAGGCTGTAAAGGGGGTGGGGTGCGGTGGAGTGTTTTCCTAACAAGCTTAAAGCCCTGAGTTCCAGCCCAGCATCAGTTATAGGTGGTTCCTCACGCTGCAGGTCCATAGCCCCAGCACCCGGGAAGTATATGCAAGGTGATTGGGAACTCAGTGTCATTGGCTGCATAGTTATTCATGGCCGGCCTGGCCTACCAGAGACCTGTCTCAAACACTGGCCAGACTGGGGCTACTGAGACCTGTCTCAAACACTGGCCAGCCTGGGCTACTGAGACCTGTCTCAAACACTGGCCAGCCTGGGCTACTGAGACCTCTCTCAAACACTGGCCAGCCTGGGCTACTGAGACCTGTCTCAAACACTGGCCAGCCTGGCCTACCAGAGACCTGTCTCAAACACTGGCCAGACTGGGCTACTGAGACCTGTCTCAAACACTGGCCAGCCTGGGCTACTGAGACCTGTCTCAAACACTGGCCAGCCTGACCTACCAGAGACCTGTCTCAAACACTGGCCAGCCTGGGCTACTAGAGACCTATCTCAAACACTGGCCAGCCTGGGCTACTGAGACCTCTCTCAAACACCGTCTCCCCATACACCTTTCTTTTCGGCCCTCTTCCATGATGGTCCCATCATCAGGGGAGGTGATGCAGATGTCCCGTTTTAGACATGTATTTTCAGCTCTGTGAGTGTCTGTAAGTCTCTGCATCAACTGCTGTCCGCCGCAGGACGAAGCCTCTTGAAGGCTGAGAGCAGCGTGTGGCTGTAAACACGGATGTTTAATCAGTCTGACCTATCCACTTAGCAAAAGTGTAGCTGCTTCCGTGCCAGGACCACTGGCCTCCTCAGGTGTGGACTCTTAACAGGGCTGGCTCTGTCCTTTGGGTGTGTTCCTCCTCACGTTGGTCTGTTGTCATTCTGTGTGGCCAAGAGACTGGCCTACGTTTGCTGCGTTTTTGGTCTCCAGTGAGTGTGCTTATTATGCACATGGCAGTGAGCGTGGAATAGACAGAGGGGGGCACAGAGAAGGCTGCAAACAGACAGCATGCGAGGTGCTCCCTGCAGGGAGCACACAGAGGCATCAACTTTAGAACAGGGCCTCACAGAACCCCCAAGCCAGGATGCCTGGGGAAGTGAGGCCGTCGGAGGGGCTCCCAGACGGAGGACCCGTTCCGTCCTCTCCAGGGATGAGCATCCAGCTTTCTGCTTTGGCCTCAGGCATTTCAGTAAACTATGCTATGGGCATGAAGGTTTTGCCTGCAGTACGCCTGTGCTCCACGTGTGTGCCCGGTGCCTGAGGAAGTCAGAAGAGAGTGTCAGATCTCCTGAGACTGGAGTTACAGACAAGTGTGAGCTGCCACGTGGGTGCCTGGGATTGAACCCCGGGTCCTCTGGAAGAGCAAACAGTGCTCTTAACCACTGAGCCATCTCTCCAGCCCCTGCAAGTGGCTTTATTCCAAGGGTTAGAAACAATATCCTCTGTTGGAAATGGGATACTTCCTAGCTCTTCTCAAGGACGCAGAGTTTTAACCCTTTGGGGGCTCTCCCTGTCACAGGGTGAGGGAGTCAGGCTGGCACAGGACAGAGGGTTCCCGAGGACAGCTGATGAGGACATGCTGGAGTCTGAGGTCAGGAGGCCTCACTTTCAGTGCAGTTACCGTTTGCTGATCCAGCACTGTGGCCGCTTATGCCCAGAGCCAGGGATTTGGGGCAGTGCTGGACCGCTCAGGAATAATGACACTGTCCTGTCTCCTAGACCAATTCATTACCTCCCCAGAAGGGGCTGACAACCATGTCACCAAGGGAAGCCTGTAAACATCAGGCTGATGTCAGTGGCTCCTGCAAAGGGTGCCTGTCCAGCTGCCCCTAGGGCAACGGACTAGATAAAAGTCCCATTCAGAGAGTCAGCACAGCCTTCACCTCAGAAATCAATGACACTGTAGCCTTGATTGTGGCAAGACTCAGTCCTTGGAAGGCCTTTAAAGGATTAAATTGACTCTCTCTCTGTGTGTGTGTGTGTGTGTGTGTGTGTGTGTGTGTGTGTGTGTGCGCGCGCGCGCGCGAGTGTGTTCATGTCAGAAAAGTCAGTGCTCTTTCACTCTGTGGGTTCTGGGGCTGAACTCAGGATTTTAGGCTTGCCCACAAGCACCTTTACCTCCTAGGCTAGCTTGCCTGCCCTGGAAAGTCAATTTCTATCCCATTTGAAATATGCACTAAGGCAAGGTTTATAATCTGTTGGTATGCCGTTTAAAATGGGAAGAGAGGGCTGGAGAGATGGCTCACTGGTTAAGAGCACCGCCTGCTCTTCCAGAGGTCCTGAGTTCAATTCCCAGCAACTACATGGTGGCTCACAACCATCTATAATGTGATCTGATGCCCTCTTCTGCAGATAAAGCACTCATATATAATAAATAAAATAAAGCTTTATAAAATAAAATAAAATGGGAAGAGAAAGCCAGAGGTGATCACACTTGGGTTATACCTCAAAGTATAAAATAAAGACCCACAGGTATATACAGACAAAAATATAAACAAATAAAAGGAACTGCTCCTTACAAGAGAACTTCAAGCAATAGCTCTTGACATTCCTTCTTCCCTGAGGTCTGGGGAGACCCTGCCCGCCCCAGCCACATATCTCTAGGACGGGTCCTGGGGGCGTGTATCTAGAGACACTGGGGAGAAACCAGCTTTACAGGACTCACTGTGATGGGGCCAGAGTCAGCTAAGCTAAGATCCTTGCGGCTCTCCTGCACCACTGGAGTTTCTTGCCTTGTTGGATTTTCTGTTTTGTTTTTGTTTGTTTGTTTGGGTTTTTTTCTTGTTTTTTAATTATTTTGTTTTATGTGCATTGGTATTTTGCCTGCATGTATGTCTGTGTGAGAATGTTGATCCTCTAGAACTGGATGGAGTTATAGACAGTTGTGAGCTGCCTTGTGGTTGCTGGGAATTGAACCTGTGACCTCTGGGAAGAGCAGACAGAGCTCTTAACCACTGAGCCATCTCTCCAGCCCTTTGTTTTGTTTTTTGTTTTTCAAGACAGGGTTTCTCTGTGTATCCTTGGCTGCTCTGGACTCACTTTGCAGACCAGGCTGGCCTCTGCCTCCCGAGTGCTGGGATTAAAGGCATGCGCCACCACCGCCCAGCTCTTGCCTTGTTTCTGAGACAGAATCTCACTGTGTAGCCCAGGCTGTCCCAGCACCTATTGTGCTCTTCTGCCTTAGTCCTTGAGTGTTCTGTCACAGATGCACATGCGTGTGCAGCGCTTGTGAGAGACTCCGGGGAAGGGGAGGCTCTGTCACAGATGCACATGCGTGTGCAGCGCTTGTGAGACTCCGGGGAAGGGGAGGCTCTGTCACAGATGCACATGCGTGTGCAGCGCTTGTGAGACTCCGGGGAAGGGGAGGCTCTGTCACAGATGCACATGCGTGTGCAGCGCTTGTGAGAGACTCCGGGGAAGGGGAGGCTCTGTCACAGATGCACATGCGTGTGCAGGGCTTGTGAGACTACGGGCAAGTGGAGGCTCTGTCACAGATGCACATGCGTGTGCAGCGCTTGTGAGACTCCGGGGAAGGGGAGATTCTTTGTCCAGACCCCTAACCACATTCTGCTCCTGGGAGAGACCTCAGCTTACCAACTCCAGGTGTCCCCTGCAGTGTGATCAGCCAATCTCCTTCAACACGAGCGCCACGGAAAACAGAGTGAGCAGTGAGACCCCACAGAGCGGGTGGGGAGGCTGTCAACTGTGTGCAACGCGGTCCCTGGATCTTACAGCTCGAAGAGGGCACCAAGGGAAAACAGGTGGAATTTAAATAAATATGCCTGTATTCCCGACACTCAGGAGGCCGAGGCAGGAGGATTGCAGTGTGGGCTACAGAGTTAGACCCTGTCTTAAAATCTCAAAAACCAAAATGGGATGCACAGACTCTGGATTCTTATTTGAGTAAAATGCACCATGTGATAACAGGGGTGGGAGAGTCTGTGGCCTCTCAACACCAGCAGCTTGTGGTGCTTCAATGTCACTGCAAAACAGTTTACTGAAAAAAACAAAGTATTGACCCATATCAATACAGACCCAAAGGAACTGACAGCAAAGACATGAGCAGACCTCTGCCCATGCACACAGCCTGGGGGTGGAGGAGGCCTGACCCCTGCCCATGCACACAGCCCAGGGGTGGAGGAGGCCTGACACCTGCCCATGCACACTGTCCAGGGGTGGAGGAGGCCTGACCCCTGCCCATGCACACTGTCCAGGGGTGGAGGAGGCCTGACCCCTGCCCATGCACACAGCCCAGGGGTGGAGGAGGCCTGACACCTGCCCATGCACACTGTCCAGGGGTGGAGGAGGCCTGACCCCTGCCCATGCACACAGCCCAGGGGTGGAGGACACCTGACACCTGCCCATGTACACAGCCCAGGGGTGGAGGAGGCCTGACACCTGCCCATGCACACAGCCCAGGGGTGGAGGACACCTGACACCTGCCCATGTACACAGCCCAGGGGTGGAGAAGGCCTGACACCTGCCCATGCACACAGCCTAGGGGTGGAGAAGGCCTGACACCTGCCCATGCACACAGCCTAGGGGTGGAGGACGCCTGCCACCTGCCCATGCACACAGCCCAGGGGTGGAGGACGCCTGCCACCTGCCCATGCACACTGCCCAGGGGTGGAGGACACCTGCCCATGCACACTGCCCAGGGGTGGAGGACACCTGACACCTGCCCATGCACACAGCGATAGTACAACAGCCCAGGGGTGGAGGACACCTGCCCATGCACACAGCGACAGTACAACAGCCCAGAGGTGGAGGAGACCTGCGTCTATGCATGGATGGGTGAACAAAAGGATGCGGCACCATACATGTGGTGGAATATTACTTAGCTCTGAAAATGAAGGGATCAGCGGGCATGCTGGTGGCGCACGCCTTTAATCCCAGCACTTGGGAGGCAGAGGCGCGTGGATCTCTGTGAGTTCGAGGCCAGCCTAGTCTACAATGCAAGTCCAGGACAGCCAAGGCTACACAGAGAAACTCCGTCTCGAAAAACAAAACAAACAAACAAACAAAAAAGTAAAAGAAAAAGAAGGGACCTTGCTATGTGTGGCAACGTGGATAACCCTTGAGAACACCGTGGTCAACTGTAGTAAGCCGGCCACAAACGAAAATGTAAAATGTCAATGATATGAGCTTCCTACTGTTGAGTTCCCTGAGACAGGAAACCAAGCAGTGGCTCCCGGGGGCCACAGGGAGGGAGGTGGGATTTAACTGCGACTCAGGATGATGCTTCAGACTCTCAAGTTGAGAAAATTCTGCTGCTCCCTTGAACAGCATGAATGCACGTGCCGTGCCTGAAGTACACACTTAAAAAATGATGAAGGTATAAGGCCAGGTGTGACAGCACAGGCCTGTGACCCCAGCACTCGGGAGGCAGGGACGGGGGATGACAAGTTCAATGCTAGCCTACGCTATATCATATCTCGTTTTTTTTTTAAGATTTATTTATTTATGTATATAAGCACTCTATTACATGTATGCCTGCACAGCAGAAGAGAACATCAGAGAGAAGAGGGCACCAGATCTCATTATAGATGGTTGTGAGCCACCATGTGGTTGCTGGGAACTGAACTCAGGACCTTTGGATGAGCAGCCAGTGCTCTTAACTGCTGAGCCATCTCTCCAGCCCCCATATCCCGTTTTAAAAGATGGTAAATTTGAAGATTTTTCACAGTTCATTTTTTTTTTAAAGAAAGTAAATGAGCCGGGCAGTGGTGGCTTGAGCCTTTAATCCCAGCACTCGGGAGGCAGAGGCAGGTGGATTGCTGTGAGTTCGAGGTCAGCCTGGTCTACAAGGTGAGTCCAGGACAGCCAAGGCTACACAGAGAGACCCTGTCTTGAAAAACAGAAAGAAAGAAAGAAAGAAAGAAAGAAAGAAAGAAAGAAATTAAATGATATAACAATTGTAGTGTTTGCTCATGGAGGAAGGGGGGGGCAGGGGGAGGGATGGGGGGGGCAGGGGGGTGGGGGCCCTCAGGCTCAGGGCTGACCCTGTGGTGCTCTCTTTTCTCTCTTTTCTCTTTTGCTGGGTTGCTGCAGATGAGCCCAGAGCCCTGCACTGGCTGGGCTCACACCTTCCCACTGCGCCCCACCCTCCGCCCTCAGGCAGCTTTTTAACAGACATTACTGTGTGCAGGTGATGACTTGAGGCCCTCCATCCCCCTCCCCCCCACCCCTGTTCAGCGATCAAGCCGCAGCAATTGGCACCTCCATCTCTCGAACCTTATCGGAAACTTAAATGCCATTCTCATTATTTGGAAGTCTTCACGGTGCAGACACCGTCTGGCTGTGCATCTGGGTGCAGCAGGATGCCGGGAGGCCGAGGGGGTGCAGACCTTGGGGTGCAAGCCAGAGGACTTCTTCCTTCCTTATCTTAACGACTAGCGTCATAAGGGCTTGGGGAACTCGGGTGACCCACACTCTGGTGCCGGGGCCTCCCTCAGTGACCCCTACCAGGATCCCTTCCCAGTTCGCCTGTCAGAGAGAGGTGAAGGGACGTCAGGCGCCATCAGCCCTCAGCCCTCTAATTGGGTCTGGTGGCTGGAGCCAGGCCTCGTTATTTTTAATTGGGGCCCATCGTTCTGGAAGGAGGCGGCCGCATGCAGATCATCCCGGGATATTTGCTGTTTGCAAGTTCAAAGTGAAAGTGAAGTTGGGAACTTCCAAGAGCTCGCACCATTTTCCAGTCTTCCCGTCGTCGCTCAGAGCTGTCAGGCTAAAGACGCCCTTGGGTTGGGCCGGTTAGTGTCTGCGTCTGCGTCGGGAGACCCAGGCTTCTTCTTAGCCGTTGTTTAAGTAATCACAAATAACACAGCCCCCGGCAGCCGGACAGATCGCTCAGTTAGGTACGAGGCTGTGGGAATCGAACTTCCTTGTCGAAGGGAACTTATTTTCACCAGTTTTCCTAATTAATTTCAAAGCAAGCGGCTCTCCCAGCAACACAGGCTGTTGTGATTTTTACTGCTCTCCTGATGGTACAACCAGCAGTGCCAGGCAGACTTAGGAGAGCCAGCTTGGAGAAGCCAAAGCTATTCGCTTTTTTATTATTATTACTTTTTTTTTTTTTTTTTTTTGGTTTTTCAAGACAGGGTTTCTCTGTGTAGCCCTGGCTGTCCTGGACTCACTTTGTAGACCAGGCTGGCCTCGAACTCACAGAGATCCACCTGTCTCTGCCTCCCGAGTGCTGGGATTAAAGGCGTGCGCCACCATGCCCGGCAGCTATTTGCTTATCATCTGCCTAGAGACAGGGTGTCCATGTGTAGTTCAGACTGGCTCTCAAGGTCCAGTCCCCTGCCTCAGCTCCTGTGCTGGTGTCGCAGGTGTGTGCCATCGTGCTCTGCTTTTCCACTATTATGAGCTTTGAATTTTCCAAGCACAATCACCCTAGTAGTTAAAATATTTATTAATTTCAACATTTAATTAAGATATTTAATGAAACTGAATATTAGTATACTGTAATTAAAATATCTAAGCCTATGAAGATAACACATTATTTTTATGACTAAACATCTAAAATCTTCATAATAATATATAACCTAATTTCTTTTTTTTTTTTAATTAAAAAAATTGTGTGGGTGTTTGGCCTGCGTGTGGGGCTGTGAACCACCTGCATGCAGTGGACACAAAGGCCAGAAGAGGGCGTCAGATTCCTCACAACTGGAGTTACAGATGGGTGTGAGCCACCATGTGGGTACCGGGAATTGAACCCAGGTCCTCTGCAAGAGCAGCTGGTGCTCTTAACCACTGAGCCATGTCTCTAGCCCCTGATTGGTTGTTTGTTTTGACTTTTCATGCAAGCGTGCACTACATGTTGAACATAATCCCACATTTTCCCCCCTCATTAGCCACTTTGTTCCTGGTCATTTCAATGTCTCATGGGGGTGGTGGAGGAGAGAGAGAGAGAGAGAGAGACTGATTTTATATATCTATATAAAATCTAGGCCCACAGATGGGAGAGAGAGAATACACTTCTGAGACTGGCTTAATTCCCATAATTCAATCCTCTCCAGTTGTATCTTTCTTTCTTTATTTTTATTTTATTTTATTTTTTAGTTTTTAGTTTTTAGTTTTTCAAGACGGGGTCTCTCTGTGTAGCCTTGGCTGTCCTGAATTCGCTTTGTAGACTAGGCTGGCCTCGAACTCACAGCGATCCACCTGCCTCTGCCTCCCAAGTGCTGGGATTAAAGGCGTGCACCACCACGCCCGGCTCAAAGGTCAATTTTCAAAGGATAGCTGTCCTTGTTGAAAGCTGGATGGTGCTCAGGGGACCCATTCTGGCCATGCGGCCATCTTCAAAGTAACCCTTCTTGTTTGTAGGCTCCCTGGCCGTCCAGGCACACACGGGCCCTGCTCTGAGGGAGGGTTTGTGTGACTAGCATGCACTATAGCGGGGGTTCTGAGTTTGGCCAGGAGAGTGGAGCATGTAAGGAGGGGCCTCCAAAATCCCCACACACTTTGCCAAAGATTCAGACACAACATCTGGGCCTCCTTGGTGCCAAACACCCCTGTGAGAGAGACCACACTGGTGAAGGGACTCAAGAAAGGCTTTGGTCACCTTGCTTCCTCAGGGGACAGAGGCCAGAATAGGCCCCCTAAGGCCACGGCTGGCTTTTGTCTCATGTGTTCTTCCTCCCACATGGCATGGGGGGAGGGGAATCCATGCCACATGTGCACTGCTCAGCTTCTTGAGTCTGTCAACAACTTGTGTCTGAGTGGCCTGTGAGATCTTGTCCCCTGGGTGAGGCGGGTTTGGTGATGCTTCCCGGCATATGTGTATGCATGTGTGATGTGTGTATAAACACGGTATGTGTGTGCCACAGTGAGCGTGTGGGTCTTAGGGGTCCACCTTGGACGTCCACCCATCCGTCCTTGCCGCCCGCCTTGTTTGAGACAGTCTGTCTGCTGTTGGAGTCTATGTGCATCAGGCTAGCTGGCCTGGGGACCCCCCACCTCCACCCCGGGACTCTCCCGTCTCTGCCTCTAACCTTGCAGAAGCAAGACCAGGATTACAGACATACGCTGTTACGCCCAGACTTACATAGCGTCTAGGGGTTTGAACTCAGTTCCTCACGCTTGCCACTCCAGCCCTCTATCCATTGAGCAGTCTGCCCAGCCTGGCGATAATTCCTTAAATAACAAAGTTTACCGTACAGAGCTTAGAAACCACTCCCTTACAATGCAGTTTTCTCCCCCTTTGGTTCTGGTTACCCATTGTCAACCTCTGTCTGAAACTATCAAATGGAAAATTCCATGAATAAGTAGCTCATCAGTTTAAAGTGTTTTTGTCATGCTGTATTATGCCAGCTGCCCTTGATGATCTATTCCTTCATGTGTGCGGGATACGGTTGTTAAAAATAAGCCCCGTGTAGCTCGTGATGGGAAATGTTCCCCTGTGGTGGTTTAAATAAGAATGGGGAAAAAAAAAAAAAAAAGAATGCCCTGTAGACTTGACTGCTTGGGTCACCTTGGCCGGGATTAGGAGGCGTGGCCTTGATGGAGGGCGGTCTTTGGGGTTTCAAATGCTCGAGCCAGGCCCAGTGTCACTCTCTATTCCTGCTGCCTGCCGACCCAGTTACAGAATTCTCCGTTCCTCCTCCAGCGCCATGCTTCCTGCCTTGAAGATTATGGACCAAACCCCTGACACCAGCCACTGCCCGGGCTCTGGCTCAGTACCGTCAGGCCTGTGTTTGTATGCAGACGTCTTTCAGGGCCTAAAACAGCAGTGGATTTCACTGCAGGTCGCCAAAATTTGTATTTTCTGCTGAGTCACCAAAGGCTTTCCTTGATTTGGTTAATTAGAAAGGAAAGTGGTTTGGCAGAGGTGGGGGAGTTCAGGTGGCATCGAGAGGCACCCCCCCCCCCCCGTCCCACACCCCAATGCTGTATCTGCCTCCCTAACAGCTGTGAAACAGTATGCTCAGTCACTATCTTTCTGGTTTTTTGAGACAAGGATTCTCTGTCTTGGACTCACTCTGTAGACCAGGCTGGCCTTGAACTCACAAAGATCCGCCTGCCTCTGCCTCCCAAGTGCTGGCATTAAAGGCGTGAGCCACCATGGCTTTTAAAAATATATATCTTTTTTTTTTTCCCAGAGCTGAGGACCGAACCCAGGGCCTTGTGCTTGCTAAATCCCCAAAATATATGTCTTTTAATTAATTGATTTATTTTTATTTTTTTATCTTTCGCTTTTAAAAGTTTTATTTGTTTTTATTGTGTGAGTGTGCATGCGTGTGTGCAAATGGACAATGTGAGTTTATGTGCACCACCTGTGGCACCCACAGAGGCCAGAAAAGGGAGTCAGATTCCTTGGAGCTGGGGTGTTTATATACTTTTCTGTTCTTTAAAACTGATACTAATTGCCTGCACCGTGGCACACGCCTTTAATCCCAGCACTTGGAAGGCAGGGACAGGCAGATCTCTGTGAGTTCGAGGCCAGCCTGGTCTACAGAGCGAGTCCAGGACAGCCAAGGCTACATACAGAAACCCTGTCTCAAAAAAACTAAAACCCAAACCAAACCAACCACCCAAACAAACAAAACCACCTGATATTAATCACAGTATTTGGGGGTTGGGGTGGGGGAGTGTATGGTGAAACACCTCTTCTATCTACCCTTGTATAATGATTCCATGGGTGAAATTGGCATATTTGTCACCTCAAATATATATATATATTTTTACTCCCGCTGAGAACATTCAGAAATTCTTCCTGCTAGCTACTTTCCAAAGCACACAAGGACCTGATGTTCAGGAGGGTTGTCTGCAGATGTTCTAGGAGCCCAAAAGGTCCCGCTCCCACCTCACACACTCTTAGCCCCTCGGCTCCGTCTCCATCCCCCCCCCCCCACACACACATATACCTTCCCAAGCCTCAGGAGCCATTCACCCAACTTCTACTCCTGTGAGATGAAGTTTCAACCATCCATCCTTTTAAAATGCCGTGTTAGCCGAGTGTGGTGGCGCACGCCTTTAATCCCAGCACTGGGGAGGCAGAGGCAGGTGGATCGCTGTGAGTTCGAGGCCAGCCTGGTCTACAAAGCGAATCCAGGACAGCCAAGGCTACACAGAGAAACCTTGTCTCGAAAACCCATAAAAATAAAATAAAATAAAAATAAATAAAATGCCATGTTTGAAATACCTGCAGCCAGACAGATGCAAGTGTTGACTGGTAGAACAAGGGGAGCATCTCTGAAGAGACGCCCGAATAAGATTTTCTCGTGACTTGGCGCCTTGTTTGTTGGAAGCCAGAAGTAGATGATAGGCCCCTAGTGTTCCCAGCTGCCCTTGTTGACTGACGCCAGGAGCCAGAAGTGAGGGCTGGAGGCTGCTCAGGTGCGCAGCGGTTTCACTAGTTCTCCTGGAAATACTGTAGATTTCAAGAAGTCTATGTGTGTTCACACTGGCCATGGAGCCTAGGAATTGCCCATCTGGCAAGCATTCTGCCACTGAGCCGAGGCCCCAGCACAAAGTTTTTTCTTTAAATAATAATAAAATAATCTTATACCTACAGAGTGGTTTTGTCTTTGCTTTTTTTTGTTTTGTTTTGTTTTCTTTTGTTTGTATGCATGCGGGCACAGGTGTGTGCAGAGGCCAGAAGACATTGTCATTTCTCAGATACCCTCCGCCTGGTGTGTGAAGGCAAGGTCTCTCATTGGCCCAGAACTCTTCATGGGCTGCGTGGCCGGCAAGTCCAGGAAGCTATCTGCCTCTGTTTTCCCCCGTGCTGGGCCAACAAGCAAGTTCTACCATGCCCAGCGTTTGTAAAACTATGGGTTCTGGGAATTGAACTTGGGTCCTCATGTGGCAGAGCCAGCAACTGCCCGGCTGAGCCACATCCCTGGGGGAGTCACCCTCTGCAAAAGCCACCGACCCGTGTTCACCTATTTGTAAGTAACAAGTCCTTACACCTGAGGTTGGGTGGATCCTGGCTCACACTGCGGGTGAGTGCAAACAAAGCTAGGCGGTGGAAAAGGGGGTGTGGATTGAAACAGGGGGGACAGAGACGCGAGAAATACGAAGCCAAGTCTAGGAATTCCTGATCGAAGCTTACTTTTATTACAAGGAAGTACAGTTTATATCCCGAGGACACCACAGGCTCTATTACAACCTCACTTCCCCTAGTCCCCACAGGCAAGAATAGAATCCTCTGAGTAGTTCCCGTCTACAAAGTGAGTCTAGGACAGCAAAGGCTACACAGAGAGACCCTGTCTCGAAAAGCCAAAAAAAAAAAAAAAAAAAAAAAAAAAAAAAAAGAACTTCCTTACTGCTTTCAAAGGCAAACAATCCGAAGATAGCCTAAACACAAGACCTCCTTCAGCAAAGGTCAACAACTCGAAGGTCACAAGCGAGCAGCCTGAGCACAGGATTCCTAACACGGCTGAGTTTAGCATGGCTGCCCACAGGGGACCATCAGTGACACCAAGGACGACCTGCTCCATACTATCTCAGAATCCATCTGCCCCATCCTTAACGGGTGCACTGCCAAGTCGCATCCGAGAGATGTTAGTATGTCTGAAGTTGGCTGTTGATTACCTTGTCAGAAGTTTGCAGTTGTAGTCTGGTTTATAGAACAGAAAATTCCGGAGAGTGGTTTCAAGCTTCAGACACAATCTGACCGAGCCCTTTCCTGAGCGTTGAGATTAAAGGCTTGCACCGCCATGCCTGGCTTCACCTGACTTCTTTTGTCAAATGGACACAAGCCTAGACACACCTGGGAAGAGGCCTCTTCAGTGGAGGAACCGGCCCCCATCAGATGGGCCCGTGGGATGTTTGTGGGCTGCGTTTTTGATTGCTAATTGATTTAAGGGGGCCCAGCCCACTGTGGGCGGTGCCATCCCCTACACTCTATAAGAAAGGCAGCAGAGTGAGCCAGTAGACAGGTAACCCCGCTCCTCCGTGGTCTCCTGGCTTCAGTTGATGGGGGACTGTGTAACCCATAAGCTGAAATAAACCCTTTCCTCCCCAAGTCACTTTTAGTTACCCTCTTTACCACAGCAACAAAGGAGTCGTGGGCACAGGCTAGTGGCACTGGTGGCCTTGAGGCTCGAATGCTCATCGTACAACTAGCCAAAGGGAGGAAGGACTTACAGCTGGGCCCACCTTCTCCTGGAGGGTGCTCGTAAGAGAGTCAGCTGGCGGGACTGAGTACGACACAATAGGAGAGAGGTGGAATTGCACCCCACAGACTGATTGGGGTGCTGTGAGGACAGGGAAAGGGGGCCGTCCGAAGTCCGCATCACGACGTTCACGGCTTGGACACGACCAAGGCGGCTGGCCAGTCGTGAGAGCAAGCCTGTCTTGTGTGTGTTGGGCAGCAGAGGTGGAACGCTGAGCCACAAAGGGCCCCTTCCAAGACAGGTGTCCCCAGCTCTAACTGCAGCCAGCCGGAAGTCTGAGGGTGTGGATGGAGTCCCTGCAGGTGCCTGTGGAATTGGAGTAGGTGTCAGCACAGCACAATGTAGGGAAGGCTCTGATCTGTCTCAGCTGACCCAGGGACCAATCAGAGGTCAGCAGTGGCCGCAATGTGATCCTGTGGGGTCCAGTTTCCTGTTGTAAACTTGAAGGGCCCCGAGTGTCCTCAGGTGCAGGCCACTCCTCCTGCTGTGAATTATTCATTGTTCCCTTACTTTGGCCATCTCGAATCTCCATGGACCTTGATGCCAAGTGTCGCATGTCACACGCAGGATTGCCAGCCACTGCGAAGCAAGATCTGCCCGGCTCAAGCAGAGTGAGGCTAACAGGCGTTTTCCCTTCAAACACCATGGAATCCAAGGTAACGGCCTTGAAAGTGGCCTTGCTGCGGGGACCTCTCTTCCACAGTAGCCCCGGGCTTCCGGGAGGCAAGGGAACTGGGTTAGCTATGAAGTTTTGTACTTGTCTCTTCACCCAAGCGATGTGTGGTGGTTTAGAAGCAAAGTGGGTGAAGCGGGCCAGTTTTGTTTGTTTCGAACTGCATACAGCATAGCTTTCTGTGGTGACAGAGAATCTCCGTCCAGTCCTGAGACCATGAGCCAAGGGTGACTTGTGAGGACTTGAGATGTGCCTGCTGTGTCTCGGGGATGGGAGTGCTATTTCACTTAATGTTTATCAGTGAGCCACATAGGTTTTTTGTTAGTCTGGGCAGAGGGGTTGTTGAAGAAAGCTGTAGTGACTTTTGCATCGTGTAGGAGTGCCTGTAAAGTTCTTTATTGGAACTGCCTGGGTCAGCAGTGGGAAGGGCTCAAAGAAACAACCAAAGGCAGAAACAGCCTCAATTTAAAACATTGCCTTTTTGTTGTTGTTGTTGTTTGTTTTTCTTTCTTTTTCTTTCATTCGTTCTTTCTTTCTTTCTTTTTTGAAACAGGGTCTCTCTGTGTAGCCTTGGCTGTCCTGGACTCACTTTGTAGACCAGGCTGGCCTTGATCTCACAGAGATCCGCCTGCCTCTGCCTCCCCACGTACTGGCCAGTTGCCTCTTTATAAGAGTTAACTCTACACATGCTTTACGAGGATGGTTTTTCTTTCTTCTGTTTATTCCCTTCTGCCAAAGAATGGCCTCAGCGTGTCTGTTTAGGAAGGCATGATTTATTGATTGGGTGCCTTTTCCTAGAGACCAAAACAGGTCACAGAACCATCCCACACGGAGTCCAGCAGCCACCCACAGGAGCCTCCTGCACCAGGAACTCTAGCTCCAGCCTGCCATGGATCCCTTCAGCTACTTCTCCGTTTCTGTAGCACCAAATGCCGCTGCCTTGGCAACCAGTACTCACAATGGCATCGGCCTTGCGGCCATGAACACCCAGATGTGTGTAAGGGGATGGCTTTCTGTGCCATTGCTGCAGAGCATATCAGTGTGGTGAGGCAGGAGGATGCCCCAGAGGGCGACTATAAGCTGATTGCTTGGTAGAGGGGAGAATTCACAGAAGTGCAAGAGGTAGGCATGTCCTCAAACAGGGTCATGGGCAGCATTTAATATGTTGTGGGGTGTGTGTGTGTGTGTGTGTGTGTGTGTGTGCGTGCGTGCGTGCACGCGCGCGCCTCATACTTGTGGTCAGAGAGGATGTCATTCTTCACCACCACCCCCCTTTTTTTTTGGTTTTTTGAGACAGGGTTTCTCTGTGTAGCCCTGCCTGTCCTGGACTCACTTTATAGACCAGGCTGTCCTCGAAATCACAGAGATCCTCCTGCCTCTGCCTACAAGCGTGCGCCATCTTGCCCAGCTCATCTTCTACCTGCGTGAGACAGGGTGCCGGCCGGCCTGTGAGTTTCTGGGTTTGTTCTGTCCCTGTCTCCCCTCTTGCTGTAGGAACGCAGGGCTTACAGATCAGGGCTTACAGATGCAGGGATTACAGACACAGGGCTTACAGACGCAGGGCTCACAGACGCGCGCTTCCTCCCTTGCCGCCAGGCTTTACTCGAGCTTGGGGGATGGTCCTCAAGCTTGCACAGTGAGCGCTTTACCCACAAGCCACCTCTGCAGCCTGAAATGCCCATCTCAGCCACCGTACACACTTGGCTCCCTCGCCTGCGCTGCTTTAAACCGAAAGTCTCCGTCTTTGTCAATTCCCAGAGCCCCTTTGCAAGAGTCAACTCTGCACCTGAAATCAGTCGAGGGCCTACGGCTTCAGGGGAGACAATTGCCCCACCTTTCCCTAGTGTTGCAAACCATGCCACTTCTTTTAGGAGAAGCATCCGCCACGTCACTCACACCCCTCCCATAGCAAGGCCAGAAATGGGCCTTGTCACCAGAAACCAGGGCTTAGGGCCGCAGTGGGGACCCGAAATAGCAACCGTGTTCCCCAAAATCTTCTACCCCACATGTTTCCCATCCATAGTGTTACCTCCCTGGTCCCGAAACCCTTTTGTCTGACATCCCTTCATAGTTATGTGATTTGCCACCTAAAACAGATAAAAACACAATTTAAAAGACATCTTCGGTTGAGGAGGTTTGTATCTGCTGTGATGTACGTACGTGCAGGTGCGTGCCGGTGCGTGCAGGTGCATGCAGGTGCGTGCAGGTGCATGCCGGTGTGTGCAGGGGCGTGCCGGTGTGTGCAGGGGCATGCCGGTGTGTGCAGGGGCATGCAGGTGCATGCTGGTGTGTGCAGGGGCGTGCAGGTGCGTGCCGGTGCGTGCAGGTGCGTGCAGGTGCGTGCAGGTGCATGCCGGTGTGTGCAGGGGCGTGCAGGTGCGTGCAGGTGCATGCCGGTGTGTGCAGGGGCGTGCAGGTGCGTGCAGGCAGGTGCATGCGTGGAGGTCACAGCACAACCTCTCTGTTGGCCTCATCTTCTGCCTTGTTTAAGGTGGAGTTTCTTGGCCACCACTGTGTATGCTAACAAGGCTGTGGCTGACCCACAAAGCAGACAGAAAGGGTAGTTGGCCGGTGGTGCTGGCAGCCGCCAACACTTGCTCTATGCCCTGCGGTGGTGTTTAGGGAGTGACTCGCTCCAAGTCAGGACACTTGACTGCTCCCTCCAAATGACTTTGGTAAGAAGTTCGGAAGCTGTGTCAGCCACTGAGCACTTCCGGTGGGCCACCGTTTTCCCAGCACAGGCCTTGCTACGGCTAGAGCATATTTTATGACTCTATAAACATGGCAGGCCAAAGGCACAGTCTTTCACTTTGTATTGAAAAGAATTACAGTTGTAAAAACAGAACAGGGAAGTCCCTGCGCTCTGGGTGCAAGCTCAGCTCCTCTAGGCCTTTCTGTCCCTTGTCTGGGAGGGACTCCCTGAAGGTAGTGACAGCATCGGGTAACAAGCTGGGCTCCGAAAACACTGAGGTCAAGAGAGCCCCAAGGGTGCTAGTGCAGGTTTCACGTTTGATTTTGGTGTGCCTAACTGATCCTATGTATCTTTAACGTTCTATGGCATTCGTGTGCACGTGAGTGTGTGTGTTATGGCAAATGTGTGGTAGGCAGGGAACCCCTCCTGGGACTTGGTTCCTTCACTACATGTGTCCCAGGGTTGTCAGGCTTGCTGACAAGCACCTTTACTCCTCCGGCTATCTGAGTGGGCCACGTTTCTAATAGTTCAGTATTACAGAACTGTACACGGTTAACAACAACAACAACAACAACAACAAAAAAGCAGCTCATTCAAGATTCCCCAACCAGAAATAACGACTCACTGTGTTCACACCCAGCGTCCCTGCTACGAATTGCTGCAGGCAGAGAGTAAAAACATTTTTAAGATTTAGATGAGCTCTTTCTTTCTTTCTTTCTTTCTTTCTTTTTTTAAAGATTTTGTTATTATTTATACAATACTCTGCCCCTATGTGTGCCTGCAGGCCAGAAGAGGGCATCAGATCTCATTATAGATGGTTGTGAGCCACCATGTGGTTGCTGGGAATTGAACTCAGGACCTTTGGAAGAGCAGTGATCTTAACTTCTGAGCCATCTCTCCAGCCCTAGCTATTTCTTTCTGTTCTTTCTTTTTTTCTGAGACAGAGTTTCTCTGTGTGGCCTTGGCTGTTCTGCCCTCACTTTGTAGACTAGGCTGGCCTTGAACTCCCAGCGATCCATCCGCCTGCCTCTGCCTCCTGAATGCTGGGATTAAAGGTGTGCACCACTGTGCCCAGCTCTAGTGAGCTATTTCTAAAAACCATTTGATTGCACTTGAATCCGATGAAGGAATGGTTGGTAGGAAACAGGATCACTATCCTTCAAGCATAGAATCATGGGCAGATTGTTTTATTAAAATACCCTCTAAGTGAACAAAAAAAAAATCAGTTTTAAAACAGATTAAAATTTCTTTTTCAGCCAGGCTTGGTGGCGCACGCCTTTAATCCCAGCAATCGGGAGGCAGAGGCAGGCAGATCGCTGTGAGTTCGAAGCCAGCCTGGTCTACAGAGTGAGTCCAGGACAGCCAGGGCTACACAGAGAAACCCTGTCTCAAAAAAAAAATTTTTTTTTCTCTTTCAATTGTGGAGGGCATCCATCACTGTCATGTGTTCCCAGCTCCATGCGGACGTCAGAGGACAGTTTGCAGGAAGTGGCTCTTTGTTCCCACCATGCAGACCCCAGCAATGGAATTGGTGGCGTCGGGGCAAGCTCTTTTTGCTCACTGAGCCATCTCGCCAGCCTAGAGTTATTTATAAAGAAGATACCAACTTATTTGTACCAAAGAGCTCAACCTCAGGCTGAGCTGCACCCGCCCTGCCCACCCTTCTGATCTTTAAGAAAAGTGTCTGTGGTGGTCAAGGCTGAAGTGTGTTCTGTTCTGAACAGCTGACATAACTTAAAGTCTGATTTCCACAGCTCTGTACAGGTGGCCGCCTGTGGAAGCCAGGGCCATGTCTAAAGCATGCCCATGCAGTTTTACATAGCTGCTGTGAAAATCAGGCGTTCCCTCTAGCCAAACTCAACCGCAAAATAAATATTTTATATGGAAGCTTGGAAAGCAAGCCAAGCTTCGTGTCATCTCATCACGGGAACCGAGGACACTAAGTGACTTCCTAGGGAAGCACGCTTTGATTAATAGCTGGCGGGGGTGGGGGTGGGGGGTGAGGGCGGCGGTGACAGAGACACAGATCCCAGAGGCTCGCAGGTCAGCTAGGAGAGCCAACCCTGGGCTCCAGGTTCAATGAGGAGAGAGACAGGAAAGAACCCAATGCCTACCTCTGGCCTCTATGCACATGCATACACATGCACGTGTGCACGCACACACACATGCACACACAAAGCACATTATAAATCTCAGCCGGGCCTGGTGGCGTGCGACTTTAATCCCACCACTTTGAAGGCAGAGGCAGGTGGATCTTTGTGAGTTCGAGGCCAGCCCGGTCTACAAGTGAGTCCAGGACAGTCAGGGCTACACAGAGAGACTGTGTCTCAAAACAAAACAACAAAACAAAACAAAACAAAAATCCTTTAAGTGGTAGCATTGATGGCTGTAGGTATAGTCCTTAGGATTAGTCCTATAACCAGAGGTCACCAGTGGGCCCAGACAGGCCCGAGTGAGTTCCTAACCTTGCAGTGCCGCCCACAGATTCCAGTGCTGCCATCCCCTGGTAGTCAAAGATGGGTTTCGTTTATGAAGAATGCTGCTTTTTCTTTTTTAATTTATTTATTTGTTGTATATGAGTGCTTTATCTGCAGAAGAGGGCATCAGATCACATTATAGATGATTGTGAGCCACCATGTGGTTGCTGGGAATTGAACTCAGGACCTCTGGAACAGCAGGCGGGACTCTTAACCACTGAGCCATCTCTCCAGCCCCGAATGCTGCTTTTTCAAAGCAGTACAAAGTGCATAAGCCGTCATCCTGCTGTTATCATCTACACCTCACTCAGGGCTCACACGCCCAGTCATTCCTCTTTTAAGAACTTACTCGAGGGGGGTGGCCTGGTGCTGTTGCTCCCTAGATAGAAGTGCCGCTCAACCAGGAGGACTCGGGTTCGGATCCACAACACCCAAGTCAAAACTGGGAGCGAATCACTAATCCCACGGCTGAGAGGCAGAGGCCTCCTGGGGCACACTGGCCAGCCAGCCCAGCTAGTCAGTCAGGTCCAGATTCAATGAGAAATCCTGTTTCTAAAGGGGGGGAGGGGCAGGAGGGGTCCAGGAGAACACCACATCCATCTCTAGTCCCATGTGCTCACACGTGTTCTCAGGCATGCATATGCACGCACTCATACAAACAGGCACACACACAAAATCCCCAGCACTGCAGTATAAGTGTGTATGTGTGTGTATGTGTGTATACACACATGTGCATGTATATGGTGTGCTTTTGAGGACATATTTTTTGTAGATGGCATTTAGTAAGGACACATGTTTTAGGGGCTCTGTGCAGCTTTCACTGTGTGGTACTGGCAGGGTATCCCCTCCATTATAATTTGTGACAGAATGTTCAAGATTCGCTTAGCTGCTGTCCGCACACAGCCAGCTGTACTCACTGCACAGCCTCTGCCTTGCTCCCTCCCCGGTGCCCTCCCAGCCCCTGCTTACCTCGCCTAAGTCTCTGAGATCAGCACCACCTGGAGATGAGACTGTGTGATCCTGTCCCCCTGGATCCCCTGTAGATGAGACTGTGTGATCCTGTCCCCCTGGATCCCCTGGAGATGAGACTGTGTGATCTTGTCCCCCTGGATCCCCTGTAGATGAGACTGTGTGATCCTGTCCCCCTGGATCCCCTGGAGATGAGACTGTGTGATCCTGTCCCCCTGGATCCCCTGGAGATGAGACTGTGTGATCCTGTCCCCCTGGATCCCCTGGAGATGAGACTGTGTGATCCTGTCCCCCTGGATCCCCTGGAGATGAGACTGTGTGATCCTGTCCCCCTGGGCCTGGCTTATCTCACTTCATAGGATGTCACTGAAAATGATGGGGTTGCCTTCGTTTTCAGAGTGCTTCCCCCAACCCCAAGCAGGGCGTGATGGCCCACGCCTTTAATCCCAGCACTTGGGAGGCAGAGGCAGGAGGATCACTGTGAGTTTGATGCCAGCCTGGTCTACAGAGTGAATTCCAGGACAGGCAAGGCTACACGGAGAGACCCTATCTAGAAAAACCAAAACAAACAAAGAAAAAAACCCTGCAACAACAACAACAACAAAACCCAAAACCAGAGCGTTTCCCCCTCCAGTATGTGTGTGTGCGCGCAGTGCACGCCAGCCACACTTTCTTTATGTATTCATCTATCAGTGGGCAGAAAATGCTGGTAACCTCTGAGCTGCAGAATTACATATTTTTGGGCCAGGTGTGGTGGCGCACGCCTGTAATCCCAGCACTCGGGAGGCAGAGGCAGGCAGATCGCTGTGAGTTTGAGGCCAGCCTGGTCTACAAAGTGAGTCCAGGACAGCCAAGGCTACACAGAGAAACCCTGTTTCAGAAAAAAAAGAAAAAAAAAAGAATTACATATTTTTACATTTTTCTCTCTATTACACTTTCAGAATGTCAAAAGCAAAATGTACAATTTTTAAAAATCATCACACCAAGAAAAGCAAGTTTGTTTTCTGAGACAGGGTTTCCCTTTGTAGCCCTGGCTGCCCTGGAACTTGCTCTGTAGACCAGGCTGGCTTTGAACTTAAGCCTGCCTCCGCCGCCCACAGGCTGGGATTAGAGGTGTGCGCCTCCACGCCTCCCTAAGAAAGATGGTTCTAAGTGTGTCAATCACTCTGCACTCCGTCACAGCTTGGTCAGGGGCATAGCGAGTTTAGGACGGAGTGAGGTGTGTTCTGCATGGAGAGGAAGGAGTCTGGGTGCCAGCAGCACCTTCCGCATCTTTTTGGGTCAGTGTGTGCCCAGCTTTTTCCCTGACAGATCTGAGACAAAGTCCGTTGGGCCATCTCTGCAGGAAAAATGGGAGTGTGTTGTGCTGGGCAAGCTTGTTGCCGTGGTGACAGTGCTGCTGCTGTTGATGATGATGGTAGTGCTGGTGGTGATGACGATGACAGTGACGGACGATGAGGAGGAGGAGGAGGAGGAGGAGGACACGGACTGAGCAGGGAACCCTGACACTGACCTTCAGTTAGTTCCCTCATACACAGACTCTCTCAGTTACACATGTGCACATATAAGTACACCCACCCCCACAAGCCCCCCCCTTTTTTTTAAAGTTGTGCAGTTTACTAATTTTCCTTTTAACCCCAAAAAGAATCAGACTAAGGAGAAAAGAAGGAGTTGGGGTCGGGGATGGGAGAGGCTAGAAGCCGCCACTGGGGAAAATGTTCACGGCGCTGGTCTATGTAGGCCCACATGTGCCCCAGCGCTGAGTTCAGCTTCGGGCTCCCAGGCCACAGAGAAGCTTCTTTCTGTTCTTTCTCTTCTCCAAAGAGTACCTGAGGGTGCCAGGATGTTGCTCCTGAAAGCACCTCATACCCAAGTTCATGTGCAAACGGAGGCCAACAGGGAACGTCTGTGACCTTCACGGGAGGCGGCTGCGTGTGGCTGGATACACAGCTTTTGTTTATGACGGCTCTAAACTTCCACAAATGTTTGTTTAAATCAATTGTTACTGTTGTAAAGTGATGTGCGGGTACCCACAGGGTCCAGAGGAGGGCGTTGAAGGCCCTGGAGCTGGCAACCAGGCCTCTGTGAGCTACCAGATGGGTGCTGGGACTCGAATGCGGGTCCTCTGTAGGAGACGACTCTCCAGCCCCCACGTGTCCTTCTCGGGGTTTTTTTTTTTTTTGCATGGTTTATAAAAAAAACCAGTCTTGCCTTCCACACCTCCCACCGAGTACTTCCACCGAGAAGTGCGGCCATAGCTCGTAACCGCTCTCATGAGCCAATTACTACTCCTTGAGCTGATCTCCGTTTACCAGCGGCTCATCTAATCCTCAGTAATTTAGAGGCACCGTTCTGCTCGATGATGTCCGTAATTACACTCGCTGGTGATTAAGAGGCTGCAGCTGGGTAGTAAAAAACGCTAACTGTCTGCTCACTGCCGTTAGATCAGAAGATAATCCTCCGTCGTTTAACCGAGGGGCTGCCAGCCTGGGCTCCGTCCTTGAGCGAATGTTTGGTTTCAGTTTTAGCTGCTTAGCGTTCAGGACTGGGAGAGCACTGCTGAGGAGGCTTCCCGGGAGCCTATTTGTCCTCGTGATGTAGCCCAGGCTGGCCTTGAACTCTTCATCCCCTGCTTCAGCATCAGGAAGAAGCACCCGAGCCTGGCTGGGCTTTAGCTTAGAAGCGGCAACACCTGCACGTCTAGGGAAAGCCGTCAGGGTCGCATTTGCAATCTCACTTTGTTCTTCTGGTGCCTGTGACCTTAATTCAGGGGCTGGGGTCCTAAGGGAACTGGGGGAGGCTGGACAGGAAACTTTTCCCACTCACTTTGGCTCCAAGCCTCGCAGGCTGTGTTGCATCTGTGTCAGTCACACATCTCTGTACAATGAGACAGCGCCATATACACATACCACGTGCACGCCACAGGCAGAACAAACACAGACCCAGACATGCCACACAGAGACATACACACCATATATACACACACAGAGACAGAGACATACGCACCCACATATACACTACACACAGAGACAGACAGACAGACACAAAAACAAAGCTGGCTGTGCTTCATTAAAAGTTCCCACACTTACAGGCTTTTCTTCTGTTACTAAGTATCATTTCAAAGCGGAGCGAGCTCATCCGCCTTCTCAGACAGGCAGGTCGGGATCAGGCTTTCAGGCCAGTTTGGCCGATCCGCCTAGAGCAGGCTGCGTGTTTTCTGGCTAGACTCTCGCTGGCCTGGCTGAGCGCCAACAGCTTCATTAGGGACCTTGACTCCCCTCTCAGCACCGGCCATGTTAGCTAGCATAGTTTTGCTTGCCGCTGGCTGACCACAAGCAGGGTTTATTATACGCTAATTATATTTGTTTACTTGTGTGTGTGTGTGTGTGTGTGTGTGTGTGTGTGTGTGTGTGTGTGGACAACTTGCAGGAATGGGTTCTCTTCTCCCACCACGTGGGTCCTGGGATTGAACTGGGATCATCAGGCTTGGCAGCAAGCCCCTTTACCTACTGCGCCATTTTGCCAGTGTTAGTAACACATGATGACACAGGAACAAGTGTCACACGTGAGGTTCGCTCTGATAGGAGCAACCGCAGTGCAAGGCTAGAGAAGGCCAGTGCCCGTAGGTGCCTCGGTGCCCGCCCCCCCACGTCCTCCCTCATTACTAGTGTTGTGGCTGTCGTTTTTTGAGACCAAGTCTCTCTCTTGTAACCCAGGCTAGCCTTGAACTCATAATTCTTCTGCCTCGGCCTCCTGAGGCGTTTACAGGTGTGAGCCGCCATGTCCGACTGTCACTGATTTCTTCCGGGTGCATCACTGAGTGCCTGCGGCTGCAGTGTCAGTACAGAATGCATGCTAAACGCTCTTTGCACCTGAGTGCGTGTGTGTGTATGTGTGTGTGTTTGTGTGTTTGCTCAGCTCCAAGTCAGATGTCCTGACAAGGTGTTCAGGGTTATTGATGAGATCGTGTGTGTGTGTGTGTGTGTGTGTGTGTGTGTGTGTGTGTGTGTGTGTGTTTTAAAAGCTCTGAGAATTTTCTAATCTCTCCTACAGGCCTCTGACTTTGGGTACATTTTTTTCTTAAGCAAATGTTTGGTATTGCAGGCATAAAAGGAACATGCCCATAGCCCAGTGGCTTGAGATCCCTTGCCGGGATAGCAAACCTCAGCTGCCAGTTGTTTTTAAAGACGGCTTGCAGGATCCGTGCCCAGGAGGTGGCATTCGACAGGGACTGCAAGAAGTGGCTTTGGAGCTGTCTCACCCACTAACTAACCTAGCTCGGAGCCGGGTGTCTGGCCTCAGCCCAGACATTTGAGTGCTGGTGGGGAAGCTGACAGGCAATTGTGTTATGGAAGCTGACAATCTGAATGGCTCCCTTTTCTCATTCTCTTCACCTGTCTCTTTGTGTTAAAGGGGGAGCTGGCAGAGAGGCAGAGGAGGGAGTGGACGAGGCGGGAGGGAGGAGGCAGGTGGGCGAAGCATCGGAGGACTCCGTGCCGCCGTGATGTGGACGGCAGGCAAGAAAGGGCTGCGCGGAACAAAACTCTATTGTTTGCTGTCATCTTGAAATGAGTGTCAAAGTAGGCGGGGGTGCTTTGACCGTTAACCGCACAATTTAGCCGGCCTGTTGTGTCCTGCGGGCCCCACCTCCTTGGAGTCTCTCAGATTAGAAAAGAACGCCCCAGCTCCTTCTAAATGGGCCATCTCTCGTCCTTTGTGCCCAGACTGCCCAGTGTGAAATCAACAGTGACGTTAAATGTTTTCTAATGAATCGTTACTGAAAGGAAATGCAGGGCTATATGTGTAATGGATTGTAGCCCGTTAAAGTGTTTTATTTTGCACACAAAAATGTTGTCCTTCACAAGCACCGTGATTGTCGCAGAAAAGGCCTTTGTCCCTGGACCGTTTCAATGGATTATCCACCAGTGTTTCCATCCCAGATGGGAATCAAAGGGCGCCTTTGGCTAACTAATGTTTTCAAGATGGCAGCCATGAAACACATTTAGTATTTAAAGTTGTGGTTGTAAAGGAATGTTTGAACTCTGGGCGATTTTCTCACTTACTTTCCCCCCCTTTGGGTTTGGGAAAGAGAATCGGCTCCCCGACCTCTGTCCATCGCAGGGGAGACTCTCGCCCGCCGCCTGAGACCCAGGGATGGGGGCTGCCGCCGTCCCTGCACCTCATTTGGCCTGTCTTTCTCCCAATCCCTTCCTTCCTTTCTCTCTGGCTGTCTGTGATGTCTTTCTGGGACAGCGCCTTGGTGCTCAAGTCTGCGTGCTTACAAGAGAGGGAAGTTTCTGGAGCTTCCTGAGTTGGTGCAGTGTGGACATCAGCATCCTTGATGCTTGACAGGCAACGTGTGCAGGGTCTAGCCTACTCTCGCCCCTCTTCCTCCTCCTCCTCCTCTCTCTCTCTCTGTCTCTCTCTCTGTCTCTCTCTCTGTCTCTCTCTCTCTCTTTCTCTCTGTCTCTTTTGTATCTATCTATCTATCTATTATCTATCTCCTTTGCTGTTAGTGTTGGGGAGCTGGTGGGCTGGCTGCAGCAGCAGCTCCTGATGCCCAGGCTGACCAGCATGCCACACGCACCTGTGTTAGGTGTTCTCTGAGGATGTGTGAACTGAAATTTCAGCCTTGTAAAAAACTTCCATGCGTGTGGCATTCTTCTTTCTAGAAACTTTGGTCCACAAAGCCCAAACATCTTCCAGTTTGCTTCCCCCTCCCAGATAGGAAGAAATCGCCTGTAGATGGTACATGAAGATTGGTTCTCTCTTGTGTTGGCATCAGCGCCATAGGCAGACAGATAATGGGCTTTGGTTGCAAAACAGAGCCTCAGAGAGGACTCAGTCTCAGGACTTTGTGGCAAGTTGAAACAAAAATCTTTCAGAAGGTGGGAAGGAGCAGTGACCCGCCCTGGAGGGGAGCAAGCTGATTTGCTTGTGAGTCTAACTTCCCAGAGGAAGTGAGGCTTCCTGGTACAACCATACCCAGAGAAGATGACAAATGGCAGCATACGCTTCCACAGAACCTGTGATCTCATCCGATCCCCTCCGAGAGTGGTAGGACTGCGATGTGACGGCATTTAGAACCCTTTTATCGTGGGGTGTCACCTGCACACTGGGAAATGTGGAGCCCACTGCATTGTTGTAAACCATACGCATGTCTAACTATCTGGGTCTAGACAGAATGTTCTAGTGTGCCAGAAAGCCAGCAGCAGTGCCGCCTTTGGTTCCCTCCAGAGCCACCAAAGACGTTGGTCACAATTTGGGTTTTCTTTTTATTATTCTTATTTTTTATTTTTTGTTTTTCGAGACAAGGTCTCTCTGTAGTAGTCTATTTGGGTTTTCATATGCCGTGCATACTCTTTCCCTCTCTCTCTCTCTCTCTCTCTCTCTCTCTCTCTCTCTCTCTCTCTGTGTGTGTGTGTGTGTGTGTGTGTGTGTGTGTGTGTCCTGGTGGTACACTCACTCCTGTAACCCTAGGGCTCAGCAGGTAGAGGCAGAAAGATTCAAGACCAGCCCGGGCTACATAGCAGGCATGAGACCAACCAGTGGGAAGTCCTGAGCCACCTCTAGAGGACTCAGTGGTTCAATGCTCGTGTGACTAGCTGGAGGCTTTGAGTCTGGCCCTCAGCACAGGGTGGGGAGGGCGTAGAGGAGGCGGCGGGGGAGGGCAGAAAATCAGTAAGATGAGCTGCTGCCACTTAAAACAAGGTGGGAAGGAGGTCTCTACAGCCAACCCTCTGATCACAGCAAACATCAGGACTGAAGCAAGGAACCATGGGAACTGCGAGGAACCGTCTTTTGGTCAGGGTGGGTGGCTCTCTATTTAAATCTGCAAAGAGAGGCAGACATAAACCACATTTGTTGCTCAGCCACCCAGAGCATCAGTAGTTTTCTAAACTCAAAGAGGAGTACCCCAAACTATGAGTTGTACCCCAACTGTGAGTCGCACCCCAAACTACGACTCGCCAAGTACTTGCTGTGGAACACCCATGAGATTTGTGTTCTGAGAGGAGGGGATTCCACTCAGGGGACACAACCCAGAATCCCACCTCATCAGGATACAATTTCAGATCTACTTTGAGCCAGAAGACGATTAAAACCCGCCCCCTCCCCCCTCTGCCCCAACGTTTCAATTGTTACAGAATTCCATCCTGGGCTTGCCATACACCCGACGGTTAAGGGTACATCCTGCTCTCCCAGGTGATTCACGTTTGGTTCCTGGTACCCGAGCTGGGTAGCTCACAACTGCCTGTAACTCCATCTGTGGGTCCAGTGACCTTTTCTGGCCACCACAGGTACCTGTACACATAGGGTATACATACACATATACACATAAAATGTTTAAAAATCACTTTTAAAACTTAAAAAAAAAGTATGCCACCCTGGAGCGGAGAGGTGGTGCAGTGGGCCAAGAGCCTGCTGACCACGCCTGAGGACCTTATCAGAAGTTAGGTACAAAGAGCATCATGTACAACCCCAGTGCTGGGAGGCAGGTCCTGGGGCCTGCTGGCCAGCCAGGCTAGACAGTCAGTGAGCGCCACATCCAATGAGAGACATTACTTCAAAGTATATGATAGAGGAGCTGAGGGGAAGGCTCAGCTGTTGAGAGCACTGGTCGCTCTTGCAGACCAGAATACACATGGTGGCTCACAAACGTCTCTAACTCCAGTCTGGGGGATCTGACGCCCTCTTCTGGCCACATCGTGCATATGCAGCATATGCATGCTTGTAGGCACACAGTCATGTCCATCAAATAAAAGATAACTCTTTTAAAAACAAGGTGCATAGCAAATATAAAAGACACACCAACCTCTGGCACAGGTGATTGCCTGTGTACACCTGTACACATGCATGTGTACACGTGGTCCAGTTTAGGCGGGAGCCTGGCTCAGTGGCAAAGTGCTCATTTCATCTGAGTTTGATCCCCAGGGCCACAAACGAGGATGATAAATCTGTTTTCCACGTGTTGTTTGGTTAGAGGAGAAAAAGGACTGTCTCATCTACATCAGACCAGGGTTCAAATTACCTGAACAAAGAACACTTCGTGCCTGTAAAGGACACCAGTGCCATCTCTCCATACTTTAAGGGCATGGTTCGTTTTTTTTTTTCTCTTCGGTTTGTTTATTTCTGAAACAGCATCTGCATGTAGCCCAGGCTAGCCTTGCACTTGTGGCCCCTCCTCACTCATCCCCGCCCCATGTGCTGAGGTTACAGAAACACGTCATCAGGCACAGCCAAGCCTGTGTTCTTAAACTTAACACACAAAGTTTCTGTAACTGCATGCTGGATGGTGGGCTCGGGGCTGCTCTTGCGAAGAGCCTGAGTTCCGTTCCCTGCATCGGGCGGCTCAGCACAGCCTGTGACTCTAGCTCCAAAGGCTCTGATGCTGTCTTCTAGCCTCTGAAGGCAGCAGGCACACATAGCATCCAATCACACAAATGTGCATGCATATAAACGTAAATTTCTTTCTATTTTTTTTTCAAGATAAGGTTTCTCTGTGTAGCCTTGGCTGTCCTGGAATTAGCTCTGTAGACCAGGCTGGCCTCAAACTCAGAGGTCTGCCTGCCTCTGCGTCCTGAGTGCAGGGATTTAAAGGTGTGCCCCACCACGCCCAGCCGTGTAATTTCTTTTATGTAATGTGCATAACATATGTGTGGTCGGTTGCCCAGCTCTGCAGGTGGAGATGCTTGCGGGCAAGCCTGATGATCTGAGGCTGGTCCCTGGAACGCAGGTGGCGGAAGGGAGAGACCTGGCTCACGCAGCGTGTCCTCTGGCCTCCACACATGCACCTTGGCATGTGTACCTCTCCACACAAACACACCAATAAGAGTGTGTGTCTGGCTTAAAGCATCACACAGTTCCGTCTGCCTCCAGCAGGGGGTGCTGTGGAGGAGCACGCTGGCTCCCTGTGGGTTCAGGGGCTCCAGAGCTGCCTCATGCATCAGTGCCTTGCCTATGGCTCCTCTGGAATCTTCCTGAAATAGCCTCAGACTCTGCACACTAACATGATCTGCTGCCCTTGCACGCACAGTTTCTTGGAGCCCGGACCGATGTTGCTGAGCACAGTGGTACTGTCTTCTCTCTTGTGGCTGCAAACAACACACTGCTGACATGATGTGCACTTGTCAATTCACTTGTAAACATGGCATGTGTTTCCCATGCCTGAAGTGTGTGTGTGTGTGTGTGTGTGTGTGTGTGTGTGTGTGTGTGTTATGCGGCGTATGCCTGCATACTCGCATGTGTGAGCAAGCACACTCACCTGGGTTTGCACACAAAGAAGCCAGAGCTCAACACTTCTCTCTAGCTCTCCGCTTTATTTTTTATTTTTATTTTTATTTTTGAAACCAAGCCTCTCACTGAACCTGGGGCTTCTCTTTCCAGCCAGGTGGCTGGCCAGTGGTGGCCAGGTTTCCTGTAACTCTTTTCAGTAGTTTACTGAGGTAAATCTCCCACAATATGCAATGAGCCGCTCCGTGGCATCTATGACACACGTTTTCTACCCACCCCCTCTCTCTAGCTGCAGAACATTCCTGCCACTCCAAAATAAAATTCCTAACCCAGGAAGAATCCGCCCTCCCGGCCCACAGTTCTTCCCACCATCCTAGCAGGCTGCATACGCCTCTGTGGATTCGCCTACACGGTATCTTGTAGTAACTGGTAACACTCCCTGCTGTGGTCTTGTGTCTTTTGTTATGTTTATTGTTAAGTAGTCTTTTAATTCCAACTTTATTATTGTTATTATTACTATTGTTGTCATCATCGTTATTTTGTTTTTGGTTTTGTTTTTAAATTTTATTTTATTAATTTATTCTTATTATATCTCAATGGTTTGTTTTTGTTTTTGAGACGGGGTCTCTCTGTGTAGCCTTGGCTGTCCTGGACTCACCGTGTAGACCAGGCTGGCCTCGAACTCACAGAGATCTGCCTGCCTCTGTCTCCTGAGTGCTGTGATTAAAGGTGTGCGCCACCACCGCCCGGCTCCAACCTTATTATTTATATAGTGCTGGAGCGTTCACTCAGTCAGATTCAAGCCTGAGGACCTGAGTTCAGAACCCAGCACCCACCTAAGACAGGCAGAGCACTCCAGTGCTGGAATTGGGGGGGCCCTCCCTCCTTGACCAGTCACTCTAGTTGATATAAATTGAGCTGTGAGCTGGACGTGGTGGCGCACACCTTTAATCTCAGCACTCGGGAGGCAGAGGCAGATGGATCTCTCTGAGTTCGAGGCCAGCCTGGTCTACAAAGTGAGTCCAGGACAGTCAAGGCTTCACAGAGAAACCCTGTCTCGGGAAAAAAAAAATCAGATTCCACATCAGTGCTTACATGGTTATTGTTAAGTGTCTTTCATCTGTTTTGTTTCTTCAATTATATCTAAGGCTGGATATAGCTGTTGACTCGCACAGGGGTTGATCCCAGCACCACGCCCACCTCCACCTCCACACACTGTGCCACGCCCACACCCACAGCCACACACTGTGCCACACCCACCTCCACAGCCATATACCATGATTACTGGAAGCAGGTTGTCATCGCCTTCTGTTGTAGGGTGTCCAAAGAAAGTCTTTATTTGCCAGCCAGAGACCACATTGGGTGTCAGGGGTCCCAGTGTAGCCCTGAGCCTTTCTTGGGTTGAGCTTTTAAGCACAAGAACTGCATCTGGGTGGACATACTTCAGTTAACAAGAACAGTTAGCCAGAAGCAGAGCGACAGAAGCCAAAAGGCAAGTGGTGAGTTCATGCAGAGACTTCCCGGAACCATGGACTTTGGCGGATTCGGCCTTTAGAGGTGGTGTGGCAGGGTGGTGCTGTCCACATGCTGAGTTTTACACCCTGAGTGGCACTTCCATCATGGAGTCAGTTGTGCTAAGGTCTCGAGTCTCTTACACCCTTCGTGGAGGCTAGAGAGATGGCTCAGTGGTTAAGGTCATTTGTTCTCTCAGGTTTCCTTGCTTTGTTCCCCAGCATCCACATGGTGGCTCACACGGGCCTGTCACTCCAGTTTCAGGGGATTTGATGATGATGCCCCCTTCTGATAACCTCTGTATACACTCAGACATACGCATAAAAAATAAATAAATAAAATTTTTTTTTACCCATACTTGAAAATAATAGCTTAAAAAACACAAGAAAGTTAACAGTTTTCTGAAAGCCCTCGCTCACATGCCACCATGTAATTCGTATTTCACTCCCACGCTGTGGTTCCTGTGTCATCAGGGTCACAAGATCCTTGCCATGTATGGTCATGTTTTCTCTGCTCTTGGGAACCTGCCAGGTAACGGAGCTGCACCATTCAGCATTCCTTTCATTAATGAGTCAGTGGGGTGTGTGTGTGTGTGTGTGTGTGTGTGTGTGTGTGTGTGTGCGCGCGCGCGCGCGATCTTTTCTGCTTCCTCCCCAGCGCTTGCTCTTACCTCACGTTTTTCGCTATTGCCATCTTGCTGAGAAAGAGGCAGTCTCTCGCTGCGCTTTTGATGAGTGTTTTCCTCTCTTAGCCGACAGGTGCCAGTGAAGCACCTGTGTGTTCTGCAGAGCTGCCACGCGTTTCAGGGTGATCACGTACACTGTAGAGCTGGAAGGTGGCAGCTTCAGGGACGCAGGATGGCTCAGCGGGTAAACGTGCTCAATGTGTAACCTTACAGCCTGAGTTCAGTCCCGGGACCCACAGGGCGAGGAGAGCACTGACTCCACGGGTTGTCACTGATGTCCACATGCTGTATACGACCCTCTCATCTCTGGTGGTGATGGTGATGATGGTGGTGATGGTGGTGATGATGATGGTGGTGGTGATGGTGGTGACGGTAGACTTTGCTTAAATGTACACTTTAGTGGCCACTCCAGACACAGAGGTCAACTATCTCAAGGGAAATTAAAGGACAGAACTGTGCTCCGCCTGGTGAGATATGTCTGGAGAACAAAGAAATCATTAAAACCCAAAGTGTTGGGCCTGGAGAGATGGCTCAGGGTTTAAGAGCAGTGGCTACTCTGGCAGAGGACCTGGTTTCAGTTCATAGTGCCGGCATGGCAGCTCATAATTCCAGGGTCAGTGCCGTCTTCTGACCTCAGTGGACACCAGAAACACGCGTGGTACACAGACATGTGTGCAGGTATCACTCATACACATAAAATAAAAAATTTTAAATCTCATAAAATTCAAACTGTATCTGTGGGATCATGAGCCTTCAGGAGGCTGAGGCAGGGGGACTGATAGTTTAAGACCTGCTTCGCTATACTTTGAGACCCTGTCTCAAACAAACAAAGCCTGCAACTTTTTTTTTGGAGACAGGGCAGCACACACCTTTAGTCCAAGCACTCAGGAGGCAGAGGCAGATGGATCGCTGTGAGTTCAAGGCCAGCCTGGTCTACAAAGTGAGTCCAGGACAGCCAAGGCTATACAGAGAGACCCTGTCTCGAGAAACCAAAAAAGAAAAAAAAAAAAAAAAGAAAAGAAAAAAAGAAAAAAGAAAGAAAGAAAGGAAAGGAAACCCCAGTGTTCAGTAATTGCATCAATGACAAGGCTGAGAGTGTTTTTAAGACTTTGTTGTATATATAGCATGGGGCGAAGCCAGTGAAAATGTTCTTGGGGCATTAAATTAGAATTTCAGTGATGGAGGTAGAGGCGGGTCTCAGAGCAGGTCCAGTGAGTGGTAAGAACTTCAGTAACTGACCAAATAGGTCCACAGATCATGCACGTGTGCACACATGTGTGCAAACGTGTGTTCAGATATGTGCGCAAGTCCCCTAGTGTCTGTAGCATCCACTTACCTTCCTATTGAGAAGCCAGAATCAAGGTGTGGGTTATAAGTCAAGCAAAATGAGCCCGAAACATCGTGATTATTATTTCTTCCTCTCCCTCCTCCTCCTCCTCCCCCTCCTTTGATTTATTTTGTTTTGCATATGATGAGCATCTTGCCTTCTTGTGTGTCTGGTGGCCACAGAAGTCAGAGGAGGACATCACATCCCCTGGAACTAAACTTTGCTGGGACCGTTGTGAGCCATCACGGTCGTGAGCCACCACGCGGGTGCTGGGAACTCGACCTGAATCTTCTGCAAGAGCAGCCAGTGCTCTTAGCCCCTGAGCCGTCTCTCTGGCCACCATCTTGGCTTCAGGGCTGTTGGACATGAGGTAGCCACGTCAAAGGACTTTAGAGCCCACTTGGAAGATCCCCCAGGACTCAAAACGGGGCTAACGTGCGCCTCAGCGAAGACGACTGACTGAAGTGGAACACGCCAGCTGCCCGGGACCTCGGCCCACCGTGGGTTGCCGCGATGGGGTCTCACCTCTGCCTTCCCTTTGCCGCGCTGTGCGGCAGCTGAGTGGTGCTGGGGGAAGTTTCTCCTCCTAGAACGAGCCCAGCTGAGGCTGGGGGGTTGGCTCCACAGTCAAGAGCGCTTGCCGCTCTGCCAGAGAACGTGAGTTCGGTTCCCAGCACCCACCAAGCCTTGTGTGGGTCCTGATTTCAGTCATCAGTTATGAACCACAGCAGGACAGGTAGAGATTTGGTCCTTCGGGCTCTGGTGAGCTAGTGTAGGGAGACATCTGCTGGCCGTTATGTGTGTGTGTGTGTTTTGTTTTTTTTTTTTTTTCTTTTAACTTTTTTGCTATAGAAACTTTTTTTTTAATTATGCAAAGCAAACAAGATAGCACTGTGCCCCGGCCCCACATGACATCAAGTTTTTGTGTGCACCCCACCTGCCTGTCCCTCCAGCTCCATCACTTTTATGGCTCTGTCTAATAAGAATTGATGGAGGTTGGGCGTGGTGGCGCACGCCTTTAGTCCCAGCACTCCGGAGGCAAGAGGCAGGCGGATTGCTGTGAGTTCAAGGCCAGCCTGGTCTACAAAGCAAGTCCAGGACAGCCAAGGCTACACAGAGACACCCTGTCTCCAAAAACCAAAAACAAAAATAAAATAAAATAATTGATGGAGCACGGCCAGGCCGGGAGCCGCCTGTGTTAGCAACGCGTCTGCCTGTGGCTTGCTGACTCACAGCTCTATCAGCACAGAAACTCACCACTGCTGCACAGACATCCTTCCCCCCCCCAGCAGCCCCCACTGGGCAATGATTGTTCAGGGTGTCCGCTGTAGATTAGCAGACACACAAGTGCACTGCCCTTTTGTATGTGGACTCTTTCACAGTGTCTGGGAGGGTCTTCCACGCTCTCTCGAACCCTTTACTTGGCTTTTATTGCTATGTCCGGGTCTTCCGGTGTGGATGGGCCACACCCCACTTTCCAGTTGATGGGTCTTTGGACTGGTTCCAGGTCCAGGCCGCGCTAAATGAAGCTGTGCCTGGGCTGAAGTTGGTGGCCCGGCCTTTTGTGGGGCCTGGGTTTACACCGCTCTTGTGTAAATATGCAGGGTGGAAGTGATCAAAGGCAGGAGCCGGGCTGACTTCATCAGGAACTGCCAGGCGTCCCTTCCCGCCAGCAACACACGCGGAGCGCCTGACCTCTCCCGTGGGGGTTTCAGTTACATTTCCCCGATGGCCCATGGGCCCCGGGCGCGTCGTGTTGAGTGACCATTTTTTAAAAGATATTTATTTATTGTATATGAGTGCTTCATCTGCAGAAGAGGGCATCAGATCACATTATAGATGGTTGTGAGCCACCATGTGGTTGCTGGGAATTGAACTCAGGACCTCTGGAAGAGCAGGTGGTGCGCTTAACCACTGAGCCATCTCTCCAGCCAGAGTGGCCATTTTTATCGGCTATGCTTCGGAATAACGGCGTTCAAGTCTCTTGCCCATTTTTAAATGGTTTATGTTACAGCTTCTTCCACCAACAGTACAGCTCTGTGCTGTAAGTTGTTTGCTCTGTGTGTGTGTTTGCATGTTTGTGTATATTGGTGTGAGTGTGTGTGTATTAGTATGAGTGTGTATTTGATTGTTTCTCCGTGTGTGTGTGTGTGTGGTATGTGTGTTTGCATGTTTTGTGTATATATGTATGTGTATGGTTTGTGTATGTTTGCATGTTTGTGTGAGTGTGGTGTGCATGTTTATTTGTTTACATGTTTGTGTGTGCATAGCTATGTGTTTTATGGTTGCATGTATATATATGTTTGTATACATGTGTATTTTCACATTTGTATGTGTGTGTTTGCATATTTGTGTGTATGTGTGCCTGTGTAATATGTGTGGTATGTGTGTGTATTTGTTTGCATGTTTGTGTGTGTTTGTATGTGTGTATGTGCTTTCATGTTTGTGTGTGTGTGTTTGCATGTTTGTGTGTATGTGTGTGTATGCATGTGCATGTTTGTGGAGGATATGAGTGTGTGTGTGTAGACCAGAGAGCTACTCTTGGGGTTGGCTCTCTTCTACCCTGTGGGGCCCAGGGACCGCCCTGCTTGGCAGTAGCCTTGGATGAGGGAGGCCTGTGTCCGCTTGCATGTCCCTCTAAATGATGCATCTGACTTTGATCACACGCATGCCTGATTGTGCATACTAAGTTAATAGGGGATTCTCTTTGAAGTCCACATGGGGGACACAGCTTCCCTCACTGCACGTGTGCCCAAGCCACTTGAGGAGAGATCTAGGCCCCCTGCTCTCATACCAGACATAGGTGGAGTGTGCCTGAGTCGAATCTAAGTTTATCGGCTGTTAGAAGGACAGACATGCCCCACTGTTCACAGGCAGAGTGTGTGTGTGCCCACAGTTTGATGTTGGGGTGGGGGTGAGGTTCATAATTTGTGAAAAGACTGCTGGGTGCATTGGTCAGAGATGGGCACATCAGCATGGGACATGCAGATCAGGGTCCCAGGCTGCCAAATGCATCATCACCAGGAGAGAGGTGAGCGCAGCCCAACCAAGCGGAGCCCGGCATACGGCACCATTCCCTGTGCTTGCTGCCCACCGCGACGCAGGGCTCTCACGGAACCAGAAGCTCAGCCATTTTAGCTGCGCCTGAACGTTTAGCTGGGTGGTGAATCTCAAGCCAGGGCCTCACGCTTGCTCAGCCTCTGAGCTGTAGCAGTTGCTGTGCCAGGTACATTTGCTTCACAGCTGTCGTTTGTACTGTCCCCTTCATTCTGAGATGCTTTACCACCGAGGTCTGCCTTTTTCTTTAACTATCATTTCTTCCCACATCTCTCATCTGAGAACACTTTCCGCATCCCTCTGGCTGGGAGATACTCTCGTTATTTACTTTTAAGAATTGTATTGATTTTATACTCACATGTAAATCTAAAGGCAGGTCAGTTACACACTGCATGCTTGGCTATACACTACATGCATGTGTGCCCCACATAGTGTAAGGTGAGGGCAAAGAGGCAAAGCCGTGTTTATAGATAGCTAATGACTCCTGCTTGTCATTTGAAATGCTTTTTCATTTTTTCTCTTAAGTGTCTTAGTACTTTACCAAAATACAAAACAAAACAAAGAGGATAAAAAAACTAACTTAAAAATTTTTAAAGATTTATTTATTATTATTTATATAGTATTCTACCTGCATGTATGCCTGCAGGCCAGAAGAGGGCACCAGATCTCGTTATAGATGATTGTGAGCGACCATGTGGTTCCTGGGAATTGAACTCGTTGGGACCGTTGGGAGAAGTAGCCGGTGCCCTTAACCGCCGAGCCACCTCTTTAACTTAAGTTTAAGTTGTGTGTCTGTGCGGCTGTGTGTGAGGAGCCTGTCTCGGAGGCCAGAAGAGGAGGCCACGGGTGCTGAGAGCTCAGCCGTGAGCACAGGCATGCCTACCTGTTGAGCTGCCTTCAGCCCTTGCTCAGTCTCGGTCCCGTCAGGGTGACTGGGTGAGTCCCCGACCTTGGTCTTTTCTTCATAAGGTTCTCTTGGGTGTTGCAGAGCCTTGACCTGCAGGTTCTGGATGTCCCTGCCTCAGGTCCAGGCTCGCCCTCCCGCCCGCATGCTGTCCATCCTGTGTCCACCGGGGGCGCTGGAGACCACACCGCCGAGTTCCCGCCTCCTTGCTGAGCTCTGGCTGTTCTCCGCAGTGTGTAGTCACACCGAGGTTACACGAGTAAGATGCAACCTGACTGTGACTTAATCCCTTGTTGACCGTGTTGTCACGGTCTTCCAACACACAGTTCACAAGCCGAGCCCGGGACCTGCGGGGGTGCTCACACCCAGAGCCTGGGCCCTGCCAAGGTGACTCCAGTTTTTCTGTCTGCAATCTTTGTTTCTTGAGACAGGGTTTCTCTGTGTAGCCTTGGCTGTCCTGAACTCGCTTTGTAGACCAGGCTGGCCTTGAACTCTGCCTCCCGAGTGCTGGGATTACAGGCGTGCGCCACCACTGTGCCCAGCTTGCCATCTTTTTGAAACAGAATTTCTCGTGGCCTGGAACCCATGGGTCAGCTGTGTGGCCAGCAAGACCCAGGCATCTGCTCACCTCCGCCTCCCACACGCAGGACTACACGCGTGTGTCACCGTGCCCAGCTTTTCTGCATGTGTCCTGGGGCGTCACACTCAGGTCTCCGTGGTTGCACGGCGAGCATTTTACCAACAGGAACATCTCCTCGGCTCCCTGGCTGATTTCATGCCAGGCTCTGCTTTTGGCAGCTAATGAGCATGGGTTGCACGATCCCTCGGTTTCCCCACCAGCCTCAGCGGAGCCACAGGACCAGAATTAGTACGAGATGAGACGCTACAAGCTGGTAGAACAGTGTCTCACACTACAGGTGCTGGGTTTCTGTTAGATGGCACTGCTGTTCACACACACACACACACACAGCATATACACACATACATACACACAGCACACGTATGTACACGAACACAACACACACATACATATACAATGTACACACACACTCACATATGTACATATACATAATACATATACAATATATGCATACATATACACAATTGCACACATACACATATAAATGTATGTACTCACACACACATGCAATACATATACACACACACATAGAGACAATATACAGACATATACACATACATAGAAATATATTTAAACATACACATAAATACATATACAGATACACACAATACACACACATAAATGCATATACACACAACATACACACATACATATATAAGTACATATACACATAATATACACATATAAATACATATACACATACACACATAAATGCATATACACATACACACAATACACACACACACACACACACACATGCATACACCATGTACTGCTTAATCGTGGGTATGTTCTGAGAAACGCACCGTTATTCGGCTCTGCTACTACAAAAGCATTATAGACTCATCCATGGTAACCCAGCGCAGGCCTGCGATCCACACATACATGCACACATGTGCACACTCGTTGGCTACACACCCAAACAAGGTCTTGTTATCCTAAGGGGTGCTGTGGTCAGTCGGTTGTGATACAGCGGTCAGCGTTTGTGAGTCTAGACATGCCTAAACATGGAAGAAGCATGGCGAAAACACCCGTGCAAATCGTGTTGGCGTCTTAGTGCCACGATGGTCCCCTCAGCCTGTACCGCCTCAGGCTTTAGCGTCTGTTTCCTCGCAGGCGCCAGAGTCCCGGTAGGTGGTTCTGGTTAACCGAGCTGCAGAGGATGTTTCTGGTTAACCGAGCTGCTGAGGATGTTTCTGGTTAACCAAGCTGCTGAGGATGTTTCTGGTTAACCGAGCTGCTGAGGATGTTTCTGGTTAACCGAGCTGCTGAGGATGTTTCTGGTTAACCGAGCTGCTGAGGATGTCTCTGGTTAACTAAGCTGCCGAGGGAGTTTCTGGTTAACTGAGCTGCTGAGGATGTTTCTGGTTAACCGAGCTACTGAGGATGTTTCTGGTTAACCGAGCTACTGAGGATGTTTCTGGTTAACTAAGCTGCCGAGGATGTTTCTGGTTAACTGAGCTGCCGAGGATGTTTCTGATTAACTGAGCTGCTGAGGATGTTTCTGGTTAACTAAGCTGCCGAGTATGTTTCTGGTTAACTGAGCTGCTGAGGATGTTTCTGGTTAACTGAGCTGCTGAGGATGTTTCTGATTAACTGAGCTGCTGAGGATGTCTCTGGTTAACTAAGCTGCCGAGGGAGTTTCTGGTTAACTGAGCTGCTGAGGACGTTTCTGGTTAACCGAGCTATTGAGGATGTTTCTGGTTAACCGAGCTACTGAGGACGTTTCTGGTTAACTAAGCTGCCGAGGATGTTTCTGGTTAACTAAGCTGCCAAGGGAGTTTCTGGTTAACTGAGCTGCTGAGGATGTTTCTGGTTAACTGAGCTGCTGAGGATATTTCTGGTTAACTGAGCTGCTGAGGATGTTTCCGGTTAACCGAGCTGCTGAGGATATTTCTGTCCCCCACAGAAGGAAGAAGTGAGGAGGAAACACATCCGCCTGCACATGGAAGGGACTCTCACTGCCCGGGACAAGGTGGGCGTGCAGGACTTTGTGCTACTGGACGCCTACACCAGCGAATCCGCCTTCCTGGAGAATCTTCGCAAGCGGTTCAGAGAGAACCTCATCTATGTAAGTACCCTCACCTATATGTATGTACCCTCATCTGTGAGATTACTGCTCCCCAGTGGCCTTTATCCGCGGCTCCCTCTCTGTGCACAGCCTGGTGGCCCTGAGTGGCCTCACCACTGACATAGCCACAAGCGGCCAGCAGAGGGCGCTCGCTGCAAGGCCAGGAGAGACATGAGTGACTTAAACACCCCACACCACAGGCAGAGGATGCTCCCTCACTTTACAAAAGCTGTGAACACAGGAACAGACTAGGGTTCAGGCAGCCCCTGCTGTGCCCTCCTGGAGCAGCCTCTCCAGTCCCTGAGCTCAGCACTGCTGCCAGGGAGGGGGACAAGGGGACAGAGCTGGGACAGGGGGATTCCTGAAAGGACTCTTTGGGACAAGGGGACAGATACCAGACAGGGTATATAAGTGACCATCTCTGTCCCTGTAAGTCTTAAAGGACCCAAGGAAACAGCGTTTTACTAAAAGTGTGGTCTTGTCCTACCTGGTGTGCACAGGGTTGGGTCTCCAGCAAAACAAAAGTGTCTGTGTTATAGTGGGGGGGGCAGCCTTCCCCTCGTGGGCACGGTTAGCACTTCATCCTCCCAGCTTCCACACAGACGCTCTCTCCGCAGCGGAAGCTGCTGGAGACGCCTAGCTAATGCAGCCTCTGCACGCCTCTGGCCGCTCCTCTGACGCCGTCTGCTCTCGCCCTCCGCACGCAGGCTCCGTGTCAGCCGAGTGCACACCTCACCTACCTGTTGGGTCAGCGCCTGGGGGTCAGCGCTCGGGACACTATTTGTACGCTGAGTCCCTCACGTACCGTGTGGTCTCCTTCCTTCAGACATATATCGGCACGCTGCTTGTGTCTGTGAATCCGTACCAGGAGCTGGGGATCTACACTGCCAGCCAGATGGAGCTTTACCAAGGGGTCAATTTCTTTGAACTACCACCACATGTGTAAGTGGCTCCCCAGGGTCAGGTCTGGGCCCGCTTCCTTTTTCTCATTATATATATACATATATATATATATATATATATATATATATATATATATATATATACAATATAATACATATATATTGTTGTTGTTTTTGGTTTTTTGAGACAGGGTTTCTCTCTGTAGCCTTGACTGTCCTGGACTCGCTTTATAGACCAGGCTGGCCTCGAACTCACAGCGATCCGCCTGCCTCTGCCTCCCAAGTGCTGGGATTAAAGGCGGGCGCCACCACGCCTGGCCTCATTTTATATTTTATCCTTCTCTCTTCCTTCTTTGTATCCTCCTGTTGTCCATCCATCCATCCATCCTCACACCTCTTCGATGGATTTCCTTAGGTTCTGCACTCTCGCGTGTCACAGCAGTAGAAAATGTCAGCAGGTCGCTTTCGCTTCCCGGCTTAAGCGGACAGGAGGAGAGCTCTTTATGGAACCTTAGATAAGTGTGTGGCTAGAGAGGCATCTTCTCTGGGATGTGGTTGCTGTGGTGCCACCTACTGGTGCCCATGTGTCACTGCAGCTAAGGACCCCTGAGAGATTTCTTGCCTGGTCTGCACCCCTGGGCTTGGCTGAGCCTCCCTCAGCTGGGGCCCAGCTGGTCCTCTGAAGCATCTGTAGGTTTTTCCTTCTCTTCAGTCCCATCAGCAGCTGCCCCACCACTGCGCGCTGAGCTCACCAGCTCTCAGCAGAACTCCAAGTTTGGTTTCTGATCCTGGAAATAAATTGCTGGTGGTAGCTTCACCTCTCGTGCTGTGGGTAGCAGAGTCTCTAAGCTTTGGTTTCTCCTGCACCCCAGGGGTTGAGAAAACAGTGCTCTGCATTTAGTACCTAAGACGCTTTTTCTACCTATGGTTAATACAGTGTCTCACGAGGATATAGTTTAGCGTCTGACTTATTCTTGAAAGAATGTAAATGGGTTTAAAAAAAATAAATCTGGCTGGCCAGTGGATGCCAGGCATGCCTTTAATCCCAGCACTTGGGAGGCAGAGGCAGGCGGATCTGTGAGTCTGAGGCCAGCCTGGTCTACAGAGAGAGTTCCAGGACAGATAGCCAAGGCTACACAGAGAAACCCTGTCTTGAAAAGCCAGAAAGAAAGAAAGAAAGAAAGAAAGAAAGAAAGAAAGAAAGAAAGAAAGGAAAGAAAAGAAAGAAAAGAAAGAAAGAAAGAAATCTGATAGATACATGATAGATAGATAAATAGATAAGTAAATTGATGAGGCGGGATACAGCTTGATGGTAGACTGTGTTTTATATGCATAAAGCCTTAGGATTCAATCTCTAAATCAAATTAATTAGGTTGTATTAGTTTCTTTCAGTTGCTGTGATAAAATACCCTGACAAACGCATCTTAGGGGAGAAAGGGTCTGACATTGGTGGGGACGTTAGGGAGGCAGGACCTTGACACAGTTGGTCACAGTCAGGAAGCAGAGAGCGCCGATGCCCACGGCTGCCCAGTTCTCTGTCTCAGTCCAGCATCCCAGGCAGAGACCGGCGCCCGCGGCCGGCAGATCTTCTCCGCCGACTGTCACACGGGCAGAATCTGGAAAGGCATCCCTTGCCTTGAACTTCCGTGTTACTGAAGTTTGTACCAGGTCACTCAGGTGATCCCGGCAGAGGGGTCTGTCGAGGTGGCACAGTGCAGCTGCGGCTTCTCAGAGACAGGGGAGGCATTAGAGCCAGGGCCAGCGCGCAGCATTAAGAACCGGTGCTTGCGTCCGCTCCCTCCGTAGCTACGCCATCGCCGACAACGCCTACCGCATGATGTGCTTGGAGCTCAACAACCACTTCATCCTCATCTCCGGGGAGAGTGGAGCCGGGAAGACGGAGGCCTCCAAGAAGATCCTCCAGTACTTTGCGGTGACCTGCCCCATGACCGAGTCGCTCCAAATAGCCCGAGACAGACTGCTGCTCTCCATCCCAGTCCTGGAGGTGAGCGGCTTCGAGAAGCCCCCAAGGAAAGGCGGTCCTCTTCCCAGGTATAGCAGTAAAACCAGTCACGTGACTACGGAGGAAAGGGACTTGACAGGCACCGTGACAGCTAGGGACATGACCTCGGCGTGAGGTGGGCAGGCTTGGATGTAATCCAGCCGACCTCAGCAAAGGCCTTGGACCCAGGAGCGTATCTCCCCAGCCGCTCAGAGCGCCCGACTCTCCAGAGGTCGTGGGGGGTCCCGTGGGTTGAGTGACAAAGCGCATGGCAATTAGCAAACTTATAAAATGCACATTTCCCTTGAATTGAAATCATCTGGGTTGTCATTTCTACGGCGACAGTGCTGGCTCATGCAGAACAAGTCACTGTGTCCTGGGTGGCTGCCCTGTCTGTCAGAGGAGCTCAGGGTAAAGGGGTTTGCAGCTGGCCCTTGGGTGTGAGAAGGAACGGGGTGACGGGCTGCCAGCCACACCTGGGAAGGCCGTGACAGTCACATACTCTGCTCAGTCATTTCTAATGATCTCGTCAGAGATCCCAGGGCACACACACCCTCCTCAACATGTCCAAATATGGTGTTAGAATTAGATCCCCTGTGCCAATGGCTGTGTTTTGGAGGACAAAGTGTGGCTTCCTCCCTAACTCCTCCTCCTGTCCTGTCTTCCATTTTCATCATGAGCGTGGTCGGGGGCAGGGACTTGCTGAAGTGACAATGTGCGACGTTTGTATTCAAAGGCTTTTGGAAATGCCAAGACGCTCCGGAATGACAACTCCAGCAGATTTGGGAAATACATGGACATACAGTTTGACTTTCAGGTATGCTGGAATTCCTGTGCATGCTCAGGGGGCCCCTTACCAGGACAGCCTTCAGGAGAGAGAGCAGCATCATTGACCCAAACCAGGGGAAACTGCAGGGGCAGGGTAACTTTTTAAAGTGTGTGAGTGTGGGATGTGTGTGTGGGGGGGTGTTTGTATGTGTGTGTGGAGTATGTATGTGTATGTGTGTGTGGTGCGTGAGTATGGTATGTGTGTGTGTGTGTTGTGAATGTATGTGTGTGTATGTGTGTTTGTGTGGATGGTATATGTATGATTCGTGTGTGTGTGTGTGTGTGTGGTATGTGGTGTGAATATGTGAATGTGTGTGTATGGTGCATGTATGTGCTATGTGTGTGTGTGGTATGTATGTGTGTGTATGTGTGTGTGTATGTGTGTGTGTGATGTGAATATGTGAGTGTGTGTGTATGGTGCATGTATGTGCTATGTGGTGTGTGTTTGTGTGTGTGTGTGGTATGTGTGTGTGTCTGTGGTGTGTGTGTGTCTGTGGTGTGTGTGTGTGTCTGTGGTGTGTGTGTGTCTGTGGTGTGTGTGTGTGTGTGTGTGTGTGTGTGTGTGTGTGTGTGTAGCTGCTGGTGCATTCATGCACATGTACCAGGGCACCCATGTGGAGGTCACAGGACAGTTTCAGGTGACCACACCTGCTTTGCTTGAGACCAGGTGGCTTGTTCCACCACTGTGCGTGTCAGGCCAGGCAGCCTGTGAGCTTCTTGGGGATCTCTACTTCTCATCTCATTGTAAGGGCGCTGGGATTACAGACATGTGCTGGGGATCGCAGCCTAGGCCCTCACACTGTAGAGCCAGCACTTTACCTCTGAGCCCTCTTCCCACCCCCACCTCACCTCTGTGTAAACATTAACACCATGGTGAGTGACCATAGCTCTGCCTCTTGATGGACCAGAATCACCCCTGACAATGCTGGGTGCAGGTGGAGACATGGATGGCTAGGAATGCACACACACACACACACACACACACACACACACACACATACACACACAAACACACACACACACACACAGCTGTTGGGGTCACAGTGAGCCCATTGGAAAATGGCCACTGCGCCAACAATGGGCTCCTATGCAGTGAGGCTGTTGTCATGTAATATGGAGTACGGCCTAGTGCACACAGCCCAGCACGGAGGAGGCTGAGGCAGGAGGATAGCCTTGGTTTTGAGGCCAGCCTGGGATACAGTGTGAGGTGTGAGCAGCGTTCCACCCACAGAGGTATGCACAGGCATACAACCACGCCCACAGCAGCCCTGCTCACAATGGCAGAAGACAGGGTGCAGCCGCCAGCCAGGAGAGGCTTCCTGTCCACTCACAGGATGGCTAACGTGGGGTGTGTTCACACAGTGAGGGGACACAGATGAACCACAGCTTGGTATCACGCCTGTGGGTCCTGGACATGGACTGGCTGCTATTTTTTACAGAGCTTAAAAACAAATGCCAAGTAAACGACACGTTGTGCGGGTGTGTGGCCCACAAGAAGGAGCCCACGACCTCCTCAGATAGGACAGGGTAGGAAATACCTTCCCCTCCATGAGCCACACGGCCTCAATCAAAACACCATGTGCTGTACAGCATGAAGGTAGCCATGAGCGACACGTGGATGGATGGATGGATGGATGGATGGATGCTGCAGTGCTACGTATGGAACTAAAGCGTGTCTATTGCATGCAAGCACATGCTCTGCTTTCAGCCATATATTCCAAGTGGCAAAGTGACAGGCTGGGGTGCAGCAGCTATCCGAGTGAGGTCTACCTGGCTGGGGCCCTCCCAGGAGCCGGCCCGTGAGCTGCTGAGGGCACGAACATAGACTTTGAAAGATGTTTCATAGCTCTGTGTGGTTTCAGTTTTTTTTTCTTTTTTCTTTTTTCTTTTTTCTTTTCTTTTTTTTTTTTTTCCGAGACAGGGTCTCTTTGTGTTAGCCTTGGCTGTCCTGTACCAGGCCGGCCTTGAACTCACAGAGATCTGCCTGCCTCTGCCTCCCAAGTGCTATCAAGAAGGCCAGCCCAGACATGAATGTTGCATATATGTCCGTCCGTGGGCTGTCACCACTCAGGGCAAGATGTAGGAACTCTAGCAGCCAGATGTTGGTCCAACAAGATCTGCCATTCCAAGGGTTACCATGGCGCCGACCTCTGCTGTGACAGCTTCATATGAGCGTGGAGGTCAGGGGACAGCTTGTAGGAGCTGGCTCTCTCATCCTACCAAGTGGGTTCTGGGACTCGAACTCCGACCATCTTGCTTAGTGACGAATGCCTTTACCTGCTGAGCCATCTCACTGGCCCACAGTGTTGACTGTGATACAAGAGCAGGTGGGCGTCTCTCCGGTCACTGCGCGGGACAGTGGCCGCTTCCTTCCCTCTTCATAGCCACGGTGTCTTAATTGTTACTTTTAATAATATGTTCAGTGAGGATGTTCATTCCAGAACTACACAGGAGAACACGCAGCCCAACTTAACATGGGCACAAAAGAATTTCAAGCAGATGGTGAGTGAACTTCCATTAATGGTCACAGAGTTACAGACTACAATCTTAGTCAAGAAGCCACATGACCCATTAGAACTCACAAAACTACCAGAGCTGACAGTGAGCACGGCAGCAGGGCTGAGGACAGAGTGGGGTCCACCTGTGATCACACCGTGGCTGAGGGTGATCACACCATGGCTGGCGAGAGCCCACAGTGCCTCCTGAGTGCCTGGGCCCAACACGAGTGAGGACTTTTTGCCTGCTCAAAGACACAGCAGGAATGCCAGGGACACTATTTTAACAGTGTCCATCTACAAAAAGCCAAAAATGAAAACAGGGCAGGTGATATGGCTCAGTGGGTAAAGGGGCCTGCTGCAAAGTCTGAGCACCTGAGTTCAGTCACCGAGACCCACTCCTGAAAGTGGGTACGAGAGAACTCACTCCTGAAAGTTGTCCTCTGACTGCCACACAACCGCTGTGGCAATGACTGTGGCCCCGCCACAATGTTTTTGTAAGTGGACACTTTGCCTACAGCAACTAGGTTTCTCAAATGTATCACGCTGACTGAGGAGTGCCAGGAATAAAATATGGAATGCAAGATGTAATGCCTCCCACTGTAGTCTAGGCAAGGCCTAGAACTTACTACAAAACCCAGGCTCAGCCTCCTGCGTGCTGGGCTGGGTGCCACAGCACTGGGCTGTGTTCTGGATTACATGACAACATCCTCACTGCATAGGAGCCCATCGTTGGGGTGATGACCATTTTATAATGGGTTCACCATGAACCCCAGCAGCCGTGTGTGTGGGCTCCTAGCCACCCATGTCTCCACCCGCACCCAGCGTTGTCAGAGGTGATTCTTGTCCACCAAGATATAGAGCTAAGCACTAGAGAGGTGGCTCGGTGGTTAAGAGCATTAGCTGCTCTTCCAGAGGACCTGGGTTCCACCCCTAGCACCCACATGGCGGCTCACAACTGTCCCTAGCTCATGTTCCCGTGGATCCAACTTTGTCACACAGATATTCATGTAGGCCAAACTCCAGATGTACATTAAAATCAATAAATAGAAATTTAAAAAGAGGTAGAACTATAGTACTATGGCAACTCATTGGGGCCTTTAAGTTAGTACGAGGCTGAGGTGGGACTGGGGAGACGGCTCAGCGGTAAAGTCACTTGTCACCAAGCCTGATGACACGCGGCAGGACGGGAGAACCAGCTCCTGCAAGTGAGTGACCCTGTGACCTCCACACCCAAACTGAAGTGCACGTGTCCTTCCCTTCCCACCACATACACAGCTGTGTACATGTGACTAAAATATTTGATTTTTAAAAAGAATCTGTGTTTATGTGTGTGAGTAGATGCTGCATGGGTGTGGGCGCCCCACTTGTTAAACAAACCACAAACCTGATGGCCGAGGCTCACCCCAGAGCCCGCCTGGTGGGAGGAAGGCACCAAATCCTGAAAGCTTTTCTCACTTCTCCACACGCGTGCTTGTGTGCGCGCACGCACACAACTTTCATATCATTTTTAAAGTTAGCGCAATGGGCCTTAGTCTGAAACATTAAACAGTAAAGCAAATGGAGAAAACGCATTTGTGACCTCGGAGTTGGCGAAACCAGAGCCACGGACACGTCAGCCGCTGCCCCCCCCCCCCTCCATTCCTGTAACTGTAGCGCTTGGGAGTTAAGGCAGGAAAAGCAGCATTTCAGAGCTAGCCTCAACTACACAGTAAGACTCTTTCCTCCTCAGAAATCCACCCTAAGCTAAACCACTGTTGTTTACCAGGTCTGCAGCAGGACGGGGCTTGTCACAGCCATCACTTTGTGTGTGTGTGTGTGTGTGTGTGTGTGTGTGTGTGTGTGTGTGTGTTTGTTTGTTTGTTTGTTTTGAAGGGCGTTCCGGTAGGTGGGCACATTATCAGTTACCTGATCGAGAAATCCCGAGTCGTCTACCAAAACCACGGCGAGCGGAATTTCCACATCTTCTACCAGCTGCTAGCGGGCGGTGACGTCCGGCGCCTCGCTTCCCTGGGGCTTGAGCAAGACCCCCAGCTGTACAAGTACCTCTCACAGGTTGGAACGGCCAGCGCCTGGCTTTGGTGGCCTCTGGGAGGAGGGGGGCGGTCACGGGTGTTTGCTGTTCTTGATGTACCCTCCTGAATGTCGCTTGTCACAAGCAAGCTAGCATCTCCACTCGAGACTTGACGGCTATCTCATCTCAGTAAAGCAACTGAATGTCTAGTTCCCAGTAGAAATTAGAATCAGTCAAACAGTCTTAGAAACAGAGATACCCCTCCAGGGATAGGGCACTGGCCTCATATGTGCGAGTCCCTGGGTTCGAAACCCAGCGCCAAGTAGGTGAACAGACAGATGTCTGAGCCGACCTTTGGGTATTTAGATTTGGTTCTTCCAGGGTGAGATGGGGCAGCCAGAGCTATTTATGATTTGCACAGCTCCCTTGTTACAAGCAGGAAGCTCAGTGGTAAAGTACCTGCCACGGATACACAAGGTCTTGAGTGCTAGCGCCACACACACCCCTGAGTTATGGTTATGATGCACAGCCAAGGCTAGGGTTAGTGACAGGTGTGACACACACACTGATGTCCCTCTCTGGCCCCCACCCGCCAATCTGAAAGAACTCTCTCCAGCTCCCCGACCTCCACTTTGAGAGCGCAGCTGCAAAATGAGAGCAGTTCAGGAGGTTCCTGATGGGGCCCGGAACATCGAAAACACTCATTTTCTGCAGCCTGTGCCAGGGCTCTAAGATGCCCAGGCCATGTGACGTATATTTGCTCCCACTAGCACCTTTCTTTGCCTGAAGGTTTTTTCTTTTTTGTTTGTTTGTTTTTGGTTTTTCGAGACGGGGTTTCTCTGTGTACCCTTGGCTGTCCTGGACTCACTTTGTAGACCAGGCTGGCCTCGAATTCACAGCGACCCACCTGCCTCTGCCTCCCGAGTGCTGGGATTATAGGTGTGCGCTACCACTGCTGGGCACCGGAAGGTTTTTTATTCGTTTGTTTTTTTCCTTTTCACTGGGCCTGGTGTTGGGGGGTCACCTGAAGTCATCAGGCGGAACAGGTGAGAGTGAGTGAGGCTTTATAAAGTGGGTGACGTAAAGTGAGGGGTGGGGTACCTACAGCCCTTAGGAGAAAAGCAGGATTGACTCTAAAGAACCCAGACAAATGATAAGGACCAAGGAACTCTACACTTGAAAAGCCCGCAGCTGCTTCTCAGAACAGAGCATCGGAGTGAGTTGGTTTTGCATTTTTTTTTTCAAGGACCTGGTTTTCCCAGTATGGCCACATGCCTGAGTCATCTTTGGTGCATGATCCAGAGGGAGGCAGGCACAAGAGCGCCCCACATGTGCAGATGTGCGCATGTACACACACATGCACACACACACACACACACACACACACACACACACACACACACACACACACACATCTTTAGTCAGATTTTTTTCCTGGCCTTACTGCTTCAATCAGATCCATTTGCCCCACTGGCTTTGCAAACAGGTTCTAGCAATTTGCCAGTGTTTTTTGTTTGTTTGTTTGTTTTGTTTTGAATCCGTTTCCCGATGCCCCACAAACGTTGGGGAATTGCTCAGCTTTATTTCGCAGCTTGCATTTCCCATAAACCAAGTGTGTGTCCCAGAGGGACAGATCTGCACACGCTCTGCCTGCAGGGGGCAGGAGCAGACAAGGGAAGAGACAGCTGCTGAGATTCCACAGGACCCCATGCCAGGACCCCTGATGGACCACAACATCCAAGGCTGCCTGAGTCTCTTATCTAACATGGCCAAGTGTTTGCACATGACCTACATATCCTCCTGTGTATGCTAAGTTGTTGTTTTGTTTTTTTTTGTAAGACCAGACACAGTGTAAGTGCTGTCACAGGACAGTACGGGGCTGTGAAGATGGCTTGGTCAGTACAGTGTTGGCCACGCAAGTGTGAGGAACAGAGGTTGAATCTCTTGCATCCTCCTCAAAAGTGAAGAGGCAGAGTAAGAGAGAGGACCCTCGAGGCTCACGTCCAGCCAGGCTAACCAAGTCAGTGAGCAGCAGCTGTTATACTGTACTGTTTAGGGAAATAATAAATGAGTGATGTCTGCACATGCCCAGTGAGATGCAACTTACCTGAATATTTTTTTTTGAATGTGAGAATACAGAAGTCACAGACATGGAAGTCTTTTTCCCAAAATGTGAGTTTTATTCTGGCTGGCTGGCTGGTGGACACTGTGTACAATACAGCAATATCTTAAGATGACAAATCTTCAGGTAGCCATCAAACTGGAAACACTTTGTACTCCAGATGCAAAGCAATTTTTAAAAATGTCTATACCATTTCCTCTCTTTGTTTTGATTTGTTTTGTTTTCTTTTGTTTTTTCTGAGACAGGGTTTCTCTGTGAAGCCTTGGCTGTCCTGGACTCGCTTTGTAGACCAGGCTGGCATTTGAACTCACAGCGATCCACCCAGCGCTGGGATTAAAGGCGTGCGCCACTACACCCAGCTTACCATTTCCTCTTTGAGTTGTGACATTTGCTAAGCCAGCAACATGACTTGAGGGGTAAAGTCACTTGCCTCAAAGCCTGATGACCTGAGTTGTAACACACACACACACACATACATGCACACACGCACACATGTGCGCATACACACACGTGCACACACACACAGGCACACACAAACACACGCGTGTGCACACACACACACACACACCTTCCTGCAAGGTTGTCCTTGATATCCACACATGCACCCTGGCATATGTGTGCCTGTACATATATACATATGCATGGTAAATAAATGCACAAAATGACGATTGTGGCAGCGGTGGGTCTGTTGCTTAGTTGAAAGGCCACAACACTCAGAACCAAGAGAGAAGCCTCGTCCCACCTCCACCGCCACCACCACATATTGCCGGCCAGTCTGTAAAGTGCACCCACCTCCAGCCTAGCCCTGCAGTGAGGGGGTTTTGCTGATTACCCCAAGCACGTCAGGGCTGTCATGCTATTTCTTCTTCCTCTTCTTCCTCTTCTTCCTCTTCCTCCTCTTCCTCCTCCTCCTCCTCCTCCTCTTCTTCTTCTTCTTCTTCTTTCCAGTTTTTTGAGACAGGGTTTCTCTGTATAGCCTTGGCTGTCCTGGACTCGCTTTGTAGACCAGGCTGGCCTTGAACTCACAGCGATCCGCCTGCCTCTGCCTCCTGAGTGCTGGGATTACAGGCGTGAGCCACCACGCCCGGCGGCACTGCTATTTCTTTGCGCGCTTCAGCAGATCCCATATTACACAAACACCTTCCAGCTATTTAGCAAAACTGAAAAGGAAAAGCATTCTAAAACAGGTCCTGAAGATACAGTTCACTAGCTTTGAAAGTTTCTCGGGACAGGGATTTTATAAGATAAAATACCAAATAAAATCCAGAATAAGTCCGGGCGGCGGTGGTGGTGCACGCCTTTTATCCCAGCACTTGGAGGCGGAGGCAGGCGGATCATTGTGAGTTCGAGGCCTGCATGCTCTCTGAGTGAGTTTCAGGACAGCCAAGGCTACACAGAGAAACCCTGTCTTGAAAATACAAACAAACAAACAAAAACACACACAAAAATTTTAAAAATTGAAAATAAGGAGCTGCCAGCAAATGATCCCTGGTGGGTAGATGATCCCCTTCTTGTCTACGGTTCAGGACGTTTCACAAATGGGTTCTGTGTGGGTAGATAGCCACTTTGAGCCAGGAACAGGTGCGTGCGTGGCTCCATTGTCCTTAAAATACCACTACCTGATCCAACTGTGTCACAGGGTCACTGTGCCAGAGAGTCACCCGCCAACGACAAGAGTGACTGGAAAACGGTGTCCGGTGCCTTTTCTGTCATTGGTTTTACTGAAGCCGACCTTGAGGTAAAGGCCCTGGGGTTCTGTCTGTCTGGCTCCCCATCCCGTGCTTGGTCACCATAGGAGCACGAGACTCAGCAAATAAAGGCACACGTCAGAGGTGGGGCCCCGGACTGGGCTGGGGGTGGCACAGTCGGTAAAGACCTGGGACAGGGATGAAGGATCAGAAGCTACAGGTAGTTGAGAGCCACCATGTGTGTGCTGGGCACTGAACCCGGTCTTCTGCTGGAGCCACGCGAGCTCATAACCACTGAGCCATCTCTCCAGCCCCCTGAAAAAGGCAGGCACTGTGGCGCTCTCTTGTGATCCCAGCAATGAGAAGGCAGTAGAAGCCGGTCCCTCGGCTCACTGGCCGGCCAGCCTGGCTCACGTGGTAAGTTCCCGGCCAGCGAGAGAACTAGTAAAAAATGAATAAAAAGTAGACACCAATGCTTGTGACCTGAGTTGTCCTCTGTTCCATGTATTGCAAGCACATGCCTGCACACGTATGTGAACATGCATACACATGAACATACATGGGGTAAAGTATAGGACATTCTGTAATGCAAGCACACTGAGTTAAATAATAATGAAGAATATTTGGTATAAATGTGCCTCAAGTGTTGTAGCTGAACAATTCTAGAAGACCACTCGTAGCCTGTTCAAAGAGTAAATGGGCATTTTCGCCTCTTTCTACAGTGGCCGGGCGGTGGTGGCGCAAGCCTGTAATCCCAGTACTCGGGAGGCAGAGGCAGGTGGATCACTATGAATTCGAGGCCAGCCTGGTCTACAAAGTGAGTCCAGGAGAGCCAAGTCTACACAAAGAAACTCTGTCTCGAAAACAAACAAACAAACAAACAAAGGTTCTACAGTGTTGTACAGAGGAAGGTGATATGGTCCTGCCCCCAGGTTAAGTCCAGTCTGGATTTAGATCCATTGGACACAAATTTATTATTTAATTCCTCCTCAGTTTTGAAATGAACTGCATCATGGGTAAACATTGAATAGAATTTTGTCTCTTTTTTTCCCATTTTGATTACTATTTATTTTTGAAGGACCAAGATGTAGTTTTATAAAATGATAATAATATTTGAGACCATGTTAATAGAAAATCAAATAGCTTGACTGTAGGATTTGTCTGTTTATTTATTTTGTCTGTTTATTTTGAGACAGGATCTCACTATGTAACCCAGGCTGATGTGGAATTAGTCACTCTCCTGCCTCAGCCTCCCAAGTGCTGGAGTTACAGGCACAAGCCACCCCGGATAGCTGGAAGTTTGTTTTGTAAACTGTTTTTTGTTGTTGCCATTGTTTTTCAAGACAAAGTTTCTTTGCATAGCCTTGGCTGTTGTGAAACTTGCTTTGTAGACCAGGCTGGCCTCGAATTCACAGTGATCCACCTGCCTCTGCCTCTGGAGTGCTAGGACTAAAGGTGTGTGCTACCACGCCTGGCCTATAGGCGTGCCGGAGGCTGAGTGGCTCCCCTCCACCCTTTTTCCTCATTCAGATTATTAATACTGGGAGTTGCCAGGGCCCATTTCTAGGGAGCTGGCTCTGTGAGCTGGGCCCTTCTCAGGGAGCTGCTGACCCTCTGCCTCTGTCCCCTGCCTTCGTCTCCAGAACCTCTTTGGGATCATCGCCAGCGTCCTACACCTGGGCAACATTTGTTTCAAGGAGGACAAACAAGGCTGTGCCAGTGTGCCGGACACTCACGAAATCAAGTGGATCGCCAAGGTGACCTTCCCTTTCAGAGGAGCACAGAGGGGGGGAGGGGGCAGCTGGATCCCCAGGTGTCCACAGCAGCCCAATGACCAGCACCACCTTTTCCCTGGTGCTGGTTAGGGAGGTTAGAGGGAGCTGCGACCAGTGAACTTGTTTCCGCCTGTTTTGGAGGTAGGCCGGGCCTGAACTTGCAGTCTCCTGTCTTGGCCTCCCAGATGCTGAGCCTACAGGAGTGTACCACCTTAGCTGGTCCAGTGAGGCCCCTTTTGCCCTAAAGAACAGCAGTGAGGGCGGGCAGGTGATGCCGGACAGGGAGAAGCCACAGGCTGGCTGTTTACAGTCACTGAATAATAGCTGGACTCTTCACGCAGCTCCTGGGGGTCTGCCCGGCGGTTCTTCTGGAAGCTCTCACCCACAGAAAGATTGAAGCCAAAACAGAGGAGGTAAAAGTGGCACCGGGGAGATGTGTGCCCCCTGCCACAGCTGCCTGACTCTGGTGTCCTTGGTGGGTAATGAACCCTCTAACCGTGTCTGCCAGGCCCTGAGTGGCTCATCTCTTTCTGGGGTCCCAGCCTCATCTCCCCACTCCATACCCCATCCCTCCATCTCCCCCATTCCCATTAATTAACCACCTCCCACCCCTTATGCTTCATCCCCACCCCTGCCCCCCATTCCCACCCCTGCCCCCCATCCCCACCCCTGCCCCCCATTCCCACCCCTGCCCCCCATTCCCACCCCTGACCCCCATCCCCACCCCTCACCCTCATCCCCACCCCTCACCCTCATCCCCACCCCTCACCCTCATCCCCACCCCTCACCCTCATCCCCACCCCTCACCCTCATCCCCACCCCTCACCCCATCCCCACCCCTCACCCCCATCCCCACCCCTCACCCTCATCCCCACCCCTCACCCCCATCCCCACCCCTCACCCCCATCCCCACCCCTCACCCCATCCCCACACCTTACCCCCATCCCCACCCCTCACCCTCATCCCCACCCCTCACCCCATCCCCACCCCTCACCCCATCCCCACCCCTCACCCCATCCCCACCCCTCACCCTCATCCCCACACCTTACCCTCATCCCCACCCCTCACCCTCATCCCCACACCTTACCTTCATCCCCACCCCTCACCCTCATCCCCACACCTTACCCCCATCCCCACCCCTCACCCCATCCCCACCCCTCACCCCCATCCCCACCCCTCACCCTCATCCCCACCCCTCACCCCCATCCCCACCCCTCACCCCATCCCCACCCCTCACCCTCATCCCCACCCCTCACCCCCATCCCCACCCCTCACCCTCATCCCCACACCTTACCCCCATCCCCACCCCTCACCCTCATCCGACCCCTCACCCCCATCCCCACCCCTCACCCCATCCCCACCCCTCACCCTCATCCCCACACCTTACCCCATCCCCACCCCTCACCCTCATCCCCACCCCTCACCCCATCCCCACCCCTCACCCCCATCCCCACCCCTCACCCCCATCCCCACCCCTCACCCCATCCCCACCCCTCACCCTCATCCCCACCCCTCACCCCATCCCCACCCCTCACCCTCATCCCCACCCCTCACCCCATCCCCACCCCTCACCCTCATCCCCACACCTTACCCCCATCCCTGCCCCTCACCCTCATCCCCACCCCTCACCCCATCCCCACCCCTCACCCTCATCCCCACCCCTCACCCCATCCCCACCCCTCACCCTCATCCCCACCCCTCACCCCATCCCCACCCCTCACCCTCATCCCCACACCTTACCCCCATCCCTGCCCCTCACCCTCATCCCCACACCTCACCCTCATCCCCACCCCTCACCCTCATCCCCACCCCTCACCCCCATCCCTGCCCCTCACCCCATCCCCACACCTCACCCCCATCCCCACCCCTCACCCTCATCCCCACCCCTCACCCCCATCCCCGCCCCTCACCCTCACCCCACACCTCACCCTCATCCCCACCCCCTCACCCCCATCCCCACCCCTCACCCTCATCCCCACCCCTCACCCCATCCCTGCCCCTCACCCTCATCCCCACACCTCACCCTCATCCCCACCCCTCACCCCCATCCCCGCCCCTCACCCTCATCCCCACACCTCACCCTCATCCCCACCCCTCACCCCCATCCCCGCCCCTCACCCTCATCCCCACCCCCTCACCCCCATCCCCACCCCTCACCCTCATCCCCACCCCTCACCCTCATCCCCACCCCTCACCCTCATCCCCACACCTCACCCCCATCCCCACCCCTCACCCCCATCCCCACCCCTCACCCTCATCCCCACACCTCACCCCCATCCCCACCCCTCACCCCATCCCCACCCCTCACCCTCATCCCCACACCTCACCCTCATCCCCACCCCTCACCCCCATCCCTGCCCCTCACCCTCATCCCCACACCTCACCCTCATCCCCACCCCTCACCCCCATCCCTGCCCCTCACCCTCATCCCCACCCCTCACCCTCATCCCCACACCTCACCCTCATCCCCACCCCTCACCCCCATCCCTGCCCCTCACCCTCATCCCCACCCCTCACCCTCATCCCCACCCCTCACCCCCATCCCCACCCCTCACCCTCATCCCCACACCTCACCCCCATCCCCACCCCTCACCCCCATCCCCACCCCTCACCCTCATCCCCACACCTTACCCCCATCCCCACCCCTCACCCCATCCCCACCCCTCACCCTCATCCCCACACCTCACCCCCATCCCCACCCCTCACCCCCATCCCCACCCCTCACCCTCATCCCACACCTCACCCCCATCCCCACCCTCACCCCATCCCCACCCCTCACCCTCATCCCCACACCTTACCCCCATCCCCACCCCCTCACCCCATCCCCACCCCTCACCCTCATCCCCACACCTCACCCCCATCCCCACCCCTCACCCCCATCCCCACCCCTCACCCTCATCCCCACCCCTCACCCCCATCCCCACACCTCACCCCCATCCCCACCCCTCACCCCATCCCCACCCCTCACCCTCATCCCTACACCTTACCCCCATCCCCACCCCTCACCCCATCCCCACCCCTCACCCTCATCCCCACACCTCACCCCCATCCCCACCCCTCACCCCATCCCCACCCCTCACCCTCATCCCCACACCTCACCCCCATCCCCACACCTCACCCCCATCCCCACCCCTCACCCCATCCCCACCCCTCACCCTCATCCCCACACCTTACCCCCATCCCCACCCCTCACCCTCATCCCCACCCCTCACCCCATCCCCACCCCTCACCCCATCCCCACCCCTCACCCTCATCCCCACACCTTACCCCCATCCCCACCCCTCACCCTCATCCCCACATCACCCCCATCCCCACACCTCACCCCCATCCCCACCCCTCACCCCATCCCCACCCCTCACCCTCATCCCCACCCCTCACCCCCATCCCCACCCTCACCCCATCCCCACCCCTCACCCTCATCCCACCCCTCACCCTCATCCCCACCCCTCACCCCCATCCCCACCCCTCACCCCCATCCCCACCCCTCACCCTCATCCCCCACCCCTCACCCCATCCCCACTCCTCACCCTCATCCCCACCCCTCACCCTCATCCCCACCCCTCACCCTCATCCCACCCCCTCACCCTCATCCCCACCCCTCACCCCATCCCCACCCCTCACCCTCTCCCCACCCCTCACCCTCATCCCCACCCCTCACCCCATCCCCACCCCTCACCCTCATCCCCACACCTTACCCCATCCCCACCCCTCGCCCCCATCCCCACCCCTCACCCCATCCCCACCCCTCACCCTCATCCCCACACCTTACCCCATCCCCACCCCTCACCCTCATCCCCACCCCTCACCCTCATCCCCACCCCTCACCCTCATCCCCACCCCTCACCCTCATCCCCACCCCTCACCCTCATCCCCACACCTTACCCCCCATCCCCACCCCTCACCCCCATCCCCACCCCTCACCCTCATCCCCACACCTCACCCTCATCCCCACCCCTCACCCTCATCCCCACCCCTCACCCCATCCCCACCCCTCACCCTCATCCCCACCCCTCACCCTCATCCCCACCCCTCACCCCCATCCCCACCCCTCACCCTCATCCCCACCCCTCACCCCCATCCCCACCCCTCACCCTCATCCCCACCCCCTCACCCTCATCCCCACCCCTCACCCCCATCCCCACCCCTCACCCCCATCCCTGCCCCTCACCCTCATCCCCACACCTCACCCTCATCCCCACCCCTCACCCCCATCCCTGCCCCTCACCCTCATCCCCACCCCTCACCCTCATCCCCACACCTCACCCTCATCCCCACCCCTCACCCCCATCCCTGCCCCTCACCCCTCATCCCCACCCCTCACCCTCATCCCCACCCCTCACCCCCATCCCCACCCCTCACCCTCATCCCCACCCCTCACCCTCATCCCCACCCCTCACCCCCATCCCCACCCCTCACCCCCATCCCTGCCCCTCACCCTCATCCCCACACCTCACCCTCATCCCCACCCCTCACCCCCCATCCCTGCCCCTCACCCTCATCCCCACCCCTCACCCTCATCCCCACACCTCACCCTCATCCCCACCCCTCACCCCCATCCCTGCCCCTCACCCTCATCCCCACCCCTCACCCTCATCCCACACCTCACCCCCATTCCCCACCCCTCACCCCCATCCCCACCCCTCACCCTCATCCCCACACCTTACCCCCATCCCCACCCCTCACCCCATCCCCACCCCTCACCCTCATCCCCACACCTCACCCCCATCCCCACCCCTCACCCCCATCCCCACCCCTCACCCTCATCCCCACACCTCACCCCCATCCCCACCCTCACCCCATCCCCACCCCTCACCCTCATCCCCACACCTTACCCCATCCCCACCCCTCACCCCATCCCCACCCCTCACCCTCATCCCCACACCTCACCCCCATCCCCACCCCTCACCCCCATCCCCACCCCTCACCCTCATCCCCACCCCTCACCCCCATCCCCACACCTCACCCCCATCCCCACCCCTCACCCCCATCCCCACCCCTCACCCTCATCCCTACACCTTACCCCCATCCCCACCCCTCACCCCATCCCCACCCCTCACCCTCATCCCCACACCTCACCCCCATCCCCACCCCTCACCCCATCCCCACCCCTCACCCTCATCCCCACACCTCACCCCATCCCCACACCTCACCCCCATCCCCACCCCTCACCCCATCCCCACCCCTCACCCTCATCCCCACACCTTACCCCCATCCCACCCCTCACCCTCATCCCCACCCCTCACCCCATCCCCACCCCTCACCCCATCCCCACCCCTCACCCTCATCCCCACACCTTACCCCCATCCCCACCCCTCACCCTCATCCCCACACCTCACCCCCATCCCCACACCTCACCCCCATCCCCACCCCTCACCCCATCCCCACCCCCTCACCCTCATCCCCACCCCTCACCCCCATCCCCACCCCTCACCCCATCCCCACCCCTCACCCTCATCCCCACCCCTCACCCTCATCCCACCCCTCACCCCCATCCCCACCCCTCACCCCCATCCCCACCCCTCACCCTCATCCCCACACCTCACCCCATCCCCACCCCTCACCCTCATCCCCACCCCTCACCCCATCCCCACTCCTCACCCTCATCCCCACCCCTCACCCTCATCCCCACCCCTCACCCTCATCCCCACCCCTCACCCTCATCCCCACCCCTCACCCCATCCCCACCCCTCACCCTCATCCCCACCCCTCACCCTCATCCCCACCCCTCACCCCATCCCCACCCCTCACCCTCATCCCCACACCTTACCCCATCCCCACCCCTCGCCCCCATCCCCACCCCTCACCCCATCCCCACCCCTCACCCTCATCCCCACACCTTACCCCATCCCCACCCCTCACCCTCATCCCCACCCCTCACCCTCATCCCCACCCCTCACCCTCATCCCCACCCCTCACCCTCATCCCCACCCCTCACCCTCATCCCCACACCTTACCCCCATCCCCACCCCTCACCCCCATCCCCACCCCTCACCCTCATCCCCACACCTCACCCTCATCCCCACCCCTCACCCTCATCCCCACCCCTCACCCCATCCCCACCCCTCACCCTCATCCCACCCCTCACCCTCATCCCCACCCCTCACCCCCATCCCCACCCCTCACCCTCATCCCCACCCCTCACCCTCATCCCCACCCCTCACCCCCATCCCCACCCCTCACCCCCATCCCCACCCCTCACCCTCATCCCTACCCCTCACCCTCATCCCCACCCCTCACCCCCATCCCCACCCCTCACCCCATCCCCACCCCTCACCCTCATCCCCACCCCTCACCCTCATCCCCACCCCTCACCCCCATCCCCACCCCTCACCCCCATCCCCACCCCTCACCCCCATCCCCACCCCTCACCCCATCCCTACCCCTCACCCCCATCCCCACCCCTCACCCCCATCCCCACCCCTCACCCCATCCCTACCCCTCACCCTCATCCCCACCCCTCACCCCATCCCCACCCCTCACCCCCATCCCCACCCCTCACCCCATCCCTACCCCTCACCCTCATCCCCACCCCTCACCCCATCCCCACCCCTCACCCCCATCCCCACCCCTCACCCCCATCCCCACCCCTCACCCCCATCCCTGCCCCTCACCCCCATCCCTGCCCCTCACCCCTATCCCCACCTTTTATCTCCCATCCCCAGTGCACCAGCTCATGCCTTGTACTTAGCATACCCTCCTCACAGGGTCTTGGCAAACATGGTTCCCACTGCTGGAACGCTTTTCCCCTGTTCATCCTTTAGCCCCCAGAGCCCTGAACCAAGGAGCCTCCCCGGTCTATCGATCGATCGCCTCCCTGATCAATCGCTCATGTATCATCTTGTGGCACCTGTCACCCTCCTTTCTGTGATTCTCTGGATGGCTTGTCAGCGCACCCCACCTCTGCCCCAAGCTGTGCCCACGCACACCAGGCCTGTGTGTCTGGGCCCTGGTCTCCTAGCTCGAATCCTTTGCTCAGTCACCATGAAAGCGAGGGTGGGGCTAGTGGTGACGTGCCTTACCCTTCTTTCCAGGTGGTTTGCCCACTGACGGTAGAACTCTCTGCTTATGCTAGAGATGCCATGGCAAAGGCTGTTTATGGCCGGACATTTACTTGGCTGGTCAATAAGATCAACTCTTCCTTAGTTAAAAAGGTGGGTCAACTCATGTTGGGTGTCTGGTTCTCACCAAAGTGGTAATGTCTTACAGCCATCCTAGTTGACGTAAAGTGGCTGTGAGGATGAGCCGTAAGCTCCTGCTGCTGCTGCTGCTGCTGGTGGTGGTGGCGGTGGTGGTGGAGGATGTCTTTTTGGGTCTTCCAATGCCTCACGCACAGTAGGCTAACAGGCGTGTGCACAGTTGGCTCGGCCGTACTTCCCAAAGTCCGGTATCCAATTCACCTTTGGAGGATGGAGAGCCAGGAAGCCACGAAGTAAATCATAGGTCAAAGCGTTGCCTCAGGACACGATAGGCAGGCCCAGCTGAGAAGCCAACAGGAGGAGCAGGCTAGTGGGCCCCAAAGGCTACCCTGTGTGCAACTGCTGAAGAGAAAGGCAGCAGCCGTGCGCGTTACAGCTGAGTCCCAGCCTTAGGGTCAGCAACAGGTGTCGCAGAATGACAAGCCTAGAAGAACCAGCTCATGCCCCACTATGCTAATGTGATGATGAGGAACAGAGCATCACAGGCCAAGAGCAAGGGTGTGGGGCATCCTCTTCACGCCTCCTCTGGTCTCTTTCTTTCTCTTAGTGGGAAGTCAGGAGCACCAGGTCATGGGGGCTCTGTTCTGATCCTCTCTAATCCAGCTGATGGTCTCCAAGGCCCCTCCTCCAAACTCCATGGTCAAAATTAACTCCCACCTCTTAAAGCCCTACCGTGGAGATTAAATTTCTACACAAGAGCCTCTGGGTAAGGGCTAGAAAGATGCTCCGTGGGTTAAAAGCAATTGCTGCTCTTGCCCACGTGTGGTTCCCAGCACCCGCGCCAGGCAGCTCCCAGCTGCCCCTAACACCAGCTCCCGGGGACCCAAGGCCCTCTTGTGGCCTCTGCAGGCACCTGCTACCAGGTGGCGGACACACAGAGGAAGCTCTGTGAGAGCCCCGGCACTAGCGGTTAACGGCATGCACTGTTCCCTAGGACTTCACCGAGAAGACCGTGATCGGGCTGTTGGACATCTACGGCTTTGAAGTCTTCGACAAGAATGGGTGAGCTGTGCCTGCCTGCCTGCCTGCCTGCGGTGCCTGCCTGCGGTGCCTGCCTGCTGTGCCTGCCTGCGGTGCCTGCCTGCTGTGCCTGGTGGCTCTGTGTGATCTGGGTGACAAAGTCCCTGCATCCTTAGTTTTGAACAGTTCTGCATAAACTACTGCAACGAGAAACTGCAGCAGCTGCTGATAGAGCGGACGCTGAAAGCCGAGCAGGCCGAGTACGAGTCGGAAGGCATTGAGGTGAGCATGTGCACACACACGTGTGTGTGTGTGTGTGTGTGTGTGTGTGTGTGTGTGTGTGTGTTTGAGGGTGGGGGAGGGGGCAGGGCTGGCAGTGCATCCAGGGCTGTAAACACACTGGTGAAGGGCTCCCCTCCCCAGCTCCACCCCGACCTCTCCCCTCTCACTTGGGAAAGGTTATCACACTGGATATTTCTTGGATTGAGGATTTTTAGTTCTTCCCTAGGGACAAGCTTGAGGTTTATAGTATCATCTAAGAATTTTTAAATTTCCTGTGTGTGTGTGTGTGTGTGTGTGTGTGTGTGTGTGTGTGTGGTGTGTGTGTGTGTGATGCGGATGCAGGTGGGCCAGGCCACAGAGGACTTCAGAGTCAGCTCTGTCCTGCATCTTTCCATGTGGTCCAGCATAGAACTCAGGGTGTGAGGCTTTTATGGCTAAACACCCTTGCCTGCTGGGCCATCTCACCAGCCCCCAAAGTATAATTTTTTTTTTAAAGATTTGTCTTTGCATCGTGTGTGTGTGTGTGTGTGTGTGTGTGTGTGTGTGTGTGTGTGGTGAGTATGAATACTTCACTGCAAGTTCCTCTGCCCAAAAAAAGGGGCAGGCTCCTCTCGAGAGAGAGTTACAGGCAGTTATAAGCCACACGAGGTGCATGCTGGGAACTGAACTTGGGACTTCTGTGAGAATATTAGATGTTCTTAACTGCTGAGCCATCTCTCCAGTCCTCCAAAATATAATTGTTTAAACTTGGATATGAAAACTAGATTTTGGAGGAAAATATTTGGAGAATCCTTGTCAAACCAATGTGCTTGATGCCCCTGTGCATGCTGGGAGAACTCTTCCCTCTCGTTGTTTTAGTGGGAGCCTGTCCAGTACTTCAACAACAAGATCATCTGCGATTTGGTGGAAGAGAGACACAGAGGGATCATCTCTATTCTGGTGAGAAAACCGTGACCTCGCTCACTCACTGGGTGTCTGCCTCAGGCATATGTGTAGAGCCCTGGTGCTCAAAAGGGGGTAGAGGGACCGCCATGTAACCACAGAACCTCGGGCAGATTGCCGTGGGCGTGATGCCAGCATGGACTACACAGTAAGTTCAAAGACAGCTTAGGCTGCAGAACAGGATGTCTCAAAACGTGTGAGAGTGTGTGTGTGTGTATGAGTGTGTATGTTTGTGTGTGTAGGTGTGTGTATGAGTGTGTATGTTGGTGTGTGTGAGTGTGTACATGTGTATATGAGTGTGTATGTTTGTGTGTGAGTGTGTATAAGTGTGTGTGAGAGTGTGTGTATGTTTGTATGTGTGTATGAGTGTGTGTGTGTTTCAATGCAGGTGAAGGCACTTAGGCCCTGAACCAGCCCACATATGCTGTGGTGTGAGGTTGAGGTGTCCTCTTTTCATTTGAAAGGATGAAGAATGCATCCGCCCAGGTCCTGCTACAGACTTGAGTTTCCTGGAGAAGCTGGAAGAGAAAGTGGGCAAGCACGCGCACTTCCAAACGTGCGTACCGCATTTGAAGGGCTGGCCTGTAGGGACAGAGCTATGTCTCCTTTCTTGGATCTGTGTCCAAGTACAAGTACTTGGGGCTGGGGCGATGGCTCCGTGGGTAGGAACACTTGCTGTGCAAGCATGGGGCCTTGAGTTCAGATCACAGCACCCACATAAAAGGCTGGGCGTGGCCACACTGGTCCATGACCGCAGAGCTGTGGAGGGCAAGGCAGGAGGATGTCTGGGGTTGGCTGCCTGCCTAGCTTTAGGTTCAGTGAGAGACCTTGTCAAAAAGAACATGGCAGAGAGTGATTGAGCAGGACGCCAGTGTCCGTCCTCCTCAGATCTGTGTGCCCAACACGTACACACGTTCATATGTACCACGCACATGCATACACACAGTACGGTGACTTCATGTACAAGAATAGCACCCTGAAAACCGGCCCATACGCCAACATGACCTTGTTAGGGAATTGCAGTAGAGTGTCTTTAAGGTTGAGTGTCTTGCTTTGGTTGTTTCGTGTGTGGTGCAGGCGTGACATGGTTCCTTCTGAACACTTAGCCACACGCAGTTACACAGGCTTGTCATCACAGCACTCGGAGGCTGACACAGGGAGGGACACAGGAGTTCAAGCGTCGGCCATGCAGAAAGACACTGTCTCAAAAGACCTTAAACAAACAAATGAGTGAAGCCTGGTGACCGGGCTGAACATTGCAGCACTAACAAAAGAAAGGGAAAAATGAGTCGGGTCTGAAACAGTGGTGTAAGTGTGAATGTGCGGCAAGTAGTGTGTGTGTCGGTGTCGGTGTGTGAGCTTGCACATGTGTGTGCAGGTGCCCGTGGAGGACAGAAGAAAGTGTTAGATCTGTGGTGAGCCGCCTCGTCTGGGTGCTAAGATCTGAACAGGATGGTCTGCAGAAGCAGCAAGTGCTCTGAACTGCTGAGTCATCACTCAGCCCCCCAATGTTTATGTCCGTAACCCCCATGCCAATCAAAAGCATTCACAACAGTCGAAGAAGAGAAAAATGTAACCCATGGTCTAGAAGCAGGCATGGGCAGTCTCTTAAGCCTGCACTCGGGAGGCAGAGGCAGGGAAATGAGTGTGAGGCTACTTTGGTCCACATAGCAAGTTCCTGGTCAACCAGAGGTTTTATAATGAGAACCTGCCTCAAAAGAAATTTAAAAAAAAATCTTGGTGTTGTAGTGACGGCTCAGTGGTTAGGGTCCTTTTTTCAGAGGATCTGAGTTGAGTGCCCAGCTCCCTGATGAGTTCATAAGTGTCTGTAACTCTAGTGTCAGGGATTTGAGGCCCCTCTCTTGGCCTCTTCAGGCACTCACTGCATGCTTTCGGTACACAGATGATACACATAAACACACAAAACAAAAACACACACACACACACACACACACATACACACATACACACATACACACACATAAAACACACATACATACACACACATTCATACACATGTACATGCCTATGCACACCCACACACACTCAGACACACCTACACAAAATACACACATACACTCACATTCACTCACACATACAAACCCAGCTGACCTTCCTACTGCATTGACATCCCAGAGAGGAAAAGCCCTTTCTCCTCCTCCTTGCTGTCTTAAATACCCTTCCGCTCCATGTTCCTCTTTCCTGCGTTTTCTTATGTTCACTCTGTGTTGGCTGGTTGCTTGCTCTGCCTCACGGCCTAGGGTTGACTTTAACTCTTGTTTATAGCAGTCTCTTGGGTTAAAGATTTGTGCCAGGGCTAAGCCACACCACAACAAGAAACAGGTTTTTCCAGTTCACAATCTTAGGGATCACAATGTGATCAAATACCCTGCAGCACGTATGTTTTTCTTCCTCACTAGCTTAGGTGAAGGAAGGCTCTAATTGTGAGAGCCCTGATACACAGGCAGACAAACGGAGCAAGGCTCCCTGGGAGCCTCTATGGAGTCGGCTTCAATGCAGATGGAAGTGTCCCTGAGCAGCTGGCCTGGGATTTCTCTGTCCTTGTTGCTGCAGTGGAGGAGACAGGATCACGTGGTCTGTGTGTTTGTGTCTCGTAGCCGGAAGCTGGCTGGTCCAAAGGGCCGGAAGAGGATCGGCTGGCTGGAGTTCTGCCTCCTGCACTATGCAGGAGAGGTCACCTACTGCACCAAAGGTGAGTGGCAGAGGTTGTGGGTCACAGCCATGCAGGTGCCATCTGTGGCCACCCCCGAAGTTCCTTAGTGTTGCATTCAAGCACGCCACCTGAAATGTCTTTCTTGCTTTATTTATTAATTACTGATATAACCACCAATTTATTATTTTTTGTTTTTTCTGAGGCAGGGTTTCTCTGTGTAGCTTTGGCTGTCCTGGACTCACTTTGTAGACCAGGCTGGCCTCGAACTCACAGCGATCCACCTGCCTCTGCCTCCCGAGTGCTGGGATTAAAGGTGTGTGCCACCACGCCTGGCTATATAACCACCAATTTTTAAAGATAAATAAATAAAAGTATTCATGTGCTACAAACTTCATCTGCTGCCCTGTGCAACTCAAGGGTTTTAGGGTATTCAGAGTTGTGCATCTGCGTACTCCACCCCATTTTAGATGCACTCCCCTCCCCCATACCCTCTGCCTGTCCCCCACGGCACTAGACAATGAGCTAATGCCCTTTCTACATCCATAGCGCCTTTCATGCATGAGAGAGCCCCGCATGTGGTCCTGCGGGCCTGGCCTCCCTCATTTGGCATAACATTTCAAGGTCCCTCGAGGTTACTATTCATTTTCATTGCTGAGTAATATTATTTTATCTGTGCCCATGGTTTGGGAAGTGTTTGGGGTGTGTGTCCTTCTAGCCGTGGTGAAAACTGACACTTGGAATATGCCTGTGTACCCCTTTTCCCAGCACTACCAGAGATTGAGTCCCCTCAGTCCCCTCCCAAAAAGTTTTAGATTTTTTTGGACAGTCTCGCTAAGTTGCCCAGGCCAGGTTTGAACTTGCTAATCTTCTTGCCTCAGGTTCCTGAGTAGCTGGGGTGACCTGGCTTGCTTTTGTTTTTCTGGGTAGACAAGTATAGGCTGGGTTCCATAAAAGCTCCCTGCTTAGCCAGGCAGTGGTGGCGCTCGCCTTTAATCCCAGCACTTGGGAGGCAGAGGCTGTGAGTTTGAGGCCAACCTGGTCTATAAAGTGAGTCTAGGACCGTCAAGTCTACACAGAGAAATCCTGTCTCAAAAAACAAACAAAAGCTTCCTGCTTGGAGTTCTGAGGAGCCTCCTGACTGCCATGGTCCTAGTGTCCCACATCCTCACCAGCACCACAGTGTTCTGTCAGCAGCTCTCTGTGCAGGCGAAAAGGCCTGTCTTGTGGCTCTCCCGCTGGCTGGTGATGCCAAACACTCTTCACTCACTTGCCAGTCACTTGCATATCTTCCTTGGAGAAATACCTGTCCATTAGAAAATTATTATTGAATCATGAGAGTTCTTTATATATTCTGGACCCTAGATCTTTGTCAGATACAGGATTCTCCAGCATTTTCTCCTGTTCTGAGAACTGCACTTTCTCTCTATTGATGGTATCTTTCAAAGCACCAAAAAGTTCATCACTGAGAATCGTTGTAAAGTAACAACACATTTTAAAGTGTTTTCTTTAAATGCAAATCAGTATAGAGAACATTTTTGAAAAGAATAGATTGGCTTTCTGTGTAGATAACTCGATGTATATTTCATAATTAAAGTACCAGGCGGGTAAGGATAGAAACTAGCTGCGGTGTGGGGGGAGCACAGAAGGAAATCCTCTTTGCTCCTACTCCTGAGGCAATCTCAAGACACATGCTTCCTGTCGGTGCTATCGGGGTGTGTGTATGTGTATGTATGTGTATGTTTGTGCGTGTGTGTGTGTGTATGTGTGTGTGTATGTTTGTGCATGTGTGTGTATATGTGTGTGTATGTGTATGTTTGTGTGTGTGCATGTGTGTGTGTGTATATGTGTGTGTGTATGTGTATGTGCGTGTGTGTGCATGTGTGTGTGTGTCTTATGTCTGCCTACGCTCGTTGGGACACATGCGCCTTTGCACGTGTACTCTCGTGTTCCATGTGAGCCTGGAGCCTGGGGTCCCACCCACTGCGCTTCTCTGGCCTTTATCCACAGGGCAGCCATGGCCCCAGGTCTGGTGGGGAATGCTACTGTTCCGAGAGCTCAGAGCAGTTCACTGCATCTCCCAGAGTCACAGGGTCAGGAACTGTCAGGGCTAAGGCACAGACCCTGGCTCTGACCTTCATCCAGCTGTATCCACTCAGGGCAACACAGGCTCAGCTGTATATTTCTGGAAATTGCATGCAGATGCGCGCACGCACACGTACACACACACACACACACACACACACACACACACACACACACACACACACACACACACACACACACACCACAAAGCACCGAGTCCTGGCACCTGCTGGCGCTGCTTGCTCTCGTTTGCCTCCTGGAAACACCACCACATTGGGCTTCTTGGATCTCTTAAAAGCTAGCTTTGACCATTTCTGTGTGTAGAGCTAAAAGAACTGGGGTGCACAGGGTGCAGGTGCTTTTGTTCACCCACGCCTGCGGCAGCATTATTCACCATAGCCACAAAGCTGGAAGCCACAGGGATACCCTGGGAGGCAGGGAGCAGAGCAACACGCTAGGTATACAAGGGAACTTACCTCAGCCCTGGACAGGAAGGAGACTGTGTCCAGGAACAAGATGCAAAGAGGAAGAAGCCCCGTTGAAAGTGAGGGGCGTACAGAGACACACAGAGACACACCGGGCTAGTTCCTGCACAGGGTTTTGGTTGGGATGGTTACAAAGTTCCCAGGTAGTGATGGCTACATACAGATGGACTTAACACTGCTTTGCCAGCACTTACAGACCCCATGGTAAATCCTTTGTGCAGGTGTTCATGTGTGGGCACTGCCTGTGTGGAGGCCGCAGGAGGTCGTCAGGAATAGCAGACAGTGTTCTTAACCGCTGAGCCATCTCTCCAGCCCTCATGTGGCTTTTTGATACATGGGAGTTGTTGCTGCTTTTACTCGTGTCATTTAATTCCTGGGTTAGCTATGAACCAGTGAGGACTGTGTTTGCTTTTTGAGACATGGTCTAAGTGTGTAATTAATCCTGGCTAGCCTGGAACTTGGAGATTTGCCTGCCTTTGCCTGGGGAGTGCTGGGATCAAAGGCATGTGTCAGCACTCCTGACTCTAAGTGGACCACGTAAGCCCAGGCTGTGAATCATACAGACAATGAAGGTGCCACGCTGGAGGTGTGGCTCGGCTGGTAGAGTGCTGGCCTAGCGTGCATTAAGCCCTGGCTTCTGTCTTTAGCACCATGTAAATCAGGCTGGTGAATGCCTATAACCTCGGTGCTTGGCAAGTAAAGGCAGGAGAAACAGCTACATAGTGGCTGGACTCCAACCTGGGCTACGTGAGACCCAGTTAAAAAAAAAACCAAAGGAGAAAGGTCTGCCACAGTGACTTACACCTTTAATCCCAGCACTCCGGAAGCAGAGGAAGGCGGGTCTCTGTAAGTTTGAGGCCAGCCTGGTCTACAGAGCAAGTTCCAAGCCAGTCAGAGCTGCATGGTAGGACACTGGCACCAACAAACAAACCCAGAAAACTGGCCTGTCTCAGTGGCCCTGATTTTCCTACTATGTCACATGGTCTCAGCTGGCCTCCTGGGGCTCAGTGCCCTCCACTGTCGATGTGGGTTGTAAGGCTGTAAGGCGTTGCTACTGGGTCTCTTAGAATCAAGGCCACGCATCACACAGCAGCCTGCTGTAAATTTACCTCTGAAGACCTGGCTCTCAGCCTGGGAAGGCCTCCCTAGAGCGTCTGACATTCCAGAGTTATACAAGGAGGGTGTCTGCCCAGAGCAACTGGCTCTCTCTGGGGGAATGTAAGCCGTGTCCCCCATGGTGTCTGGCTGTGCCTGGGCTATGCTGGGCTCATGTCCCCAGGATATCTGGATCTGTCTGGGGGTATGTATTGGGGAGGGGGTCCCCCATGATGTCCTGCTCTGTCTGAGGCATATCATTGCAGGCAGGGGGCGAGCTTCTAGCGTGGGTGGAGGCCTGGGTGTTACTCCATGCTTAGAGCACAGCATCTCTCACAGCCAGGATCCAGTGCCTTTTTCAGTCTTGCAAAGGCTGGGAAACGTCACACAACCTCACCTCAGACATCATCAGACATGTCTTAGCAGTGAGTGTGGCATCACACTGAGTGAGACTTTTTGTTTGTTTGGTTGGTTATTGGTTTTTTTCGAGTCTTGGCTGTCCTAGACTCGCTTTGTAGTCCAGGCTGGCCTTGAACTCACAGCGATCTGCCTGCCTCTGCCTCCTGAGTGCTGTTTTTTTTTTTTTTAAACAGGATTCTTGGAGAAAAACAACGACCTGCTTTACAGACACCTGAAGGAGGTAAGCCTGAATCATCTTCACCTTACAGGTTCAGTGAGGACATAGCCTGTGGCAGGAGCCAACGGTGGTTCTGGATTTTTCTGGAACTTTCTTTGTCCGTGGCTTAGGTCCTAAGCAGGGCCTACAGGCAGCCTATTATCCTCCTTAGCACCTGGGAAGGTACAAGCAAGAGGACCAGGAGTTTGACGTCATCCTCAGCCACCAGGGGCCATGAACCACAGGACACTCTGTCTAAGCCAAAAAGAACTTCCTGATTTAAGGCTGAATGGCATTTTATTAGATAAATACAAGGGTATTTTTTTTTTGTATAGTCCCGATTTTGTCAAATTAAGGTCGCCTTCCAGATGAGGTGGTTCACACCTGTACCCCAGCACTTGAGAGAGGGAAATGGAAGGATCTCTAGTTTAAGGTGAGCCTGGGGTAGCTGGGGAAAGCACCTAAAAGAAAAACACAAAATCCAAATGCGAAGAGGACAGCGATGGCGATGACGACGACAGAGGCCGGAGCGGTGGCTTAGTGTACGCAAGGCACCAAGTATGAATTATAAACAAGAATAAAAAGGGAGGTGCTGTTTTAATAGAAAAATCCCAGATTGTTCTATTTTGCCCATAAAGATTCAGGAGACAGGTACTGGAGCGAAAAGCCTGCTAGCTCAGAGAGGCAGGGAAAGCACCCAGCTGACCTTCCTACTCAGCTCAGGTCCCAATGGAAAAGGCCCAGAAGGCTCACTAGCTCAGCTGACAGCCCAGGAGGAAAAGGCCAAAAAACCCCAGGCCAAAGGCTTGCTAGTTCAAAGCCCCAAACGCCGAAGGCCGAGGAGCCGAGGAGCTCAAGGGCTAGAGAGGTAAGAGCTAAAAAGGGAGCTGAAATCCCAAGAGCGCCTTCTACTTCTACACGCTGTCTTAGGTACCCCTCAGCTCAAAGTCCCCCTACTCTTTCATCCCTGTCAGCTGGTTTCCTGCTCTGCCTCTTGACCTAAGGTGAACTTTATTCAATCCTGTGTACAGAAAGCTCTCGGATTAAAGGTGTGTGTTAGGGCTGAACCAGCAAACAGGACAGGTTTTTACAGTTCACAATCTCAGGGATCACGTTGGGATCAAATATACTGCAAGGGGGGGCAGCGGGGGTGTGCATTTTTCTTATAACGGATTATTTTGAAAACTGACAGAGCAGGGCCAGCTAATACAAAGCCTGGAATCTCTGGGTTCGTGCCACTGAGTCCCCTGAGTGGCAGGATCTGTGGTTTGTGAGTCCCCCTCCAGGTGGCAAAGGCCAGGCTGTGTGTCCTCCGTGTGTCCTCCGTGTGTCCTTCCTCCACATAGCAGTGCACCGCACATTGCACGTCTGCTCACTCCCGCCCTCTTATGATTTGACTGTTCGTAGGTCAGCTTAGTCCACAACACTCAGGTGGGCTGGGAACAAGTCTTGATGACCCCGTAAGTACACACGGCAGGGACTGCAGCATTTGAACACTTCCCAGTGTGCTCTCTGGCAATTCCGGGTGTGGAAGCCAGGGCCTCACTATGGGAAGGGAGCAATCTACAGCCCTGTGCCATTTCTTCGTGCTTCTCCGCACTCTGCCATAGTGGGAATGCCTTCAAGTGCTCAGGAGCGTGGCTCCTGACGGCCTCTAGAGATGCCCAGATGAGCGAGTTCAGTGCGGGCGCCTCTTCACACAGGTGCTGTGCCTGTCCAAGAACAGCATCCTGAGGGAATGTTTCCTGGTGGCAGAGCTGGAAAACCGCAGGCGGCCCCCAACGGTGAGCGAGCGGGAGAGAGGCTGGTGTGAAGTTAGGAAGGGAACAAAAGTCACAGGGGACAGTGACTACTCCTGCTCCTCCAGAGCCACTCTGTCTTCTCTGACAGAGAACCGCAAAGTGAGTTAGCTCTCCTCAGGTCAGTTCATTCTGTGCAGATGTTCCCTGAACACCTGCTGTGCAGGCGACTGTGCTGAGCTGGGCTTCCCTGACCTCAGGGGCCTACAGTCTAGGAGGGAGAGGGTGTGAGATGAAGGAGGGACCAGGAGACCTAAAGGGAGGGGGAGACAAAAGGGGCTGGACCCCAGGGGCGGCCTGCCTCCACGTGGTGCTCTGCATGTGTGAGTCAGCTTTCCTGCACTGTGACAGAATCCCAGAGGAAAACATGGTAACTTAAAAGCTGATTTGGTCTCTGGTTTTGGAGTTTGCACTCCATGGCCTCTTGCTGTGGGTGGCATGGTGCCTCCCAGCAGAGAAGGTATGTGGAGAGATTGGGGGCGGGGCATAACTTCCTTCCTCCCAGGGGGCCCCACCCCACCTTTTAGGGAGCCCACACCTCCCTAAAGAACCCAGCACCCCCAGTGCAGTGGGCTCTCACTCCATCACTAATCCGTCAGTGAGACCAGAGCTGCTGAACGCTGGCACTATGGCTGCACTCCTGAGCTAAGAGCCTGGCTGATGCTGGGCGGGGACCTGTGCACAGCGCCCTCCCCAGGCAGCAGCCCAGCCTCTCTCTCTCTCTCCATGCTTGCGTTTCGCCCCACTGTTTTAGTTAGGAAAATCTTCCTGTGCCCGAGAAGCTGGTGGCTCTTGTCTCAGCAAGCCCCAAGGCAGTGGGGACTGACCTTCCCCAACAGGACACCCACAGCCCCCAGGCAGTGGGCAAAGCACTAACAGGCAGAGTTCAGGCCTCTTGCCGCGCTGTGTCTCCAGAGTCAGGGGCGTCTACTCAGCGCGTTCTCACTGCACAGGTGGGGACTCAGTTTAAGAACAGCCTGAGCAGCCTGCTGGAAATCCTCATCTCCAAGGAGCCTTCCTACATCCGCTGCATCAAGCCGAACGAGAGGAAGGAACCCAGTGAGTCGCCCATCGCTAAGCGCGGAGTGCGGGGTCGGGGAGAGAGGTAGTGGCCATGCTTACGAACTTCAGGGAAATTTAAGTGGCACACGCCTTTAATCCCAGCACTCGGGAGGCAGAGGCAGGTGGATCACTGTGAGTTCGAGGCCAGCCTGGTCTACTGTAAGACCCCCGACACGGCGGTCTTAACGCGGAGACCCCCACCAAGAACCAACGAGACCAAGGCTTCGGCTGCAACAAGCAAGAGGCTTTATTATTAAGGGGACGGGTACCCGGGCGTTTCAGTCTCCCAAGAGGCTGGCGCGCCGGGCGAGTCTTTAGGGGGTCCTTTATAGGGAGTTTGGCGGGAAGCTCGGTTACAGAAGCGAAAAGCATAGTTACAGGGCTCTGATTGGTAAATTTAAATGAGGCGAGGTTATAGTCCGGTCATTAGGTGGGCTCTGGGAGCAGGGGAGTTTACCCGTTCTCTGGGCCAGGTGGCCATCCATAAATATCTTGTTTGACATGGAGCGAGGTTATGGCCCGGCCATCGGATGGGAACAGGGGAGTTTGCCCACTCCCTGGGCCAGATGGCCGACCATAAATATTTTGTTTGACAAGGACAAGCACGCTTTTATCTTTCTCCTCTGAGCTCCAGGCCTTATCTTATCTCGGGAACCCATTATTCTAGTCTTGCCTTGCAAGATAACGTTACTGCTGCTATGCTTGCTATGCCGGGTGCACAGGGGAGGGGGTCTTACACTACGAAGTGAGTTCAGGACAGCCAAGGCTACACAGAGAAACCCTGTCTCAAACAAACCTGCCTCTTTCTTTTTTCTGCATTGCCCCTGAAGTAGCTTTCCTCTCTTCTCTCTTCTTGTGAGAGTTGGGCGTGTCCTATCCTGTCAGATCTTCTCCGATTAGTCACCTTTTTTTTTTTCTGTCACTCAATTAGACATCACTTTCCAACGTGGGTGCTTCCTTCTACAAACTAACTTTACCTCCACTGTTTGGGATTAAAGGCATGTACCACCACACTTGGACCTAAGCTTTTCTTTCTTTCTTTTCTTTTCTTTTTTTTTTTTTTTAAAGATTTATTTATTGTGTATATAGTATTCTGCCTGCATGTATACCTGCCCACCAGAAGAGGGCACCAGATCTCATTGTAGATGGTTGTGAGCCACCATGTGATTGCTGGGAATTGAACTCAGGACCTTTGGAAGAAAAGACTAGTGCTCTTAACCTCTGAGCCATCTCTCCAGCCCCCTAAGCTTTTCTTTACCGGATACTTGCTCTATGCCAGGCTGGCCTTGAACTCAAGTCGGTTTGCCTGTGTCTTCTGGATTAAAGGCGTGTTTGTATTCCAGCTGGATCACACAGACCTAGAAGATCTTTGGATGTGATCTCTTGCCAGAGGAGCCATGTTCTGAATTAACATTCCTCTACATGTAATTATGGCTCCACAGGATCCAGTGTGGGGGTGGGGCAAGGAAAAGAGCAAACAAAGTTGACAGAGACTCCTTTGATGGTCAGAGTCAGGCGATGCCAGGCAGGCAGGTGTCCAAGGTGACAGGAATCAGGAGAGTTCCCTACTGCACCCAACAATGGTCTGGGGTGAAGGCACCTTCTAAGCTCTTCCATGCTTTGGAAGAAAGCCAAGCAGACCCAGGCAGGTGGCTCCTAGTCTACAGGATGGCAGGGCCAGGAGTGTGTTCTCCTTAGAGAGGTGGCATCAGTAAGCCCTTCAGCTGTTGTCACGTGAGAGTGCAGACCACATGAGCGGACCTTGGGAATGTTTACCAGGAAAAACTAGAGTTTCTTTTTTCTTTTTAAGATTTACTTATTTATATATTATTTATTATGTATACAATGCTCTATCTGCATGTACACCCACAGGGCAGAAGAGGGCATCAGATCACATTATAGATGGCTATGAGGCACCATATGGTTGCTGGGAATTGAACTCAGGACCTTTGGAAGAGCAGGCAGTGTTCTTAACCTCTGAGCCATCTCTCCAGCCCCCTAGAGTTTCTTACCAAATCCTCCATCTAAGAAACACAGCTGAGGTGTAGTGACAGGTTTCTGTGGCAAGGCCCGGCCACATTAGGAGCCTGGAGCCTTGGTTTAAGTGGAGCCACGGGGACATTTCTGGTCACTCTCTCTTCTACTTCCCCAAAGGCAAGTTTGATGACTTCCTCATCAGCCACCAGATCAAGTACTTGGGCCTAATGGAGCACCTGCGTGTGCGGCGGGCAGGCTTTGCCTACAGACGCAAGTACGAGCACTTCCTGCAGAGGTGAGATGGACACCGTTGAGCACCAGTCTTAAAGCCGGCCTCTCGGGGACAGCTAGGTCCACGGGGAGGGGGGCTGACATTCCCTAGGGAGCTGAGACCAGATCCGAAGCACATGGCCCATGAGAACACAAGGCACTAACGCCCTCCTGCAAAACCAGCACCCTGTTCCCATCTTCTGCTGAGTCCACTAAGTCCTAACTCAGCCTCCGGCAGTCTTGGGGAGAGGCTGGGTACTCAGACGTACCACAACGGGTGCACTGTCCACCCAGACCCCAAGAGTTAGTTCATGTGACCTGGGCTGTCAAGGGCAGTGGATGAAACCCTAGAAGGGTAGGAATTGTCCCCAAGCCTCACAGATGTGACCAATTCCTTTACCCACAGCTGAGGTTAAAGTGACAGGTGTTTAGAAAGGTTTGATGCCACACCTGCAGTGGCTTCTTTAGGGACGGGCAGCACATGACCACTGCACACTGACGGCAATGCACTTTGGGTAAGCATCCCAAAGGGCCATCTTTAGAAGTTAAAATGATGGGGCTGGAGAGATGGCTCAGTGGTTAAGAGCACTGACTGCTCTTCCAAAGGACCCAGGTTCAATTCTCAGTACCCACATGGCAGCTCACAACTGTCTGTAACTCCAAGATCTGGCACCCTCACACAGACATACATGCAGGCAAAACACCAACGCACATACGATAAAAATAAATTTAAAAAAAAGTTAAAATGCTCGCACCGTTGGCTGCTTCCGACCGTTCAACCCACCATGAGGTTTCCTTTGAGTTTAAGGGACCACAGAACATTTCCCATCAGCCTCCCCGCTGCACCCCCACCGCCTGCTGGCCATCTGTTGTTGATACCCACCCCATCTGCTTTTCTCAGCTTGGCAAAGAAGTTGGGAGGCCACAGCTACCACCCATTTCATCCTCAACACACGCCTGACATTTCTGTCAACCCCCCCCAAAACACACCCCCAATATTTCTTCCATGCCTCATCTTATGTCTCTGCTCAACCCCTACCACTGCATGCCAGACGCTCCCTTCTACCACCGATGCTGTGAATGCCTCCTGAGCCATCCTGCGGGCTAATCCAGTTCATTTTCTGGTGGGAGGGATGTGTGAGGCTGGGTGCGGAGAGGCCCATGGAAGAGGGGAGGGTGCCAGGCTGCCTGCTGGGTAAGGAGCTTGGCTGACTCTTGAGGGGCTCCAGAGGTGTGGGTTGGGATTGGATTTACGCTGAAGGAAGGCTTTCTGGCTGGGTGTGGTGACTCACACCTTTAATCCCAGTACCCAGGAGACAGAGCAGGCAGATCTCTGTGAGTTTGGGGCTAGCCTGATCTACAGAGCAAGCTCCGACCCTGTCTCAAAAGAAAAAAAAATATCGGGGAGGCTGGACTGAGGAAGTGGCTTACAGAGGGGAAGGTGCTTGCTGCACAAGTGTGAGGACCAGAGTTCTGATCCCCAGCATGCACCACACCGCTGCTCGGGGAGCTAAAGAGCCCACTTGTAACCCCAGCACCCAGGAGGCAGACGGGATTCCCACGGCCAGCTGGCTAGCTAGACTAACCAAATCAGTACACTGTGGGCTCAGTGAGGGCCCCACCTCAGGGAACAGTGAAGAGCTACTGAGAAAGACACCCAGCATGTGGCGCGTGTGCACACACACACATGCATATATGCCCATGCCCTCTTGTGCCCCAACATGTGTAAATGTGCTCCAGTATGCACACAAGCTCACATGAAATCTTCCACTTCCAAGTATGGCACGTTTACTCCTGGTGCCTGGCTGGCTGCCCCACTTTGGGGCGCGAGGCTGCACGAGGCTATGTGGACAAAGGATATGCACCAGGAGTGGGACTGAGTCACTTGGCTGAGTGTCCAGCGATGGCTATGTGAAACCACTTTCGTTTCTTTCCTGCCCTGTATGCATTGCTGGGACAGCTACACTCTGAGTGGCTGGTCCATTACAGGGGGTCCAGGAGACCTGTGAGGTGTGTGGAGGGCGGTGTAGGCTGTCCTGTTGGTTTCTACATGTCCTTCTCTGTCCCCGGCAGGTACAAGTCACTGTGCCCAGACACCTGGCCGCACTGGCACGGACCCCCAGGAGAGGGCGTCGAGCGGCTTATCAAGTATATTGGCTACCAACCTCAGGACTACAAGTTAGGGAGGTAAGTGGCCCACGAAAACTGCCAAGCCGTCTTTCCTACACTCAACAGATCTCACCTGCCGACCTGCATGGAGCAGGCATGTCTAGCAAAGGTGGAGGCAAAAATGCATCTACACAGTTCTCACTGAGAACTACTCAAAAGTGTCCATGGCTGCAAGCAGGCCAACAGTTGGTTTGATGTGTGATCATGCCTGACACTGCCTCGTGGGTTATTTTTGGTTTTTGTTTGTTTGTTTGTTGAGAGTTGGTTTGCACGCCAATTCTTCTACCCACTAAGTTTAAATGCAGCTGGTGGTTACAGTGAGAAGCAGCGGTGGTCTCAGTGAAGCGGGGTGTTCTAAGCCTGGCTCCGCCGCTGGGCAGAGCCTCTGCCTACACCGTGAAGGGGGGCCAGGGTGGGGCCTGTGCTGGCTGCACTGCTCTCGCTGCTCAGGTGAGCACAGCACCTCCCAGAGTGCTAACTTCATCTTCCTACATTCTTAGCATCCCAAATGGTGTCGGGTACCACAGTATCCCAGAGCAGAGAGCTTCCCCATGTGTTGTTGAATGCTTTCAGCCGCTTGCTTGGATTACCCAGGATGCCTTGGGTCTGTACTGTTAGTTATTTTGGTCAGGGTTAGCATGGCTGTAAAGAACCTTGTTCAAGCCTCAAGAGGACCAGTTCGCAGACAGCAGGGCCTGCCTTCATATTGACCAGTGAGCTACCTGCCAGTTCCGGCCTGTGTGGCCTCTGGCCCAGATGGTCTCTTTCAGCTTCATTAACCCATCCACGAATCTGACCCCATTCCCTAAGCCTGGAATTAGCATCACAGGGCCCGGCAGGCTGCTGTCCCTTCAGTAGCTGCTCTGGGAAGTCTCCAGCACAAGGTGCTGGCTGTGTGGTTGGTGCAGGTGACACCCTTTCTTACCCTGCCTGAAGCAACTTCAGGTCACATGATGGATTAGCTTCCCAGGGCTACATACCAAGTCAGAGCAGCAGAAATGCAGTCTCACAGCCCCGGGTCCAGGATGAAGGCATGGGCAGAGCCATCCTTAGCTGGTAGCATCACTCTTGCCTGCTTGGTCCCCGTGTCCCTCCCTAGCTCTTACAACACTGAACTGGATTTAGGGTGCACTCTAATCTACTGTCCCCCTCTGCCCCTACTTCAATCACATCTGCAAAGACAGCCACCTCCCACAAAGGTCACTTCTAAAGTTCTGGTGGGTGTGGGTTGTGGGCAGGACACCACTCAGCCATCATGGGTAGCAATGACCAATCATTGTTTCTTTCTGCTTCTAGAACCAAAATATTCATTCGCTTCCCCAGAACCCTGTTTGCTACTGAAGATGCCTTTGAATTTAGTAAACATCAATTAGGTATGGTGTTCCTTTTGTCCAGATTTCAAGAGAAATGAACAAATTTATCCAGGGAGGGGGCAAGAAAAACCTTAAACATGGTGTGTGGGGCTGGAGAGATGGCTCAGAGGTTAAGAGCATTGACTGCTCTTCCAGAGGTCCTGAGTTCAATTCCCAGCAACCACATGGTGGCTCACAATCATCTATAATGAGATCTGGTGCCCTCTTCTGGCCTGCAGGTGTACATGCAGGCAGAGCACTGTATACACAATAAACAAATACATCTTTAAAAACAAAAAACAAAACAAAACAAAAAACATGGTGTGTGATGTGTCAGAAGGCCTCACGTCAGAGCCAGGGATGAAGGTGCGGGGCAAGCTTATGGGATGGGCTCTGAACTGATGGGCTCCGTGAGCAGGTGTGGGCAGTCTGGTGCGTCTCATCCTATGATGGCAGCCTTCCACACACTGAGGTGTAAAGTCATGGGCCCTGCCCTCCCCCCACCAGTTCAGGTTTCACAACTTCCTTTGTGTATCTGACGACAACAGCTGTGCCTTCAAAGCCTGCGGCCATGGTGTCCTTGTGAGTGTCAAGTGGTAGTTGCTGGATGGGGTACCAGGTGCTTCGCTGACTGGAAACCTAAGCTGGCCTGAGCACACGGTGCACACTGAGCCCCTGGGGGTCCTTGCTCCCTGCTGTGTGCACTAAAAGTCGTGCTCCCAGAACAAGCCTGTGAGCAGATAATGCTGCGCCCGTTGTGTGTTCAGGGAAGCTGGCACACAGAGGCACCGTGAGCTGCCGAGTACCACAGCTGGGCAGCAGCAGAGCTGCCTGGAGTTGGGCCTGTCTGGCTTCAAGGCCTGATGGTTGCACGCTCGAGGCAAGCTCTCTACCACTGAGCCACTCCTCCAGCAGCAAGTGCCCCTGGCCACCCACCTGGCTGAGATGCAGGCACTGGCTTAGCCAGCCTCCGGGGTGGGGGGTGGGGTTCGGGTCAGCACCTCTTCCTGGAGGACGTGCTGTTGCTGGCTGTGCAGGGTCCTTCTCTGAACTTGACCTCAGTCACTATACAGGTTGGGGAGGTGATGAAGGCTGGAGCTGTGGGGTGCTCTGGGGTTCACACTGCTCAGTGCTGATGTCACCTTAAGGCCACCAGACATCTCTATGTGAGCCTATATCTTGCACTTGAGATGTGTAGATGTCCTTCCCGCCCTGTGGATGGGCCGTAAGGATGGCTCATGAACTGGGCACCCTCACTCCGCCTCCTTTCCTGTGGAAGGAGAGAGAACCACACGGTGCCTGGGAGCCAGGCCTAGTGGCACCAGCTGCTCCTGTCTCTCCAACACTGTTAGCTTCCCAAAAATGGTTATACTGTAGGCTCTCGAGGCCCACTCTGGAAGCTGGTCCTGCTTCCGGAAATCATGATCAAAGACAGAGACGCCAACTCACCAAAACTTTCATTTTATTTTAAGTTTCAAGAATCCAAGCCACATACAAAGGCTGCCTAGGAAGGAGAGAATACGTGAGGAAGAGACAAGCAGGTAAGGACTGCGCGGAAGCGTGGCGAGCCCGTGCCCTCTCTGTGCACCCCCATCCTCACACCTTTGTCTGGGGCCGCTCAGATTCATCCTGAGATCATAGCACACACTGCCTTAACCACTCGCAAATAATGCATGTGTGTTGGTGCGCACACGTGTGCGCTTGTGGAAGCTGCAGGTGAGTGCTGGGAATCTTCTTTCTTCACTGTATTTTTTGTGCGTGGAGCTGACTTGACCAGAGTGGCTGGCGAGTCCCCGGGAGCCTCCTCCTCCGTGCTCTAGCACTGGGATCTCAAAAAAACCAAAAAGAAAAAGAAAACAAGGAAACCCAACACGCACGCACGCACGCACGCACGCACGCACACACGGGAAAGAAAACTATTAAAGCATGAGACAAACAGGGCCTGGCTTTTTATGCCCGTTTGTTTATCAATCTCCATCTTTGAATGTGGTGTCTAAAAGTCAGCCCTGGGTAAAAACAAACTAGTCTCTATGTGCCAAGTGTGGTTCCCACGAAGGCCTCAGGACAGCCCCTCCCGTCCTGCTCAGCATCCTGTCACCCTGGGGCATGCAGGCTCCGAGCACAGGGCCAGCAGGGCCCTCGGGTGGGCAGTCATATACTGAGTGGGTAGATCCTTCTAGAAAAGCCTTCCTTATTGTTGCATGACTGAGCTACCTTCTAATGCCAGCGGTGGATTCTTTCAGCTACCAAGCTAGAAGCCCATTGGCGTGGCGCCCTGGCTCGGAAGGAGATCAAGAGGAGGAAGTGGGCGGTGCAGACCATTCGGAGGTAACGGCTCAGCACCACAGGGACCAGCGCGCTGGGGTCACAGACTTGGCAGGGTTCCTGTGATTGTTTCTCAGGGTGTGTATGGGAGGTGGGGAATGCGTGTCTGTGTATGTGTGAGCGGGTGTGTGTGAGTGTGGGCGCATTCCAGCAGAGGGCACTAGGGCCTGAACTTCTGACTGAGCAAGTGCACCAACCCATCTCTTCAGCTGTGCTTTTGGTTTGTAAGGAAAGATCTGCCCTCAGAGCATGCTGGGAACCCAGCTGTCGGCCTGCTCTGAATCCCAACTGTTAGCTCTCAGCTCAGCTGGTTGTCGTGGTCTCATTTAGTCACATGGGGACCAGACAAGGTGTGGTGAGGACTGCAGCTGATCAGGAGGCCCGTTGTCACCGTTCTTCCCAGTGTGGCCTGCCTCGCTCTTCAGGAAAAGCCGAAGTCTGGCTTTTAGGCGATGCTCATTTTTTAACTGGCAACTGACACCAGCTCATGAAAACAGAAAGCACCGTGGGTGGAGCAAAGCACGCTGCTGGGGCAGGCTGAGGATGCCACACTGTTGGTTCCTGGCCTGTGTGGCTGTGCGGCCACCTTTGTCACTTTCCTCTGGAGGTTCGTCAAGGGCTTTATCAACCGTGACAAACCCCTGTGTCCTGACAATGAGGAGTTTGTGGTGCTTGTGAGGAAGAACTACATCTTGAATCTTCGCTACCACGTGCCAAAGAGTGTGCTGGACCAGAGCTGGCTGAGGCCCCCCGGCATCCTGGAAAATGTGAGTGGATGCTGATGTTGCTGCCGACAGGGCTGCTTTTCAAAGTCTTTTTTTGCAAACATGTCTCAGAAGAAATGGAATGCCTCAGCCTTCCTCAGTGCCGGTATGAAAGCGACAGACACCTGTTCAGACAATACAGGTTCTTATATAGGCCAGGCTGGCCTCAAGTGTGTACGCTTCCTGCCTCAGCATCCCAAGCACTGAGATTACAGATACGTACACCATGACGTATCTGCCATGGTTACACAATGACAGTTCTAGAGCATTCCTTCCTAAGGCTGCGGCTCTTTAATGCAGATCGTGCTCTGATGCCCCCAACCATGAAGTTATTTCGTTGCTAATTCACAGCTAAAATTTTGCTGTTATGAGTCATACCGTAAATATGTGATATGCGACCCAAAGGGGCCGAAACCCACAGGTTGAGTACTGCTATTCTATGGTGGCAGCTACCGTTAAGATTCCTGGGCTCCACGGAAGCCCCACTGTGTAAGACGCCTCCTTAGTGGCTCTCCTCACATCTAAGTTAGCAAAATCTAGCTCAGCAGTGCTGGCCTGCGGAGGGGGACCAGAAGGCCAGCTGCCTCGAGCGTAGGATGCTGATGCCACGACCTGTCTTAAAGCTGCCATGTGGGTCACCACAACCCAAGGCAGGGAGTGAGACACGTGAGAACAGGTGAGAGCATGCGTGTTCTCCACACAGGCTTCCAATCTGCTCAGGAAGATGTGCATGAGGAACCTTGTTCGGAAGTACTGCCGCAGCGTCTCAGCTGAGAGGAAAGCCATGGTAGGGCGGACGACACATGGCATCTGCATGGTCGTGGGGACCAGGCTTGCCAAGTCATGTTACTAGCACTCAATCAACTGGCCACCCACTGATAAGCCAAGGGTCACACTATTCCCATGGCATGTAGAGGTGCTGAGGAATATCAGCTGCTACAATCAGCATCCCTGTGTTGCCACCATGGGAACAGAATCCAGATGGCCCCTGCACTGCATGAGGCAGGCCCGTGCTGAGGACTCTTACCTGTGGTCTTTTCTATGAAAGGCTGCAGAGTCCATCTTTGAGGCTTTCTGGGATGTATTCCCTTTGCTCCACTGCTCTCTTGCTATGGCAAGCAGCAGTCACAGACATGTAAACATGAACGCCATAGCTGTGTCCCAATAAAGCTTTATTTACAAACCCAAGCACCGGGCCACAAGCTGCCTAAGGCCGGAGTTGCAGAGCTCTGATTTAAGAGAGATGATGCTCCCCGAAAGCTCCACCATAGGAAATGGGTGTGGGTAAGGGACTCACAGAGGTACCAGCCCACTCTCCACCAGGGTAAGCTGTAGAGCATTTGTAATGAAGCTGTCCAAAAACAGCCCAGGGCCGTGGCTCTACGCTCTGAACTGTTGTTCCCAGATGCAGCAGAAGGTGGTCACGAGTGAAATATTCAAGGGGAAGAAGGAAGGCTATGAGGAGAGCTTAAACCAAGCCTTTGCCAGCAGCCGGCTGGGTAAGTGCATCTCCTGGCAGAAGGCGTGGGAGAGGTGGGGATTCTGCCCTCAGCTGAGGCCTCAGCAGGGAGGAACACAGACCCAGCAGACAGCAGGTCTTCCTCACAGGACTGGTGACGACCCCTGCTGTTCCGGTTCCTTCCCTAGGTGAAGGCGACATAAATCCCAAAGTGCTTCAACTGCTCGGCACTGAGAAAATCCAGGTACGACAACGCCGCTGTGTGTGGCTCCCATCAAGACCCTTCCTTATTATCATGCCTGAGGCCAAGGCCGTGTTTTCCTGTGTCTCTGCTGCTTAAACACAAGGGTGCAGCATGGTTCTTTGGGGCTCCTCACAGTCACTCTGGACATTAAGGTTACCAGTGGCGTTTGCCAACAGAGGGCTACAGCCAATCCCACACTCTGTCTGTCAGCCCCTAACCCATCTTGGTTTGCTTTTCTGTGAAACAGATGTAGCCAGGACCTTTACCATGAGACACCAAGTTAGTGAGGGGTAGTGGACTGACAACCCCATCAGTACTGACGCTGGTGGGTGGCTCAGCACAGCGGCCAGGGGGTCTCGGGCAGGTCACTGCGTCTAATCGTATGTGGTTTGTGGGGTGACTGTGTGAGGGAGTTCTTGCTCACGTGTTGGTGGCTGCTCTCTGCTGCTTGGTTCTGGAGAAAAGCAGCACAAGAGAATGGAGATTGCCCTCTGGCTATGAGACCCTAGGGACCCTGCATGCTCTCCTCTCAGCGCACCTGGGAGGCTGGAGCCGCAGCCTCAGTTTCCTCTGGGGGGGGGGGCAGAGGGGGGGGCAGCAGTAAGGCAGAGCTCCCTCCGAATCGCAATCTTCCAGAGCCAGGGCACAGGGCAACAGCACAAGAGTGTTTCTATAAGAGCTGAGTCAGGCCGCATGCCTGAGACAGAGCCACGTGGTTCCAAGCGGAGAGGCTCTGTCCCCTGCAGCCCCTGGTGAGGTAGCATTCCCCTCCTGGTGACACTAGCCACCTTGCAGTATGGCGCCCCGGTTATCAAGTATGACAGGAAAGGCTTCAAGGCCCGGCAGCGCCAACTCCTCCTCACCCTGAGAGCGGCGTATGTGGTGGAGCTTTCCAAAATCAAGCAGAAGATAGAGTATTCAGCGCTGAGAGGTAAGCCCTGGGCAGACGACACTCTTCCGGGTCGCTCACCCCACCCGCCTGGGGTTACAGATGCTTGTGCTAAGTCTCGCTTTTATATGGGTGCTGGGTGTCCAAACCCAAGTCCTGTTCTTTATTAATGCTGAAGTCTGGATCTGTCGTAGGCGTGTCCACCAGCAGCCTGAGTGACGGAATCCTGGTCATTCACGTCTCACCAGCCGACAAACAGCAAAAGGTAACTTCGGCTTCTGGCCTCTGCTGCTCAGCTCAGCCATAGCAGCTTGCTTCCCTAGGCTGAGCGCTGAGGAGCCTCCATATTAAGGTACTCAACGAACCCCGCTGCCACTCCCTCCACAGGGGGACGTCATCCTGCAGTGTGAGCACGTGTTTGAGGTGGCCACCAAACTCGCCATGCTGACTAAGAAGGAGCATGCCGTCCGTGTTGTTCAAGGAAGGTAGGGGCTCACTCACTGTTACAAGGCTGCCGGCCGAGCTCCACCTGCCTCCTCCAGCAAAAGCGGGGGGGGGGGGGTGAGTTTTAAAGGGGGGGGGTAAAAGAAGGGGGGCGAGGAATCCTCCTACTGGACTGAGAGGCTCCACAGAGGGGACCAATTAGTACTCACCCAGCGGCCCAGAGGGTGCAGGTCCACCCCTGCTGTGGGAGGACGGCTCTTCAAAGGCCAGGTGCAGTGCTGCAGGTGCCTGTGGACTGGCCAGAAGGGCCGGATTCTTTGGGGGTGGGGAAGAACTGGCACCGAGATAGAGACCCCTCCATCTCTCAGCAGCACTCCAACAGCCCCTTAGCTGTGCCAAGTGAGCTCGGGCTACCCAGCATGCCTGAGGCAGGAGGCTGGCAGTGAGACTGTGTGGCCTCCTGTTTGCTGCCCCCAGGCACTCGCGCCTGCGTTTGCACGGCTCCTGTTCCAGCCAGCTGCTCCCGGACAGAGGTCTGCTCTCTGCCCCCAGCTCTCACACTCCAATCGTGAATTCATAGGTAGAGAGCGAGTGTGTCCTCTTAAAAGTGCATCTACCTTGATGGAACTCAGAGGACTCCTTGGGTGGCTGTGGGCTTCAGCAGGGACCTGGCAGGCTGTTATTTATGTATCAGATGACCCTTTAGAGGGCCGAACTGATGTGACAGTGACTCCAGAATCCTGTCACTGCCCATCTGTAAGGACATCCTTCTAACGGAACCAACAGTGAAGTAAAGCAGGAACTCAGTTATCAGCTACGTCAGACTGAGAGCCTGTCAGTAACTTGGCAGTCCCTATTCTAAGTTTACAGTTCTACGTCGGTCCTGGGAAAGAAGGCACAATAGTCTTTGAGACTGGAGCAGAAGACCAAGTCTATAAGGACAGAGACGGACAGTTAACAGTGGTGAGTGGCTGCGTGGGAGGAAGCGCCAGATGGGGTGTACATGTACAAGGCAAGAGCCAGTTCGCTTCCCCTCAGCCTTGATTTGTGCTGTGATACTTGTCACAGCGACTCAGTAGTGAGTGAGCTGGGGGGTAGGGGCGGGGCAGGTGTCATGAACCCAGGTTCACATGAAATAGCTGCCATCTTCATGCGTTAAAGCCCAGCTGTTTGCTGCCTCACAAAAGGCTCTGCCATGTGCTCAGGTCCCAGCTGAGATGAAAAGGTCCTGGGCCTAAGGCGGCTCAGATCTAAAACCACTGCTGAGCTCCCCACATGCTGGTCACGAAGTCCTCACAGGCTGAGGATGTGTTCTGGTGCTGAGGAATCTATGAGATGCATTTTCCATATACACTTAAGTTTAAGTTTCTCTCTCTCTCTCTCTCTCTCTCTCTCACACACACACACACACACACACACACACACACACACACACACACACACACTAGTTTGCATGTATGAACAGCTCAAGTATCTTTCACAGTGCAGTTCCCCATCAGGGACGAGTGAAAGGAAGGGTCACTTTGACGTGAGGAAGGGTCAGTGATGTGCGATGCTGGCAGGACTGTGTGGCCACGCAGTTTACCTTCCCCCATGCCTACCCAAGGCTGACGATGCCAACGGTCCCTCTGTACCACTTTCTAACCTGGCTGGTTCCTTAGGAGGCAGAGGGGCTCCCGGTGGTGGCTGCTTCTCCAGGGCACAGGGCTGAGGCTCTAAGCCAGGTGTCCCCCTCCCCAGGTGTCAGCAGGAAAGAAGACCTGACAGCAGATGACCCTGCCCTCCACGGCCACTACTTCTGCTCCAGCTGAGGAAAGCACTGAGCAAGCAGGGATTTGGTCCAATTACCCACGCTCAAGGAAAGTGCCAGCAGGCTCTTGGAACCTGTGCTATGGCAAAGCCAGACCTCAGCTTCATGGGTGCCAGGTGGCACTGCGTTCAATTTTTCCTGGGAGCCGACACAGAGTCATCCCCCTGCCCCCAGTAGAACCCAATTTAGGCACACCAAGAAGTCACTGTAGGGGGGTGGCGGACTCTGTGCCTCTGAAGGGGATTTTGTTGAGATGCACAATTTGAACTCTGCTGTAAGTGACACCCACGTTCTGGCAGGGATTGGGCTGGCCCCCACAGGCTCCACTCCCACAGGAGGGCTAGGGTCTCCTGCAACAGCAGCTGATTCCTTTTGTTTTCTTTCACAAGCCCCTCAGCTTCCTCTCAGTGTTTAAGCTCTACTGAAAAATGACTTGGAAGTAGGCTGTGCGGCCTTGCTCTATTGTTGTATGTCAGCAGTCCTGCTGAGCCAGGCGTCCCAAAAAGACCAGAAGGCGGATGTGAGTAGAAGCACAGTTGAACGTTTATTTTACATGTGTCCGCAGATGCTTATACAACAGTGGGCAGGCACTTCTAAACTCCCAGCATTGTTTCATAGTGCAGAGACAGGAAGGCTAGCAATGCTTAGCATGACCAGTGACTTGGGTGGCGTCCCCCCAGCCTGCACACACTCTGGGGGAGGGCTGAGTGCCAGCAGTGAGCAGCAGGTAAGGAGGTTGCACCTAAGCGGGACCACAGCTTCCAGAGGCCAAACAGTCCACCGTCCACGGGAAGGCGGCAGGAGGCTGTGCCAGGACCTGCCAGGGGTGTGGGCCCCAGTTGCCATAACACTGAACTTGGTTACCATGAACAAAAGGCTATTCCAATTTATTTTCATTGTGAGCCCTAAGCTCACTCTTATACCAAACCCAAGGCGAGTGGCTCACTGGATGCTGAGCTAGAAATGCTGTCTGCTGCCCTTCGTGCGGGCTATGGAACCTGAAGCAGAGCTTTGGAGTCAGACCCAGCCTGACGGACGCTGGGTCAGGCCCTAGCTGGATAGCTGCCAGTGGTACCAGGCACCATGGAATGTTTGCTAGGCCTGTTCCTATCCCTGGGAGCAGAGGTGCAAAGCCACAGGCACATGATTTGAGGAGAGAAGAAGGTAGAGAGAGCTGCCAAAACAGTAACCGTAAGGCGCAGAGGCCAAGGCAAGTCTGATTGTGCCGCCAAGTCATTTTGCCCCTGAACATCACACAGTGTACACAACGGCTTTTCTTTCCTACAGAAAACACGCACATTAACTTCCTAGAAGAGCTGAATCCACAGGGCAGGGCTGACGTTTAAAACACAAACAGTATAAAAACTTACGAAACATGATTTGTAAGCTCCCTTTTTTGGCTCTTAATACAAAAGATTCCCCCACACCACTGTTTAAAAAGCATCTATCTACCCGAGCGTGGTTCCTCGATCCAGTCGGGACTGTTTGAATATTTATTGTAGGCTTTGCCGTCAGATACAAGAGAAAGGTACACAACTGTCACGTACAAAGTGAGCTGTAAAAACCGTCACAAAATAGAAACTTTAATACATGTCAGAGATCACTCACTAAATACCTTTGGTCTAAAACACAGTAACGACTCCTTTACCGAGCGGCCCAAATCCACCACTATCGCACTCGCCTTATAACTAGTCTACTCAGAACCAGCCCTGTCAGTCACGACTCACTTCTGCACAGGCGCAGAGGAGACTCTGTACCTCCTTGTGAGCGCCTGCGCCCACAGTCACACACGTCCCACCAGCAGTCACACACGTCCCCTCAACACAAGCAAGACCCAAAGGTATCTTCACGCTACTCTGTTCTGCAAGGAAAGAGAAACTGAAGGGAGCTACAGTAGGAGAGCACAGGCCGACAGCAGGGACCCACGTCAGTCTGCAAGCTCCTCCTGGTGCCCCCACCTGGTGCCACACAGCTCCTAGCAAAGGGCACGGCAGCCTCCTGCTGAGGAAAGGAGGCCCTTCAGAAGGGAGGAAGCCCTAACGCCGCGGTCTGGAGTAATGGCTGCGAGGCAGCAAGATGACATTCCTGGATGGGGCGCATCAGAACGCAGTGAGGAGCAGGGTCCACTGGCAGGAAGCGGTCTGCTCCCTGCCTCGCTGAGGGACCCCGGAGAGGCTGGAAGCACTCAGGCCACTTCCACTGCTACAAGCTGCAAGTGTGACCAACGAGCTCTATCACAAAACCGTACAGAGCAGACTCCCAGGGGGAAGTGAGGCTGCCTGCCTGGAGTACACAGGGGCCAGGCTGCTCACAGACAGACACCTTGGTGGCTGACTGCCAACTGCAAAGTCCCTCACAACTGGTAAACTAAGCCCTACGGGAGTGTCACCTTAGAAGCCCTAATAGGTAGTCAACACCCATGTAATAAATACTGCAACAAAGGCTCTCGCATACACACCAGACTCATTCACACTTTTCCTCTAAGAGCCAAGGAGTCCAGGCTCCAGGCTCTCCTGAGAAGTAGAGCTTTCAGAAGGGTGCACACTTGGGTCAACACAGAAGCAATCCGCTTTGTCAAGAAATATCAAAATAATCTCTGCTTATTACAAAAGTGTCTCCGGACTCCAGGGGAGGTGGGAGGCACCCCGAAGCCTGCACAGGGTCAGAGGGGGCAGGGGTGGAGGGAGGGCAGCTGAGGCTTGCTGGCTCACTGGTGCAGGTGGGCCCGGTCATCTGGGCGCTTGATGTGGATCCTCCGCACACGCTCGATCCGCTCCCGCTCCCGCTCCTCGTCCTCATCCAGGTGGTGGGAGCGCCCGGCTGCGCCGCCTGTGGCTTCCAGGAGGGCGTTGTCAGGTCCCCGGCCATCCTGGGCTTCGTACAGCAAAATGTTTAAGGTCTCCTCATAAATTCGGGCTTCAGGGAACTCAACCTGTACCCCACAAAATACACAGCAAGTACATTAGCAGGCTGTACACAGCCACCACCTCACATGTACTCTCAGCAGGGCTGCCTTAACACTGGAGCCTCCAGGAGACTCATGGCTCCGGAGACGTTGTCACCCCAGTGGCAGGAACGGCTCCTAAACCTCGCAGAGACCAGCAATGGGACACTCCCTGCCCAGCCAGAGTAGCCACAGGCAGCAGGTGTGAGAGGCTGAAGGCTGGAAAACCCAAATTGCCACTAGAACTCCAATCACAAGGCTGGTTGGAACTTGTGACCTAATTCCCACAGTGGCAATTGGCAGCCAAACTAGAACATCATGCTGGAGCCAGTGCGATGGCCTAGGCAGGGGTAAAGGTGGCAAGCCTGACCACCTGAGTTGAACTCCCAGGACCCAGTGGGGCAGGGGAACCAGATCCCACAAGCCACGCTGACCTTCATCCACATGCCAGAGTGGGAGGGCGAGGAGACAGACACAGAGAATATTAAAAACAAAGCAACAACAACAAAAGCCAGTTCCCTAGGTATTAGACAAGACCCAGCATCCTACAACTGATGCTCCAAACAGGACACAGTTCTAATTACTCAGGATTGTGAAGAAGCAAGAAAATCCCAATTCCTGTGGTAAAGCTGAACCAATAGATGCCAGCGCTGAGAGGACGAGAAAGCTGGAATTGCTTGATGAAGACCTGAAAGCAGCCGTCACTCAGAACAAAACAGCAGCAGCGATCAGCAAGGCGTGCAAGCACTCGCAGAGCAAACGTCAGGACGAGAAGCAGATGCTCGCTGTACAAGTGACAAACCCAGCCAGCCAGCCAAGGAAGACTCCCACAGAAGCCGGACAACCTGAACAGTGACCCAACAGGCCAAGCAAGGAAGGGTCAAAGCTCTGTGGGCTCATCATCCGCTCGGCAGCGGGCAGGGACGTATTAAAGGCTGCGCAGACTGCATCCATGTCCACAGGACTGCATGATGACAAAGCATCAGGGATGCTATCATCACATCCCCACCATGCAACACCACAGAGGACAGGCAGCTCAGACAACAAACCCTCAAGCTTTCAGGGAACAGGGGAACTATTACTGCTCAGGGCCAGTTTTGCTGCCACCAACTGTCTGGAAAACCAAGGCCTCAGGCTCTCCTGAAGGGCAAGGTCACCACCAAAGTAGCCAGGGAGAAGAGAAGGGCCCTTGGCCTCCCAGCCAGGCTCTGTACCTAGCACGTCTCGCAAGCGCAGGCTCTCCTGGAGACCTCTGCTCGCCTGGGATCACTCGGGGGTGGGGGTGGGCCAAGCACGTGCTTGCTAAATCCCCTCCCCCCCACCGCTAAGCTGCAGGGGATCCGATGCGCCTGCACTTACATGCAGATACACACACCCACACATGATAATCTTACAAAGTTATGGCATGTGGGGCCTATGACAGTGGAAGACAGATCTAGGTCAGCAGGAAAAGAAGGACAGAGGTGGACTGCTAAGGGCAGCAGCAGTGTCCTCTGACTATGAGCTTGCTGGGGCCATGCTGGTGGAGAGCCCAGCACCCAGAGGACAGCCACCCAGCAGGGCTCAGAGGGAGAGGGCACTGCAGGTACCAGGGAGCAAGGCCCAGTGTCAGTCGGCACTGCCCTGTTTCTCTACACAGCTCTCACCTTGGTCTGCTTCTTCTCGGTGGCGTAGACGATGGAGGTACAGCAGACTTCTGCGATTTTGCGGCCCTGACCATAAAAGGACCAGCAGCAGATTTCATCCCCAATGACGTCCTTTATGAACAGGACCCTCCCGTTAAAGCGCAGAGAAAGCTTATCAAACAATTCAATGTTTTTCAACATATTGTCGTCAGAATTGCTGCAAGAGAGCATTTGGTGAGGTGAGCACAGCTGGCGACAGCTTCTAAGCCTGCACAGGCCTGAGTCCGACACTGAGTGTGGGGCCTCTAGGCTCCAGTCGCTGATCCCGCCTACCCTTTCCCCACCAGGCCCATGAGGTGCACAGCAGCAATGCCCAGGGAAGATTGTGACCCTAAGTGAGCTTGTGGATCTCTACTGAACTCATCAAATCCCTGCATTCCCCAAGTTGCTCATTTATAGAGCATGCTCCCGAGATCCAAAAGGCACTCGAGACACACTCACCACTTGCTGGTGGCATTGTTTAAACAGTGCAGTCCCCAGTCACCGAGCCAGGCACAGGTGACCCAGTAGCCCATTCACACCCCCTACCTAAGGGACAGGACTCCTATGTGCATAAAAACCTCCTGCCAGTCCACAAAAACCCTTCTGTAATAGCCAGAAACTGCAAACACCACGCTGAAGAATGAAGGAAATGTGGAGGGCCCATGTGCTAAGACCGCACTTGCCACGCTAATGGTGTACAGTGTGCACAAACCCTGAAAACATCACACTGAGTGAAGGGACGGTCACAGAATGCAGTGTGATCTAGCACATGACACGACGCGGTTAGCAGCTGTTGGAGGCCAGGAAGATGAGGGAGCCTGCTAGTGGGGAACTGCCCTGTACTAGAAAGTATTGGTGGCTGCGCATCGTGGGCATGTCACAAGCACTCAAGTGCGCAACACAAGGTGGTGGATTCTGTGGGGTAGGTGAATTCCACCTCAAAGTCCCCTCTACCGCCCACCTATGCTTAGTCCCCTCTACTGCCCACCTATGTTTAGGTGCGGAAGGCGCTCGTTGTGTGAGGGGACAGGCAGGGCCTGCGGCTGGCGCTTACCTGGTGTAGGAGTATTTGTTGTTACTTCTATTGTAGAGCAGCTTCACAGCCGGCTGTGGGGGGACAGGAGAGGACAGCTACTAGTCCTGAAGGTGCCATGCACACTGGCTTCCCAGAGGCAGTGGGAACAGGCTGGCAGAGCTTGCAGGAGGAATCACTGCATGCTCCAGGAGCAGGGGCAGTCTCAAAACACAAGCACAAAATACGACCAACACCTCCCCCAACAAAGGCACACACAGACCCCTCCCACTCCCACAGGTACACACAGACCCCTCCCACTCCCACAGGTACACACAGACTCCTCTACTCACACAGGTACACACAGACCCCTCCCACTCCCACAGGCACACACAGACCCCTCCCACTCCCACAGGCACACACAGACCCCTCCCACTCCCACAGGTACACACAGACCCCTCCCACTCCCACAGGTACACACAGACCCCTCCCACTCCCACAGGTACACACAGACTCCTCCCACTCCCACAGGCACACACAGACCCCTCCCACTCCCACAGGCACACACAGACCCCTCCCCACTCCCACAGGTACACACAGACCCCTCCCACTCCCACAGGTACACACAGACCCCTCCCACTCCCACAGGTACACACAGACCCCTCCACTCACACAGGTACACACAGACCCCTCCCACTCCCACAGGTACACACAGACCCCTCCCACTCCCACAGGTACACACAGACCCCTCCCACTCCCACAGGTACACACAGACCCCTCCCACTCCCACAGGTACACACAGACCCCTCCCACTCCCACAGGTACACACAGACCCCTCCCCACTCGCACAGGTACACACAGACCCCTCCCCACTCCCACAGGTACACAGACTCCTCTACTCACACAGGTACACAGACTCCTCCCCATTCACATGCACACTAACACAGGTTCACACAGGGCCTCCCACAGGTACATGCAGACCCAACACTCACACAGGTACATGCAAACTACCCTCACTCACACACGATGTACACAGACACCCCACCCTCACTCACAGGTATATACATATCAACACACAGGTACACACAGACTCCCCTACTGACACACACACACAGGTATACACACTCCCCCAGTGACGCATACACATACACCCCCACAAGTATACACAGACTCCTCCACTGACACAGCAACACAGGTATACACACAGATACACCCACACACACACTCACACACAGCACCCCTGCACACCTTATTGGAAGCTGCTATGAGCCTCTGTTCTTCCTTGGAGGAGGTGATGACAGGCACCTTGCAGAAGGGCTCGTATGTGTCTTTGTTCTGCTGGGACAAAGCACGCTTTCAGCCCGGGGGTCTGCCTAGCACAGGGCTGTCTATACAGCCAGTACGAAGCCAGGCCCTGATGAGGGGACACAGGACAGTCATGGTGGAGGAGAGAAAGGCCCTTTGCACCTGTTAGTTGGGAAGGGTGAGACTAGGGGAGGGATCTGCTCTTGTGGGGGCTGTGGGGTACGCCAGAGGGCCCAGGAGACACAGGGGTGACAGCTCTCTCTGCTAGGACTCCACTCAGAACTAATCCCTCAATACGCTGCCATAAAGCCGGATCAAAAGCTCCTTCGTCCCCACTGTAATAGCAGCAGCAGAAGGAAGGGGAGAGAGAGAAGGGGAAGTGTGAAGTCAGAAGACAACGGCAGCAGATGCTGAGCAGACTGCAGCTGAGAGACGGGGAAAGAGACAGGCGAAGCCATGTGAGGGGAGGAGAGACGCCTACAGTCCTCAGGGACCACCACAGGGTGAGGGCTGAGGGGGCCTCCTGCCAGCAGGCAATGCAGCTGCAGAGCCATCTCACCCCACTGTCAGCAGGAAAAAGTCTACACTCCTGGGGGAGGGGGGGACAGAGCAGAGGATGGATGTGTCGGTATTCTGGATACCCAGCATTCCCCCCCCCCCCCCCCCGTTAGCCCAGATGGATGGTACCCAGCCATGCTTACACCCCACAGACAGAGGTATAGGGTCTCTTTGGTTTTTAGTGAGTGTTGCTGTGTAGCCTGGGCTGGCTGCAAAATTCACGATCCTGCCTCTGCCTTCTGAGTGCCTGCATTACAGGCACTGCTACCCTGGCGGCAGAGGACTCCTTGCAGACATCTTTGCCCCAAGAAGCTCCCCAGAGGAAAAAGTCAAGTCTGTTATCTAACCATGAAGGCCCTGAAAGACAAGACCTCCCAGCCCCGCACATGTAGCTTGTCCTTGGGCCTCAACAGAAGCCAAGGCTCATCCAACTACGATTGAGAAGCATCTCCAACACAAAAGGTGACACCACAAGGGACAGAGGGACAGAGGGACAGACAGGACATGTACGTCAGATGGTACCCACCCAGGCAGCCAAGGACAGATGTGGTGCTTTCTGAACAAGGGCAGCACAACACAAGGACAGCTTTCAGACACGGAAAGGACAAGACAAAGAGGTTGAACCTCTCAGACCTGTAGACAGGAAACCAGGGGACCTGTCCCCACACAAAGGTGACACAGAGGATCTCTGGTGCATCTGGACAGTCCAGCATGAGACTGGCCCCTGGCCCGCTTATCCGTGAACCCGGGACTCAAGCAGGGATAGATGCAAAATACCTCAGGACTCAAGACTGACAGTGACGGGGACAATGATAGGGTGAACTCAGAACACTTGTCTAGCCCATAGCTGTGCTTAAACTATTCTGAGAAAAGGAACAGGTAAGCTTGGTGGAGAAGGAGGGGAGGGGACACGTGAGGCTGAGTCCAGCTGACTGTGCCTAAGGCTGAGGACACACAGAAGCAGAGAGCTGCTGGGCACGGGTACAGGAAGCGGGAAGGCCATGCTGGCATGAGCCATCAATCACACAGCGCCGTTGTGCTTCCTGAATGATGCCCCTGCACAACGTCAGCATGCCTAAGAATGAATCCAGTGAAATTTGTAACAGTGTGAAGCTCACTGGCAAGGCATGTGTGGGGCAAGGCCAATAACACCGCTTCAGTGAGGGCCAAACACAGCTCCATGGCTCAGGGAAGGCGCAGACAGGAGCCTCGTGGACAGGAATCACGACCGTACCACAGCACAAAGGGACATTCGATGCTCCAGAGTATGAACTCCTGACTGCATTTGTTTTGTGGGCAAAGGGAGGGTGTCTGGAGATCTCTCTGGACTTCCAACAACAACAAATGTGGGGAGTCGGTCTCATGGCGGAGCCTCTGAGGGCTGCGATCTACATGACATGACCAGACACAGAAGAAGAGAGCAGAGCACCAGGCAGGCAAAGTGTCCCTCAGACAGTAGCACCCCAGGTGGATGGGACTGTGACATCCTAACCATGGGACAGTTTCCCAACTGTAGTCTGCTTCAGCAGGTCCCCAACGCCTCAATGAGGCGGGGCCCACTTCGCAAGGGGAAAGGAAGGTGGCAGGAAGGTTTGGGTGCCCCCGTGTGGGACAGAAAGGGGTGCCTACTTGTAGGGCCGCCTGGCACTCTTCTAGGAGACCCTGCACCAGGTAGTACTTGGCCTCCGCTAGCAGCTCCTCGATCTCCCGGCGGCTCTCCGGTAAGGGCACGGCCCCGTCGCGAAGGTAGTTGAGTATTGTCCCAAAGTGCTTCCCACAGCGGTCAATGAGGATCCAGCCTGCAGTGGGGCGACAAGAAGCTCTTCTCAGGGAAGGGACACCATGCTGGGCCCAGGGCTCCGAGACTCCTGCGGTCCTTAGCCCCATGCAACCCCAAGGCTCCAAAGCCCGAATCTGCTCTGAAGGATCCTGCAAATACCTAAGAAACCAAAAGCCCGACTCCTGCTCTGCCACGGCTCAGCCACTTGCCAGCAGCAGGACCCATCGGTCAAACATCCCTGACTGTGCCCTCCGGTCGTAGCTTCTCACAGCAAGCACTTACGGGCTAGGATGGTGCCAGGCAATAGAATGCCACCAAAGGGCTCAGTCACCAAGAGAAGGTGAAGCCACTTCCACTGGATACGGACAATGTCCCACCTGCCGGCCAGCACCAGGGAGGGGCAGAGAGGACTACCTCTGCTTACCAGTCCTCTCCAACTGCCACTGGCCCACTCCTCTTCCACCTGAGCCCACTCCTTGCCGAATTTCCTCTCCTGAAATGTGACATCTCTGACAGGTGTTCAGGAGAGGCCCAGCCTGGAGCCTGACAACAAAGCAGCCCCAAAAAGAGGGGAAACAGGATGACGACCTGTGACGTCTCAGGAGAACCTGGGAAGCTCTCAAGAGCAGTCCGGGTGGGGTGGGGAGAGGCTGGCGAGATGGCTCAGCAGTCACGAACACTGACCACTCATCTAGGGGACCCAGGTTTGATTCCCAGCATGCACGTGGTGGCTCACAACTACCTTCTGTCTCTGTGGACACTGGGCACTCGTGTGGGGCACAGACTCATGCAGGCAAAGCATCCATACACATAATCTAGGGCTGGAAAGATGGCTCAGAAGTGAAGAGCACTGGCTTCCCTTCCAGAGGTCCTGAGTTCAACTCCTAGCAACCACATGGTGGCTCACAACCATCTATAATGAGATCTGGTGCCGTCTATTGAAAGTCAGACAGAACACTGTATACTAATAAATAAAAAATAAATTAAGTCTTTAAAAAACAAATCTAAAGAAAAAAAATTTAAGCGGTCAGATGGGTAAGCCAGAGCACACAGTGACCCCAGGCAAGGTGACTGACCATGCCTTCTGACTGAGCTCTTGGAAGAAAAGCCCCATCGCCCAGCATGGTGGAGGCCTAAGCAGGACGTGGCCTCCCACTGCCTTCCCCTCTGCGTCCTGCCTTGGGTCCTCAGAGCCGAGCCAGGAGGGGAGGACAACAGAAGTACCTTTTCCGTAGGTCAAGTCCCACACCTGCCACCTCCTTCCACCCCCTCCTCTGCCAAGGGGCCTCTCCTGGTGTTGGTGCCGCTGAAGATCTGTACACTGCAAGGCCATCCCCATGTTAGACCCCTGGGCCTTCTCAGACTGCTGTTCCTACACCTCCCGCTAAGGGCTGCTCTCCCTTCAGAGCCTTCAGTGGGAAACACACCAGCAGGTTTCCTGCATGGCGCTATGCCCGTGAACACAGGGCACGTGCTAGGTGGGCTGCAAAGGTAAATCCGCCTACAGTGACTCCAGGTGCCACCTGTGCCCGTTTCTGGGTCTGAGGAAACAAGATACTCACTTCCTAGTGTCCACAACCCACATGCGTGCGGCTGGGCAGACCAGACCAGGGGCTGGCTAGACCGTGTGCCCTTTGCCCAAGTGTGGCCTCTACTGACTTAGCCCAAAGTGGCCAAGAAGGAAAGTGAAAGTGGGCCCAGGGCTTCTTGGGCTCCAGCATTCCAAGCAAAGCCGGAAATTCAAATTATTCTGTCCATCTCCTCATCTTAAAAGGATGGTAACCTAGTTTAAAAAGCAAACAGTTCTCAGCCCATCAAAAGGCACATAAACATGCCCACGTACACGGGTTGGATTCTGTCCACATGCAACAGGCCCACAGCCCCGAGTCTCTAGACCAATGCTGACACAGTGTGGGATGATGGTATGACCTCCTCTTCTGCACTTCTGGGGGTGTCATTCCTCATTTCCACAGACACAGAGTCCCCAAGATGCTTGCTGGCATTCCAAAGGGGAGGGGAGCAGGATTCAGCCACTAAGAACCAAGGCCTCAAGCTCTGAGAGAAACAGCAGTGACAAACTTAGCTGACTGGAGAGAGCCCGCCTGCGTCCTGCCTACATGCTTGACCTGCCCAAACCTCTGGGGAAAGGCCAACAGCCCCAGATGCATTATCCAAGCGACAGCCCAGAGTTTCCATAAACGAGCAGGCGGACTGCGACACTGGGCTCCCGCTCAGGATTGTCAGGAAAGGCTGTGGGAAGGCACACTTGAACAAATAAGGGCAAAGGAGCCAGGCACGCTCCAGGAGGCTCCCATCAGCACTCTGACTGGAGATATGCTGGTTGCTTTCAAGCAGGACCCCATCCCTCGCAGCAGCTCAACTGCCTGCATGGAGAACCGCAAACAGCCATGAAGCGGCTTCTTGCTGCCTTGGAGTGCACAGCATCGCGCACAGCATCAGTGAAAGCTTCCAGGGCCATCAGGACAGTAGGATGCACAGTGCAGCCCAGAGGCTCTGCCTGAGCTCCAGGATGTCTCAGCCAGCGCCCAGCAGAGGATGCCAAGCAGGGGCCACTGTCACCTGCCTGCTCCATACCTCAGTACTGCCCTTAGGCTCCCCTGCAGCCGTCTCTTCTCCTGATGGAACGCACAGTGCCGGCACACAGGTGTGACTAGAGGATCGCCAGAGAGCACAGAGCCCCACGCGGGCCTCTCAGTAGCATTCCCCATTAACTTCAGGTGTGCGGCAAAGAGCACAAAGACAGCTACAGGCGTTGGGAAGCAGAAAGCACCAGAACCCAGGACAAGCCGGTGTCTTTCAGGGTACCGAGGCAGGGGGCTGCTCTGCGGGGTGGGAATGGGGTGCTGGGAAGGGGACACTGGCTCTTGTGCAAACACACTGATGTTTCTTCTCTGGGGAAGTGCGGGCTCCCCGCCCCCCTCTCCAGGAAGCCTCTCTTCACCACAGGCAGGCATTTGAAGCTCCAAACCCAGGTCTCCAGTCCCTCTAACACACTTGTTATACTTTCAAATTCCAGAGCCTGAGCCTCAGGGCAGCATCTGTGAGAGAAGCCTATCCAGTGCACGCAAGGCACTTAGCAGCATTCCTGTCACCCAGCTTGTGACAACCAAAAACATCTTTGGACATTGCTAAATGTCCCTGAGGTCACAAACAACATCAACAATGCTTATCTGAGAATGCTGAGGCAGATCAGGGACCCATGGACAGGCTGACGTGCAGGAGCGCCCGGCCTAGCAAGGGACATTCCCCAGGCTCAATTCCCAGGACTAGGGGGGAGGGAGTGAAGAAAGGAGGGATGGAGGAGCACAGGGAGGAGGGGAGGAGAGAAAGGAGGCAGAGACCTAACTGTAAATGTAATGCGCAAGCACAGAGGCACTGAAGAAAGCCGCGGTATATCAGACCCACAAGGAAACAGGTCCAGAGCACGTGCTTCCACGGAGCAGCAACACAAGATGCAATGACGCAGCAGAAGGACGGAACCCAGACCAGCTAGTCTAAGACAGATGCACAGCCACTGGAAACCAGGGAACCAGACTGAGGCAGACACTGGACCCGAGCAGTACTTGGCAAGAGTTTAAAAGGGTCAACAGCGCCCAGTGCTGTGAAGCACAAGCGCACATAGCCTGAGAGAAAGCTCTGGCAATACTCAACGCTATCCCCAACTGTTTCTGGGAACAAACTAGGGAGGGAGGAGTAAGAGCTCAGTGCTGCAGACCCTGGGGCTGAAGGGCCCTGCATCCCCGGGGGAATCACATGCCTAACCCTGGCATGGCAGCGTTTGTAGGGCCATCACGGGGCTGCTTACTCAGGCCACATAAGCATAATGCTCAATGAAGGGCAGCAAAAAAGACCACCGACTACTGTTTAAAGCCATGCTAGCAGAACGTCGGTTAGGACTCTCCACAATGATGGGAAACACAACACTCACGAAAATGCAGCTCCCGACCCTGGCTGTTGGGGAGGTGACTGTGCCAATGACCTGCCTAAGTTTTGCCAATTCTTGGGTGAGCAGCCTGAGCTGCACCCAGGACCCCAAGTCAGACGGAAAAGGAGGGAGGCAAGCAGACAGGCACGGCCACACTGTGCTAGTCTCTGCGGCTTTCTGAGAGGATGTGCAGATAATAACATGACTGACAGCTTCAGCCTAGTCTCCCCACTCCCTAATTCTGAATGCATTAGTCAGAGGCCTGAAGCCATGGGGGGCGGGGCAGTGCTGTGTCCAGCCTCAAGAGAGGTGGGGGAGGGGAGAACAGTTTCAGGAGTCCCAGGCTGGCCTTGAACTCTTGATCCTCCTGCCCACACCTCCTGAAAACTGGTATTCAGGCATGCACCACCATACCTAGTTTTTTAATGTGGTGCCAGGGGCTGAAGCCATCTTAGTGCATGCTGGGCAGGGCCTCTACCCTCTGGGCCACTGGACATGGTGACAAGGGCTCAAAGGAAAACTCCAGCAAGGCCAGAACTCAACTTCTCAGAGAAAGCCTGCTCATGCCATGTGTCCTCTCAGAAAAGGCACCCCAAGGGCGCAGTTCTGGGCCACAGCACATCTGCTCCTGAAGGGCCCGCCATGGAGGCAGGCTCCTCAGTCTCTCCATCTCTCAGTAATGCCAGCCATGTGGCTCTCCAGCGCACACACAGCTCTGTCAAGGAGCACCAGAGGAGGTTTAAAGAGAGAGCCACCCACTCAGGGTCACAATTCCAGGGCCACAATTATGGCCATGCCTGGCGTGAGGAAGAGGCTCTGAAAGCGTCAGCTGTGACCTTGCAGTGTGGCAGAGCCAGGGCTACAGCTTCTACACTGATGCTCTTTTTTATTCTGGCACTCTGGTGCTCAGGCTAGTGGCAGTGACGAAGGGAGACCCTCCAGCAGCCTGGCAGTGACAAAGGGAGACCCTCACAGCCTGGATGCAGGCCTCTTCCCAAGCCACACTCTCACGCACTCTCTGGGGATGTCTGGCAACACAACATGAGGACTCAGAACTCCTCCTCTTTCTGGGGGAAGGCCAACTGTGGGTCCCTCTCTCAGCTGCTGCTCTTGAGGTCTGTGTGTGTGTGTCAGAACATGCATGTGGCATGCACAGCAGCCACAGGGCGTCATGCTCCCCTGGAGCTGTCTGACACAGGAGCTGGGAGTCAACTTCAGTCCTCTGCAAGAGGCTTGCACTTCTGTTTACAGCAAATGTCAGCGCAGCTGGCAGGGGTGGGGTCCCCAAATCGGGGTGATTCTTTAAGATGCAGCAGCTGACTCCTGTTTGTACTTAAGCATGTTCCTGGGGTGGCGTGTAGACCACAGGTCAGGCCGTGCAGGGTTTCCTCCAAGGGCAACAGCATGGCTCCGCGGGGCATGGGTAATGGCTGAGGTCAGGACACCAGCTGACGGCCAGGCCTCCATGGGGCTGCTGAAGGGCCCTGGCACCAGGTGATGTGGCTTGGGTAACGGGCCCATGCCCAAATCACAGAGTAAGAACCAGAGATCTCAGGGTTGGTAGCTGCACTTCCTTTTCTAGCTGGAGAGCTCTGGAAAAACCATTTAACCTCCCACAGGCAAAGGACTACACTAAGGATCAAAGGGAACGGCGGCCATGGACTGCTGGGCTGAGAGCTCCAGGAAGGGCTGGAGGCCTGGTGACTGATGGGCACGCGTGACGTGTCTGGCATGTTGTTGACAACACTGCTTCCCCAGATGCTGGGCTGTCCAGACAGCATGGGACAAAGGTTGCCCTTAGCATGCGTCTACAACCGGAGCAGGCCTGCTGGCCCACAGACACTGTCCAGCTGAGTGACGAGGGCTGTGTGAGCCCTGTCTGGTTTGCAATATGGCCTCAGGCCACCTGGATGATGGCTTCCTTCAGGAAGCTTCCCAGCCAAGACCCAACAGGGAGGACCAAATCGAGCAGGGGTCCTGGGTTCTCACATAGCATCTGTCTCCTTCTGCGGCTGGGGTGCCATTGTCTTGGTCTCCACAAACTCTGCAGGATGGGGGTGGCACAGCAGAGGGTGCCTCCCACTCATAAACCGCTTTTCTCTGAACACAAGCACAGCAGCGGCCTTGGGGCTCCGACCCCACTTAATGGGAAGACAGTGAGCAAGGGAGGACACCGGGCCCCTCCCTGTCTTACAGAAGCCAAGGCCTGAGCAGGAGGGATCGTGCTCAGAGTCACACAGCAGTCCTGCTACGTCAAGACCAAGAGTCCTTATCTACTCAGTCTGGCCCCCGCTTCAGTGCCACTTCCTCAGGAAGCCCTCCCTAGCCACACCCCCCAGACTAAGTCTAGTGTCGCCCAGCTCTCAGGGCGTCCTGGAATCAACTGTGTGTACAACTGCCCTCGAACGCAGGACTTCTGAACAGCCCTCGGCCCTCAGCCACTAGCCAGTCTGGGGCCCGTAGCAGCACGCCAGAGCGGCCGGCGGCGCTGGACTCACCTTCACTGTCGGTGAGCACTTCCATGCGCCCGCTGAACATGGCCTTCAGCATGGTGTCCTGCTTGGTGAGCGTCTGCATGGTGGTGTAGTAGAGGGCGCCCCCCACGTTCAGCTTCACGTACTTGGAGCTGGGACTGGCGCCCTTGAAGGAAGTGGTGCGGGTAGCAGCCGCTGGCACCGCCGAGCTCACCACACTTTCTCCTGACATCTCTTCCTGCCAGGGAGAAGACAGGGTCAGCACAGCAGGCCTGCTCTACTCAGGCTGAAGTCATGTCCAGGGGTTGCTTGGTTTGGCCCATGTATACACTGCATTTAAAACTTCCAACATTGATAACTCAAGAGCTTGAAGGAATTAAAAAAAAAAAACCAACCCTGGATTTCTGGTTTCTCTTAAAATAAGAGCTAACTGGGCCAGGAGGACAAATGGCAGCTGCTGAAGGGGCAGGCTGCCCTCAAGGTCAGGAACGCATCCCTCAGCTCACTTGCAGGCCAACCCTGCCTGCTGCCCCTGTAGGCATGGGCTTGTCTCCTACATCTGTGTTGTGTGATGTCCTCTGTCCACACCAACAGCACCTGGACCGCATGAGACGGCAGTCAAGGCCGCATGCAAGCAGCCAAAAGGACCGTCTTTCAAATCAACTCCATAAGCATGCTTTTGTGAGCTAGGCGGGACGAGGAAGCAAGTTCAGAAAAAGGAGCAATTTCCTGCCCTCCTGTCACCTGACACTAAGATCCTATAGGGGTCCAGAAGACACGGCCAGATCTGTGGTACTTAACACGGATCAGCACCTGGTCTTTCTGTATTTCAGGAGGAACCTCTCAAACCCCAGAGGCTGAGGAGTCCAGGGTGAGTTGGCTCTGCACCCCGAATCTGGGGCAGGAACTAACAAGGGAAAAAAGCAGCCCGCAGACACCCCAGGCTGACAGCACTGCAAGGCCCCGGACAATGTCCCAGAGCTCCACCGTCACATTAAGCCACTCCGGGGCCACACTGCTGTAGGACCAAAACAAGACCATTCCACCATCACGCCTAAACACAGAGGGCACGAGCACCATACAAAACACAGAAAGGACCACACACACACTCTCCTGGCCCATGCACACTCTGGCAGCTGGTCCTGGTACCCTCCCTCCAGGGTGAGAGTGACCAGGCCCAAGCTTGGCATTAGCTGCCTGCTGACAGCACCTCACACTCTGCTGCGCCTTCTCTCAACACTCCTGCTCCTCTTCCTGAGGCACCTTCTACACTCTCAGCGCAGCCAGGAGGTAAGCCGCCAGCTTGGGCACAGCTATGCTCCTCCTATCTGTTGGCTAGAGGGCACTGACAGCACAAAACTTCAAGCTACCTGAAAAACGACGGCTTTCCTATTTTTCTCAGAAAGCCTTTCCAAAGAAAATGCTGACTACATCGTACATGACAAGACACACATCTTCTTAACAGCAGGAGACAAAACAGAAGCAAGTTGTTACAACACAGATGGTCAGCAAGCGCTATGAAATAGCTTCCTCTAGTCTCTCTAGCTCTGTCGCCCCCAACCTTCAAGGCTGATGGAAAACCACAGTTGGGGAGCCTGTGTCAGAGCTCTGCAGAGCAGAGCATATAGAATGCTCCCCTGGGGTGCAGGACAGCCAGGGACACACACAGAGAAACCCTGCCCTGAGAAACAAAGCAACAAAACAAGTTCCCCTTCAAGGGTTTCCTCAGGCAACTCTCTTGCTGTGTATGTGCATATGCGTGCAAAAGTGTGTGTGTGTGTGTGTGTGTGTGTGTGTGCGCGCGCGCGCATGCTCACAGTTTCAAAAGCTCAGCCAGAGCTCTCCTGGAGTCTATGACAAAATAAAAGATCCAGGAGGAAAGCAGGACACACACTCGGGCGCGTGCACACACACACACAGCTTTCAAAACAGCCCCCAGAAATGCTATATTAATAGTCGTGGCCAAACATCCTCCATGGTGGCATGAGATTCTCGGAAGAAAGCATTTCCAAGACTGATGACCTGGAGGGCAGGAGAAAGGCTTACAGGTGTGTGTGGGGGGGGGGGGAGGGGGTAAAAGAAATTTGCCCCAAATTGGAAATACTTTTTAGATACAAACTTAACACACACACACACACACACACACACACACACACACACACACGCACGCACGCAATGCAGTGTGTGGAAGCAGTCTAGCATCTTGCAAGATGCCTGACACAAAGCAAGACATAACACACCTGTGTACTTTTGTGTGGACACTTTGCATATAATAAACAATACTTTGCGTGCACAGATGTCTGGATTTTAGTGAACTTGTGCGTCTGTGCAGCCCCACTCTGCATAAGGCAGAGAACACCAACACGCTCTAGACATACTCCTACTCTGACTGTGACACCCACAGTGTGGGGGATAGCGATGGTCATTTTTTCTACGGCCCAAAGAGGGTCAGTGACAAGCAAGCCAAGGATGTGGCCAGGCCTGGCTGACCCTGGGTTGTTGGTGATGTTTGGTATATTTAGAGCTATGACATGTAAATCAAGATAGGAAAGTCCCATCTCATTAAAAGAAAAAGATGAAAGAAAAGCAATGTGTAGTTAAGGACTCGGTTTTCAGACCCATGTTCAAGGCGTGGTAGAGCAGGACCGTGAACAACGCCGCTATCAGACACTGGCTTTCCCTGCCTGCTTCGAGATGTCAGCTGGACAGAAAGATTCAGCAGAGCCCGGGCTGGTTAAAGACTCAAATTACATTATCTCCGCCTCAAGCCATCAGCTCGTCTTTGGAGACTGTCTCCAGCTGTGAATTACTAAGGGACAAAGGCATCACAACGAGTCCTTTGAGACATCAAGGAAAGTGGCCAAAGTGAAGCAAGGAAACTCTAGAGACTTCCCAGAGTCCCTCACCCCAAATCAACTAGTCAGGCCAATGCCTAACACCAGGAGAGACCCTTGGAGGACAGGCTCTGGCGACATTCATGTCCCCGGCTCAGTGATGCTGGACTGAGGGCAAACCGCAGTCACTTCCCACAGCGACCCTGCCCCTGCCTGCCCCACAGTGCTATGCTCTGCCCTTCTAAAGGCTGATTTCATTAGTGAGTTAGGGTGCAGGAGAGAGCAACCTTGGTTACCAGGGAAACGGAAGTAACTCAGAAGTTTATTCCGGTGCACTGGGTGAATCTAGGCTTCGTTCCTTCACATGTGCTTGAAGATACTGTTGCCCACTAAATAGTGGCTGTACCTGGCTACGCCCTGAACCCCCAGAGGGGCTTTAAAAAGGGCAATGCCTGGACCCTACTCACAGAAATTCTGATGTTATCAGCCTTCGGGATATGGCCCAGGGGACAACCTTTTTTTTTTTTTAATTCTCTTAGCTGGTTCTAATGCGCAGCCAGGATGACAAGCCTCTGTTCTAAAAGGCTCTGTACCCCTTAATTCGGCTATAATTAGCTCTGTGGTCTTGAAGAGCCTCTATAACTAGCCTCGCACGTTGCTGGCCCAGTGAATTCCTGACCAGCATGCAAACACAAACCAAAGCATCATAAATAGAAGTCTCGTTTGCAGCTTCAGAGGGGAAGGCAGGAAGCAGCCGTCTGCATGCTTGCAAAGATTTATGTAAAAATAAGCAAGAAGAGACAACTGCTGGCAAATAAGACATGGAAAAGCAAACAAACAAAACACCAGAAAATATCAAGTCCCTGCACGCTGTCTCCTGTGAGCTGAGGGTCCAGCAAGTCTGGACTGCAGGCAGCATGTCACTTTCTATGTCATGTTCACGGGAGCTACTGCACCCAAGTCTCCGTCTCCTACGTCGTAAAACCGTTAAAGCCATAATCTTCCAAACACTGCCTCCCCCAAGACAAAAGCCAAATCGTGGGCCACCTAGTTCTGTAAGTATCTCTTCTCCTCCTGAACCTCCTGAAGACCAGGTGTGCTCAACTGGGGCAACTAGAGTTGCTTAAAAAACCCTGGCGCCTGCCTGGGCTAGACCCCAGACCAGCAGCGGTGCGGCCAGTCACTTGGCTCTAAAAAGCTCCGCTGGGCGTGGGGACGCACACCTTTAATGCCAGCACTCAGGAGGCAGAGGCAGGCGGATCATTGTGAGTTCGAGGCCAGCCTGGTCTACAAAGCGAGTCCAGGACAGCCAGGGCTACACATAGAGAAACTCTGTCTCAACAAAACAAAACAAAACAAAACAAAACAGCTCCTTCAGATGATTTAGTTGCTAAGTAAGATCAGGTGGTCAGTTTATCGAACAGCCTCTGGGATCTGAGGGGAACTCTTCCTTCCGGAAGCTTAAGAGGTGCTGTGTACCCCAGCTAAAATAAACTGAGGTCTCTGCCACAGTGCAGACAAGACCACAGCTCCATTTGAACCAAACAAAGCTGAAGGAGACAAGTGAGACACTGTACCCCCAAACCTGCTTCTAAGGCAGTTACCCCCAATTCCAACACCCTGACCCAAGGGCATTCTCCTACACACTTCTCTCAATGGTCCAGTGAGGATGTTTGTCAATGCTGCTGATTAGGGGTGAAAGCTCTGGTTTCAGACGCCTCCACTTCACAGCCCAAATCACTAATGACCTGCAGAGACTGTACAAATACACCGATGAGCCCTGTGCCCAGATTGGTGGTGGTTAGGGTTGAAAAGCTGGCAGCTTCTTAACAAGTTCCCAGGTTACGCCGGTTAAACAGTTGGAGAGCTACTGGTGCTGTCCCTCTTCTGCCAAAGTGTTCCTTATTTTCCACAAGGTAGAGGTGAGCAAAGCCAAACACAGGCTGAGTCGCTTGTGTTCAGTTTGGGGTTGATCTTCCAGGGAAGTGAGTGGGTAAACAAAGAGCACCTGGGTTGATCTTTGCCCATGCCCGCCCAAGGACAAAGAACCCTTCAAGGAACAGACCCTTGAGAATCCCAAATGAACAGGAACCATCCCACCACCCAGACAGCAATAGCAGCCATCCTGGGATCCCGAGGTGTGGTCACCTAGGGCCTAGTCAACGGGAAGTGACTAGGTAGGTACCCAGGTGCCACTTGAGGCTAGACTCTATAGTCAGAATACCCTGACCTCAGATGCCTGGCATCCCATACCAGAACCCAGTCTCTGGTCATCTCGCTCCAGAACCTGGGTTCAGAGGAACGTGGCAGGCCCCTTCCTCTCTTGCGGGGGGAACCCAAGCACTCAAGTCACAGCCTCCAAGACGCCAGGCGCTCAGTTCCAAGGATTCCAGCTCGTCCCCTGTCCACACGCCCTCGAATCCTCATTTTCCAACCCGAGCGCCAGTTTCGAGGCCGTCTCTTTGTTCTAACAATCTTCCAAGTCGCAATCGCCAATCAACAGTCAAGACTCGGGAGCCCGTCCACTCGCCGCGACCCGCGCATTTTCGCAAGTCCAGACGCCCCTTCACAGACAGCACAGCCCCCCAAGTTCTTCACCCAAAGCCCTTCCCCCCGCCCCGACCTCAGGAGCCACCCAGCGACCCTGTGCTATCGGCGGCCGCCGCCCACCGCTGGTCCAGCGAGCCCCTCCCCCTCGTTCTCGTCGCCGCCGCCCGCCGCCCTCGGTCCTCGCCGGCCCGAAGCCCCCCGACCGCGGCCGCCGCCCCTCACCATGAAAAGCCGGAGGACGCCGGAGTCTCCAAATCCGGACTGAGAGGAAGGAAACACCCAGCTCACTCAAGGCAGGGGGCGGAGGCGGGGCCGGGGCGGGCACTTCCGTTGTCCACACCCCACTTCCGTCCCATAGAGGGACACTTGCTAAAAGTGTCCCCTGTAGTCCGAAATGGGGACTCTTCTTCTCGACCTCTCCCTCTCGGGTCGGTTCTACGTCTCCTTGGCTGAGTCAGGCTTTTTAATCCCCACTTCTGGATGTTTCTCCTTTTCGGCTGCCGAAGAAGGGAACAGGACGAAGAGAGGTTTCCTTTCCTTGGCAAAGAAACTGTGCGGAACTGTTGTTTCCCGGAACTGGATAATTGCTTCCAGGCGGAGTTCGGAGCACAACACCCGGGGCAGCGGGGCAAGATGGCGGCCGGGCTTCGGCCGCTGCCCCGGGTCTGGCCGAACTCCGGGGTGTCGGGCTGAGGCGGCGGCGGCTGCGGCCTCCGGGACCCCCGAGCGCCGGGGCCTCGAACGGAAAAAGATCTCCGGCCTGCGGGTAGCGAATGGGAACAAGATGGTCGATTCTCTGGGTGGCGGGGCCAGTGACTGAGGGAGGTTGTCTGGGGGCCGAGTCTTGGCTTAGTGAAGTCGGAGAGGGAGGCTCTGAGCACTGGCTTGCCGCCTCAGTGCGCTCGCCCTGGTCCCCTTCCATCGATTTTCCTGTTGAGGCAGCTGAGCTTACGAACCAGCTGTTTCTGGACGAGACGGACTTGTTATCGTGTTTGTCGATGCCGGTGTCAATGAAAGGCGTTGGGCCCTAGCATCACCCCGAGTGCAGTTCGCTTGCTTGTGACCTTGGGTGAATCCAGTCACATCTCTGACCCTCAGTTTCCTTCTTTGCAAATGAAGTAATTAGATTGTCTCACAGGGGCTATTTTAGAATATGTCTTAGTGTGGTTCCTGACGGCTCTTAAAACAGAAAAACTTGGTGATATTTTGACTTCAGCCCAGCCGGAATGGAGCCCGGCGTTCTCAACTTAACTTTGTTGTGCCGTTCTTCTTGAGTGGGAATCTTGAACCTTGTCTGTTTGACTTGCCAATAAGCGATCCCTTTGGGGGTTCAGAGTCAGGAACCCAGAGGACCCTGGCAGGTTTTGTGCCCTCTCAGTGTTTCATCTCCCCACATGGATGGGCTGTAGCTTTCTGTGAGAAATATCTTGGACCATTAATGGTTTCTTTAAGATCCTTTTTCTATTCTTGAGCTTTTTAAAATTGGTGTGTTGTAGCCTAATAGGATAGAGCTAGTGTAAAGGAAGACCTAGTTAAATGTATCTACAGTGGCTGTTACGTGGTCTGCCCTTAAATGGTGCCCATTAAGCCTGGAAACCTAGCCACTTCTGCCATAAAGAAATATCGCTCAGCAGTTTGTATTTTACTCCGTAGTCTGGCCTCTTTGTACAGTTTTGTTGCTTTCTCAGCCCGAGTAGATTGGTTTTAAGCAGGTTGCCTGAGAGTATAGAGGCAGTGCAGGGTCTGCTTCTTAACCCAGCCTAGGGGAGGCAAGAATTGATCTTCTCACAGCATTGCCGCCCTTATTAGGTGAGACACTCAGAGGACACTTGGCTTATTCTCCCTTCTGGGTGCTCTGGACTCCTAATGTTTTGCGATCTTTCTACGTATGCAGTCCTTACCCCCCTAGCCCAACTCCAAGCTCCGTAGGGACAGTGTGGTAAGGCTCCCTTAGACGTGATGACGTTTCAACTGCCAGATATCAATAGTTCCCTTTGATCCCTAAGCTCAGCGCTGCAGTGAAGAAATTAAGGTTAATGCTGGCTTGGCATGGTTGCTCACCCCTTTAATCCCAGCACTTGGGAGGCAGAGACAAGTGGATCCCTGAGTTCCAGGCCAGCCAAGGCTACACAGAGAAACCCTGTCTAAAAAGTGGGGGGGGGGGGGGAGGGATGTTCCTAACAATCCTAAGATTGGGCCTTGTTATTATTCTGAGGAAGCAGGGGCGGAGAACTTAAGGACAGTGAACTGAGAGGGAGGATCTGGGAGTCGCTGGTCTGAGGCCTTTCTTGGTACAGCCTTTGCTGTGTTCCTCTGTGGCTTTCAGGGGACTGAGAACGTTAACACTCAGTTGTGCGTCTTTCTTGATTCATGAACCATGCGCGTGGAAAAGGCGCAAGAGAGCAGGAAGAAAGCCACAAAGCTGCTGAGCAGTGCAAACAGAAACCTGTGGCCACGATGTCTGGGGTGGGGTGCGGGGGCATCCTGAGAAAGGGATCAGATCCTCAGGAGAAGCAAAAGACTGGAGGGTGTCACAGCAGCTGGCTTCAGTTTGCATGCAGCCCTTTGTTTTTCTGCTGCGAGGAGGCACCCTCTTTTTCTGCTCCCCTGTCCTGCCTACTAGTAGGCACGTTTTGGTTTTGGTTTTGTTTTTTTGTTTTTGTTTTTTTTGCTTTAGGCATATGAGTGTTTTGCATACATGTATGTATGTGCATTCCCCGTGTTCATGCCTGGTACCATGCTCTCATAGCCACTGCGCCATCTCTGAAGCCCTTTGTCGGCATACCTCAAGGAGAGGACGTAAGGTTGGGTCAAGCCTTGCACCCACATCACGTGGCTCACGAACTGCCTGTAACTCCAGCCCTAGGAGAATCTGACACCCTCTTCTGGCCCTCCTGGACACTGCTCTCACATCCTCACAGACAGACAGACAGACACAGAGAAAGAGGGGGGGCGATGAATTGCAAATAATTTCAAAAAGAAAAGAACTTGTTGCATCCATAAAGGTAACACATCCCCTAGGCTTTTTAGCTGTTTACTGTCAGCTGAGTAGCACCATGGTACACAGATGTCCATTCTCAGAACAGGCACCAAAGCTGATCGTCAAAGACAGAAGTTGACAGGAACAGGGGCTGGTGCCAGCTCTGTGTGACTCAGGCCCATGTGCCCCTTGCTGGGCTACCACACCGTGTGCTTCCTGGGGGGGGGGTTCCCCTTAATCCCACTACTCAAAATGGCCACTTTGATTTGTTTTTTTACCCTTTTACCATGCTAGCGATTAAAGCCTGCGATCTGACCTTTCACCAGACTTGGTGTGTTTCACAGCAGTATGGTTTCCACGTGAGCACGTTCGCCTCGCCTTTGCACTGAGAAGTGCAGTCCTGTTGTCTCACGGGTGGCCATTTTTTTTTTCACTTCTAAGGCATGAACCCTTTTCCTGAGCATTGAAAAAATGTGAAGGGCGATTACCTTTTTTGTTGTGTCACCTCTTGGAGTGGCTTTAAGGTAGAGTGTAATTAGAGGAGACTTAGAGGGCTTTCCTTTCTTTCTTTCTTTTTCAATAATTTCTCCTTTCTTTTTAAAAATTATTTATTTATTTATTGTGTACACAGTGTTCTGCCTGCATGTACACTTGCAGGCCAGAAGAGGGCACCAGATCACACTATAGATGGTTGTGAGCCTCCATGTGGTTGCTGGAAATTGAACTCAGGACCTTTGGAGGAGCAGTCAGTGCTCTTAACCTCTGAGCCATCTCTCCAGCCCTCTCCTTTCTTTTTTAAAGACAGGGTTTCTCTGTGTAGCCCTGGCTGTCCTGAACTCACTTTGTAGACCAGGCTGGCCTAGAACTCACAAAGACCTGCCTGCCTCTGCCTCCATGAGTGCTGGGATTACAGGCGTGCGCCACTGCACCTGGCTTAATAATTTATTTTTATTTCGTGTGCAGTGGTGTTTGCCTGAATGTATGTCTGTACAAGGGTGTCAAATCATGGAGTAACAGACAGTTGTGAGCCACCATGTCATTGCTGGGAGTTGAACTTGGATCCTCTGGAAGAGCAGCCAGTGCTCTTACCTGCTGAGCCATCTCTCCAGCTCCTATAGACTGTTTTTTAAAAAAACACCACAGTGTATTAGACTCGGTGACATTAGGCTGCCATGTCTGCAAAACAGTACTGACTCTGAGTCTTTTTTATGCCAGCAAAGCCCAACTCCTCTGAAGCCAGAGGCTGCACGAGGTCACTGATGGTCACCTAGCATCTCTGCTGCACAGGCAGGTCCTCAGGTAAGCTCTCCAGGCCCTGCGGAAAGAGGGAACAGTCAGGAACATGGCGGCCTCTCTCGGCTCAGCTTTGCTCCTCACTTGTGGTTAGCACCTACGATGACCCAGTTCAAGAGTTGCTGATGGCTGGTATGCAGCTTTGTGTAGTACGTTTGACTGGCGTGCACAAAACAGCTGTTATCTTGACTATTGCTGACAATAGAGCAGTTGTCAGCAAATCCCTGGTGTGATTTGACAGGTGTGAGTCAGGTGGGAAGGGCCCGCAGAGGCCCTGGCTGCACCATGGGGCAGAGATCTCGTCCCACCTTTCACTCTGTCTGTGTTTCCCAGTGCCTGCTGCTCTGAGTGAGCTAACCCAGGGAAAGATACTTTGATACTTTTCCAAAAATCTGGATTTCTGCATGACTCGTGTTAATGATTTGGTCAGCTAAGCTAACAGTGGTGTGTTTTGGGGTAGCTAAAGAAGTCGCCCAGGCTGGGCGTGGTGGTGCACACCTTTAATCCCCGCACTTGGGAGTTTGAGGCCAGCCTGGTCCACAGCAAGTTCCAGGACAGCCAAGGCTATTACACAGAGAAAGCCTATGGAAAAAAACCTTAAAAAAAAATAAGAAGGAAAGAAAGAAAGAAAAGAAAAGAGGAGGAAGAGAAACCAAAAGAAAAAGAAAAAGGAGAAGTAGTTGTAGTCCTCGGCATCTCACCCAGGTGCACAGCTCAGCAGCTCAGAGCCGGGCACCTTGTGGGGCACCCATGTGGGGCAAAACCAGCTCCTAGTGGTCCTGTGCTGTTCGCTGTTCACCTCTGCCCTGCACAGCACCCGTCGGTGAGGAGGAGCGGTCCTCCCGTGCCGCCTGGCCATGGAGTAAGTGATGCCGAGTGGCCCCGTCCAGGCTAAGTGGGCTGCTGTGGCTGCTGCAAGTGTGAGTGCTGGGAAGCCTTTGCCATGCCAGCTCCAGAGACCGGATCCCCAGGGTGCACCTGTGCTGGGCACCCATCTGTGACCTCAGCACTTGAGAAGTAGAGTCACCTCAAAAGAGGTAGACAGCTGATTGGTGAGCTCTTGGTTCAAGTGAGAAACCTTAAATGGGGACAATGGAGGAGACCTCACCTTCAATCTCTGGTGCATGTATGCATACATACATTCACTCACGGGAAATACAGCGTGCGCGCGCACACACACACACAAGCAAACCACAAAAACCATGGCTTCTTGATCAAAAGACTTTGGGGGCTGGCAAGGTGGCTCAGTGGGTACAAAGGCACCTGCCACCCAGCCTGACTTTTGAGTTTGATTCCTGGGGCCTGTTTGGTGAAGGAGACTACTGGAACCTGCATGTTTTCCCCTGTCCCCCACACATGTTCCACGTGTGCATATGCTCACACGCATGCACTCATGTGTACACACGCAAAATAAAAATAAGTGTAGTTTTAAAACACTTTTTAAAAAGATTTCTCTTTGTATTTTGTGTATCTGAGTGTTTTGCTGGCATGTGTGTATACGGTGAGTGTACAGTGCCTACAAGGCCAGAGGAGCGCAGCAGATCTGTGCGACTAGAGTCACAGGGGGTTGTGAGCTACCACGGGCTGCTGGAAATGGAATCGGGGTCTTCTGCAAGAGCAGCAAGTGCTCCTAACCCATGAGACACCTCGTGTAAATATAAAGAAAGGCCTTGGGGTGCTGAGGTGGCTCGGGTTACACATGCAGATGGCTGCGGTGCTGAGGTGGCTCAGGTTACACGTGCAAAGCCCATGTAAAGAAAATTGACCCTCAGATTTTCTGATCTCCACGCATGCACTGTGACATGCACTGTCCACAAACACACGCTTAACTTTTTAAATTTTGAGCACAGTGACACAGCAGGAAAGGGCTACTGCCCAGCCTGGCAATCTGAGTTGCATCCCCAGGCCTCAGGGGCGTGATGAGCATCACTGTGGCACTACACAGTTGCTCAAATAAAATGCAACTAAACGTTTTAAAATAATAATTAAAACTACTTTTTTCACGTGTGGCATAACATAGACACCAGTAAACATTTGTCTTGGGAATGGGTGACCACAGTGGTGACCACATAATAATGTCTGTTTCTTCCTTCAAGCCTTTACCTGCCAAGATGGAAGGCGGCTGCTTTTCTGCCTTCTGTGTGTGGGGAATGTAGCAGAGCAGGCAGCGCCTGGGAACCTCGACAGGGCGTTAAGTGGCACTCCCTGGATGGGATGACTCATGCGTTGTCATCTTTAAACTTTTAGGAGCCCACCTCAGCTCCTACCAAGCATCCCTGGTCCCTGCGGGTGCTGTGAAGGGAGCTGGTGTGAAGCTGAGACTTGTGTCAGGAGAGCCATGAGCTCTGTGCGGCTGGAGGCTGCTGAGTGCCTCACTGCCGCCCCTACCGTGTGTGCTCCCGACACCGTGACCCACACCAGCTCCTCTCCTGTCCCCGCAGGGTTCCGGTCACATTGCAAACATGTTCACTGTATCTCAGAGCTCCAGAGCGTGGTTCATCGACAGGGCCCGGCAGGCACGAGAGGAAAGGCTGGTGCAGAAGGAGCGGGAGCGCTCGGCTGTGACGGCACAGGCCCTGGTCCGTGGCTTCCTCTGCCGGAGACGACTGCACAGAGACATCAGGTGAGGGCCGCTGCTCCCGCTGCTGTGCTAGGGCGCCAGGCTTTCAGCTGCTTGGTGCTCCTGATTAAGAACGCCCCCTTCCCCCTTCCCTATCCAGGAGAGAGATTGATGAGTTTTTTACTGCCGATGACTCCGGGTCCAGTAAAAGAAGTGCACTTTGTATTTTTAAGATCGCCAGGAAACTGCTGTTCATATGTAAAATTAACGAGGACAATGAGGTAAGCCCTGGCGGGTGCACACAAGCTTCTTGCCCTATGCCAGGACCTGGTGCTTGATAAGCTGGGCCCCTTTTGTTTAAGGCATCGGCATGAGGCATAGCCTTGGCTGCCCACAGTCTCTGGATAGATTCAGCCCTGCTTCTGGCGTCTCTACACATTAGCTGTCACAAACCAGAATTATCCTGAGATGTGTGTAAGACTCGGACAGCTGAGGGACATGGGTGACAGAGGCTAGAGACAGCACAGTAGGGAACAGGAGTCAACACTCGGCCAGTGGTGGGCTGCAGGGGTGAGGCCCTAGAGAGCAGTGGGGCCTGCTCCCTGCCCCGGCCTGCGGAGCCAGTGCTGGCCCAGGCTGCAGTTCTCCAGAACAACGCTAGGAGCTTGAGTCACGCTGATGTTCTGGCTAAGATTCAATGCTGCCGTCTTATTTATCGTTACTTGTATCATAAATCATTCCATTTTGCTGCCGTGGCCTGAGAATGGCAGGGGAGCAGTAGGTGCCTGTTATCACACTCAGGGTACCACTGGAGAGCCCCAAAGAGAAGCCAGACAGGCAAGGCCTCCACACTCGCTGAGCTCCTAAGGTCACAAAGATGAGGACTTTCAGGCTCTGGGAGGCAACTCCATCACAGAGGAGCAAACCCTGGAGCCATGCCCTCCTCAGGTGCAGGTGTGGGGCTAGAACAGCCGAGTAAGCAATTTTTCCAGGTTCTACTTTTTCCTGATTTGCACATCAGGGTTACAATGATGACGGAAGAGCCTTTGGCTGTTGGCTGCAAGGTAGAGGTCAGTGCTTGTGCTCAGAGGTGTGAGGTGTAGGGCACAGGCTAGAAAGAAGAGCCATGGCTAGGAATGGTGGGAGTTGGGACGCCAAGGCAGTTGCGATTGCTGAGAGTTGGAGCCAGCCTAAGCCCCACAGTGAGATCAAAGGAAGCACCATTCTGGGTTTTTATGTGAAATGCACCACTTGAAAAAACACATCTATAGGGCTCGCGAGTTCTGTAAGCCACTGGTTGGAAGCATGTCTGTAGCCTGTGCTCTCTTGTGTCCACGCCACTAAGCAGGGATTAAATGTGATCATGTGTGTATGAACCACCCAACATGTTGCCTGCATGTTTTGTGTGCTCCCCAAGCACACAGCCCCCCCCCCACTCACGTCCAGTCAGTTTGAAGAATCCACAGCTAGCTCTTCTGCCCCACAGAGACTGGAGAAGCTGTGCCGTAGCATCCTGAGCAGCATGGAAGCCGAGAACGAGCCGAAGGTGAGTGGCCTGCAGCTATGTCGGCTCCTCCCAGCTCCAGAGGGTGAGCGCAGTGCTCTGAGAGGTCCTGGGCTGTTAGTGCTGAGCGCAGTGCTTTGAGAGGTCCTGGGCTGTTAGTGCTGAGCGCAGTGCTCTGAGAGGTCCTGGGCTGTTAGTGCTGAGCGCAGTGCTCTGAGAGGTCCTGGGCTGTTAGTGCTGAGCGCAGTGCTCTGAGAGGTCCTGGGCTGTTAGTGCTGAGCGCAGTGCTCTGAGAGGTCCTGGGCTGTTAGTGCTGAGCGCAGTGCTCTGAGAGGTCCTGGGCTGTTAGTGCTGAGCGCAGTGCTCTGAGAGGTCCTGGGCTGTTAGTGCTGAGCGCACTGCTCTGAGAGGTCCTGGGCTGTTGGTGCTGAGCGCAGTGCTCTGAGAGGTCCTAGTCCTCATCTATGGAGCCATGCTTTGCTCCTACCTCTTATTCAAGATGGTCACTGCCTTTCTAGGTTCTTTGAACTCTAGGTTTACTGTTAGCACTGCTTTTCTGGTCCTCATCCATCCAATCCCGCTGCTTTAATAGAGCGTGTTTAATAAGCCCCATCACTGCCCATAGCCCTGCTCTTCTTGCCGCCTGCAGGTATGGTACGTGTCCCTGGCTCTCTCCAAGGACCTCACTCTGTTATGGATTAAACAGATCAAGAGCATCCTGTGGTACTGCTGTGAGCTTCTTGGACAGCTCAAGGTAAATCACACCGCCAAACCAAACCAGCATGTCTGTCCTCACTGTGTACCTCAGTCTGTCCTCACCGGGTACCTCAGTCTGCCCTCACCGGGTACCTCAGTCTGCCCTCACCGGGTACCTCAGTCTGCCCTCACCGGGTACCTCAGTCTGCCCTCACCGGGTACCTCAGTCTGCCCTCACCGGGTACCTCATTCTATCCTCACTGGGTACCTCAGTCATCGGCATTTGCTCTGTCTGTGCCTCTCGGGATCTAGCAGAGCTGGACGAAGCACTGCCTGGGAGAGAAGAGGTTAGATCTACCATTACTGTCTTAGGTTACACTCTCCATGGTCTCCATACCAAGGAGCCTTAAGGGCCAAGGAGGGGACTGAACGTGTCAGGCTGTGTGCTGTGCTAGGAAGAGGACCTCAGTTTGACTCCCCCGCACATAGCCTTTGCGCATGCTGATTCTCAGGTTCAGTGAGAGGCCCTGTCTCAAAGAATATGAGAGAGAGCAGCAGGGGAAAGTCCTGATTGCCTGTACACACAGGCACACCACATGTGTGTACACACATACACGCGCACACACACACACACACACACAGAGTCAGGAAGCTGTCCTCCTTCCTTGCCATTCTGTTGGTGTGATAGATTCTTTGTATTCTCTGTTGAGATACTGGGAGGCTCCTTATTAGCGTGGCATGCAAAAGCACCACAGAACACTTCAAAGCCTGCAGCTGTCTGCTCTCTGTTCCCTTTCTTTCCTCTCTCTCCCTCTCCTGTAATCACACAGCCAGCGGTACACACACACACACACACACACACACACACACACACACACACACCATTCTCCAACCCTGTGTGTCATGACTACAGAGAAAAGAGGGCCTCTTTCCTAGCTGGGAGATCCCAGAGGACTTGTAAAGGCCCAGGGGCATCCTGGGCTCAACTGTGAACCCATCTTAGAGACTCAGCCCAGTCCTGTGGCGACTCTTGTGTACAGAGGTGCATATGATGTGGGTAGACAACGAGCAGCCACTTCCACGGGAACCAGAGCTTGCATGGTGACTGGTGAAGTGTTCCCAAAGTCCCCAGTGGTCATGCTGAGGCCTGATGGATGGCTCTCGCCACAGCCCTGCCAAGGCAATGGCCCACTAGCAGGCTTCACACGTCACAGCTTGTCAGCCGAAGCATTGGGTATAGGGCAGAGGTCTTCACACACACCCCATCCTTAGAGCACTAGGATCCTTCCAGAATGCCTCAGGGCCAAGCAGGCAGGTTGTTCCTCTACGCCACCCCGCCTTGAGCCAGGCAGGTTCTCTGACCCACTTTCTATATCTGCATTCCACAACAGCTCTCTCTCTGCAAAGAGGCCCTTCTTCTTTGAAAACCTAAGAATGGGCGGGAGAGATGGCTCAGCAGTTAAGAGCACTGGCAGCTCTTCCAGAGGGCCCAGATTCCATCTCCAGCAGCACCTCAGGCAGCTCCATGAGCAGCCAACACCGCTGGCCTCTGTGGGCACCGCATTGCCCTGTGTCCCGCCCCACCACCACAGATCACATACACACAGAGAGACCCTCTGGCCTCTGTGGGCACCTCACTAATGTGTGACCATTGCCCCGTGTCCCCCTCCACACACACAGATCATGTATACACGGAGGGACACACACAGACATACATGCACCTCAAGAAAATAAATTATAGCTGGGCATGGTGGCACACGCCTTTAATCCCAGCACTCGGGAGGCAGAGGCAGGTGGATCGCTGTGAGTTCAAGGCCAGCCTGGTCCACAAAGTGAGTTCAGAACAGCCAAGGCTACACAGAGAAACCCTGTCTTGAAAAACCAAAAAAAAAAAAAGGGAACCTAAGGACAGACAGGTGCAGGAGAAGACTTGGGGCCGGAGCCAGGGCCCCTGGGCTTGAGGCTGGTCTGTGCCGGTCCCGCACACGTCCCCTCCCTGTGAACTGGTGAAGTGTCTCCTGGGCTTTCCTAGGTGGATGTATGGGAGGGGCTCTGAGCTTGCAGTTCAGGAAATGGCCAATGCACAGAGACAGAAAACAACTGTCCCTAGTGAACAGGTAAGGGAACCCAGGCACAGAGGGGTTCAGAAACTTCTCTAAGGTCACAGAGCCAGTAAGCAGGGAGGCCAGGCCGCACCCCCCAGTCCCCAGTACTCTGTGTCACAGGTGTGCTCTGTCCCTGTTCGTCCCAGCCTACGGTGAGCTGTAGGCATGGATGTAAGGTGTAAGGTGGCCTGGATCCTGTTTCCCAGGGACGCTCAGACCTGTCCCAGCAGCATGATCTCAGGGTTGAGTGCTCACGTGCTGAAAGTCTAGAACATACCATGCGGACTCCCGTGTGTGTGTGTGTGTGTGTGTGTGTGTGTGTGTGTGTGTGTGTGTGTGTGTTGTTACACAGTGGGGAGCACATGCGCCGGGGCATACGATTCTAGGTGCAAATGTCAATCTTACTCCATCGTTTGCAGCCAGAAATCTTACAAGACTCCAGACTCATCACTCTGCACCTCACCATGCTTGTCACCTTCACGGACACTTCAACCTGGAAGATTCTCCGGGGAAAAGGTATGTGGGACCCGCTTCAAAAATCTTCCCCAAAGCCAGGCGTGGTGGCGCACGCCTTTAATCCCAGCACTTGGGAGGCAGAGGCATGTGGATCGCTGTGAGTTCGAGGCCAGCCTGGTCTACAAAGTGAGTCCAGGACAGTCATGGCTACACAGAGAAACCCTGTCTCGAAAAACCAAAAAAAAAAAAAAAAAAAAAATCTTCCCCAGCCAGCAAGGGGGCACTTCTGCTGCGTGAGGAATGTGGGAGGCCCTAGCCTGTGCACTTGGCACTTCCTGCCAGGCTGCTTCCCAGGGTCCAGTGTGCATGAGCCTGTGAGGGTCTGTGTACAGGCTTTGTTCCCTTCTCTCCTTCCTAACGCCCAGCACCCTACTTTTGAGTGGTGGAATCCGCTGAACCTTTCTTGTTTTGTTTTGTTTTGTTTTGTTTTGAAATTAGGCTAGGTGGTGGTGGCGCATGGTTTTAACCTTCGGACTCAGGAGTCAGAGGCAGGCAGATCCAGAACAGCCAGAGCTACACAGAGAAACTTAAAAAAAAAAAAAAGGAAGAAATTTTTAAAAAAATATAGTGAGGGTCTGGAGAGGTGACTCAGCCTAGGAGCAGTGCCTGCCCTTCCAGGGGACCCAAGCTTGGTTCCCAGTGCTCACATAGTGGCTCCAGCCATTCATGACTCCAGCCCCAGGAGATTCAGTGTCGTCTTCTGACCCCTGTGGCAACCAGGCACATGTGTTATACATACATGAAGGCAGAGCACTCATAAATACAAATAAATCTAAAATGTTTTTAGTAATAATACTATTTTGCCCATAAAAATTACAGTTGCCTTCTTCCATATAAATCATCTGGGGTTTGACACATATACTCACAGACAGCCTTACACACCAGGCACTGTATCAGACACTGGAGTGCAGCGGCCAGCGGCCCTCCACAGCTGGCATCTAGCAAGCAGGTGGCCACCTTGCCAAGCACCGTGTCAGACACTGGAGTGCAGTGTCCAGCAGTCCTCAGCAGCTGGCGTCTAGCGAGCAGGTGGCCACCGTGCCAGGCACCGTGTCAGACACTGGAGTGCAGTGATCAGTGGTCCTCAGCAGCTGGCATCTGGCGAGCAGGCGGCAGAAGCAGGTTCTCCAGCCATGGAGGCAGCCAGCTGCAGATTGGAAATTCCTAAAACAAAGCACACCTGTAGCCAGCACGTCAGGCTTCCTTTTTGCAGTTGCTTCTCGGTGTGTTACAGCTGCTGTCTCTAGCGTTTATGTTGTACCGGTGCTGTAACTACCCACGGGTGATCTAAATGTGTGGTAGATGTCTAGTCTGTGCAAATGCTCTGCTTCTGGACTAGGGAAGAGTCCTAAAGCTTCTGAGTTTTGAGTCCTGCTGGGAGAGCGTGTGTCTGGTAGGGAGAGGCACAGCCCCGCCCTGGCTAGGGCTCCAACCCCTGAGGTAACACTTGAGCCAGACCCTCTGTAGGAATCAGCTTCCCAGGGCTCTGGTTTCCCCAAGGGACTGGGAACCTAGGCAGACAGTGGCCCCTCCCCTGGCATGGCCGTGGTGCAGATGCTGTGCTGTGCTGACAAGAGCAGAGGAGAAAGGGGTTCCCTTCTGCCTGACGGGGTTGGTACAGTCCGCCATGGCAGAGAAGGTTTGGTGGCAGGAGCAAGAGACTGACTGGTCTGACAGTTGGGAACCAGAGTGGGCACATCTCATCTTGCAGCGGGCACAGAAAGTGGGGCGAGGCTATGAAACCTCGAAGCCTACCCCCCATACCCGTGACTTACACCTTCTTGTCACGTGAGCCCCCGGGAGTCATTTCTCAGTCATCCCTCCCCGCCGAGGCCTTGTCCTTGGCTCTGGATGAGCTGGTCCCACCGTGGCAAGAGCTTGTCTTCTCACTCTGTTTTCTTCATTTAGGTGAGAGCCTTCGGCCAGCCCTAAACCACATTTGTGCAAATATAATGGGCCATCTCAACCAGCGAGGATTTTACTCTGTGTTGCAGGTCTGTGACCCTGGCCCTAAAGTGCCTCTGCAGTGCCTGAACTGGGTTTTCCCTAGGTTACACATGCCTCTCATCCTCCTCACTAAGTTGAATACTCAGTGTCCGCTTTCCTCACTCGCAGTCACTGTGGTCCTGGGAGGAGGTCTGGCACTCAGCCCTAGAAGGTTCCATCTAGTGGTGCAAGGGCCGTCCAGAGTCTGCTGACATTGTGGTTGTGGACAGAGGCCCCAGGGCTGTTCCAGCTCCTTGGTGGAGAGGACAGTGTGTTTCTACCTCGACCTCAGCTACTGCAGATGGCCCTCTGTCCACGCCGGATGCGATGCCAGTTCTTAGGCCACGGGGGAGCCCGTTGCTCTTGAGGGCTTCCGTGGGCCTTTCGGCTTTAGGAGGGCCGCTCACCTCACCCTTCCTTCTGCCCCGTGCTGGGCACGCCGACTCCTAGTTCAGTTTCACATCTCACAGCACAGTAGTGTGTTGGCAAGAAGTGGCGTGTCACCGGGCGTGGTGTGCACGCCTTTAGTCCCAGCACTCGGGAGACAGAGGCAAGTGGATCGCTGTGAGTTCGAGGCCAGCCTGGTCTACAAAGCGAGTCCAGGACAGCTAAGGCTACACAGAGAAACCCTGTCTCAAAAAACCAAAAAGAAGAAGAAGAGGAGGAGGAGGAGGAGGCGGTGGCATGTCAACTGTTGGCTTTGGCTGGACAACAGTATGCTTCAGGCGTGTTGTTTCATGTGGATTGTTTTCACTCCCTGTTTTGGGGGGTTGCTGGGCTGTCCAGGCCAAGCTCAAACCCCAGGGCTCGGGTACTCCTGGGAGGTTAGGACTGCAGGGTGCAGTGCGCCCAGCACGTAGATACTCACCTTCTCAGCTGATTATTATGAAAATGCTTCTGTGACATCTAGGGTGGGGCTGATGAGTGCCGCGTCTCCACTCAGCAGCTTCCGTCCGATACCGGTTTATCTGCAGCATCCTTCTGCCTTTTTGCTCCTTGTTGTTTTGTCTGAGAACGGATCTGCTGTGTCACAGGCTGGCCTGGAACAACCCAAGAGACCCTCCGGCTTCCGCCTCCCGAGTGCTGGGATTAAAACGTGTGCCGTGGTGCCAACGGCCCTTTTCCAAATGGGCAAATGGCTGTGGTGCCTCAGCGCGCAGACTCACGGCTTGACTGTTCTTTCAGGTACTGCTGAGCCGAGGCCTGGCCAGATCCCGGCCCTGTCTGTCCAAAGGCACTTTAACAGCAGCCTTCTCTCTGGCGTTGCGGTAAGAAACCAGCTGCCCCAGCACTCCCCTCACCCTCTTGCTCTTTCTGCCACCTTGTCAGAATTTGCAGGAAGTGTTTGTCTTAGTGACAGTGACATTTTGTGAGAACTGAGACTTTGCTCAGCCTTCTGTGTGAATATTTTTCCTTGTGATCTGAGGGAAGCAATTCACAGTGAATTAGGCTCCATCCTGCTGGTGACTGAACAGAGTTGTTTTTCATTTTGAGTTGCTAAGAGTGAAGGAAGGACCAGCTCAAGGCAGGGGGACAGTTAGGAGGACGCTTTGGGTACACAGGTGGGAGTTGCTGGCCACAGAGGGCATGTGGGGGAAAGGGTGCTGTTTGTCTCCATTTTGTTGCTACAAAGCTATTAAGTGTGTAAACACGAAAGGCTTCCTTAGGGAACACAGAGCTACAGTTCCAAGAACTACCAAGGGGAGAAACTGCGTTCCCAACTGCTCTAGATTGTGTAATCTGCTGAGAGGATTGCTGACATGGAGAGAGGTTGGTAACTGATCCTGGGAGAAAGGGAGCCATTGTCAAGCCAGCTCAGGATGAGAAGCCTCCCTGCCCCCTCCAGAGGATGCTGGGTGCCGGGAACTTCAAGACCTGAGGTTCTCACAAGGCCCTTGGGCTTTTCTGGAGTCCCTTACCTTGTGGGTGTGTGGAGTCTTATCCCCCGTCTGTGTTCTGTGGAACCTGTTGTCATCTTCTGGAAAGGGCTGGAAGGCCAACAGTCGCAGCTTTGAGGGCCACTTGGCCTCTGGACAGGCACCGTGAAGACCTCGTGGTCCAGGCTTAGAGCTTTCACCATCTTGGCCACATCAATTGGCTGGGCTGGAAAGCCCCTGGGAGTGACCTCCAGGGCCACAGGGCTGGGCATGGTGGCACTGGCCTGTGAGGATCAGTCAGTCACATGTGGCTAGGAGATGGAGGCAGCCTGGGGCACAGTGCGCCCTGGTTCAGCGCTGCTGGGTCTGCAGTTCTCTGGCAGCACGTTCTGCTGACCTCCTCGTAGGGTCAGGCGCCCCAAGCTGCTGCTGTATTGGACAGTGCTTTCCTTCCTCCAGTCTGCAGGTCAGTGAGCGTGGGCAGGACCCTAAAATAAGATGTAGAGTCGGCAAGATGGCTCCCTGGGAAAAACACTCACGTGGGCCTAACAGTTCACAGAAAGGTGGACAGAGAGGACGTCTCAAAACTGTCCTCTGACCCCAGCCCTCAGCTGGCGCACCCACACATGCATGTACACGTGCGCACTATAGTAGTCAATAAAATTAAAAAGATGCACAGTGTTGCCTTTGTCAGGAATATGGTGAAAATCCTGGAAGATGTGATGTATTAAGTCCTCAGGTACTAAGCTCTTCAGTACTAAGTCCTCCAGTGCTAAGTCCTCCAGTACGTGTAGCTGGAAATCATGACCTCACATTCTTCTGGGGTTTCTCACACCCATTGGTTTCTTCCCTACCACAGTCTCTTATGCTGGTTTTATAAAGTCCAGAGAGGTCAAAACACTTACTCTCAGTCACACAGCAGGGAGAGGTCAGGCTAGGATTAAATCTTAGTCAGTCTAACTCGGGAGCCCACACAGCTCTTTATTCCTAATGCTTGCCTTGCACAGTCGACACTTGTATTCTAAGAGCAACGTGCGTGTCTTGGTAAATGGCACAGAGGACCCTTCCCAACCATGTTGTTTCCCAGGGCAGCACAGCATCTGTCCTGAGTCCCTCCTTGTTCTTTTATGTTTTTGGCATTTATGTATATACTTTAAATGCTAATGTCAGGCTATAGATACCATAATAAACTTTGTGCTCACAGTGGGAGGTATCTGTGTGTCGTCACCCTGGGACACACTAGGGTGCGACTGAAGCTTTCTCTCATAGCAAGGGTTTTTTCCTTGTTTGTTTGTTTGTTTGTTTCTTCCAAATTTTTTCAGTATAAGCATTTTCTCAGGTCAGTCACTTCTGAACTGACCTTTCCTAGCTGTGCAGCATCGCCCACGTGGCGTCTGTGCAGCATTGTCCCCATGGCGTCTGTGCAGCGTTGTCCCCATGGCGTCTGTGCAGCGTTGTCCCCCGTGGCATCTGTACAGTGGTGGCATCTGTGCAGTGGTGGCATCGGTGCATTGTTGTCCCCCGTGGCATCTACGCAGCGTTGTCGCCGGGGCATCTGGACAGCATCACCTCTGTGGTGTCTGTACAGCATTGTCCCCCATGGCCTCTGTGCACCCACTGGCTTAGCACGCTGCCCTCTCTGTCTAGCCCTGTAGTTGCTGCACAGTTCTCAGACAATCTGATGCGACCGTTCGTCATCCACATCATGTCAGTGCCTGCTCTCATGACTCATCTCAGCACAGTGACCCCTGAGGTAAGCATGCCAATTCTGTCTCTGTTTGTTTGCTAACCTCCAAAAGCAAAACAGTACCTCTGCCGATTCCCACTCCTTCCCCCCAGCTTTCTCGGTAGCTGTTGGAGACACGTTCCCGTGACCAGCTACAAAATCAGGTTCCCGTTCTCATCCCCTCCCTCCCTTGTGCCTAGCGCAGTATTCTGTTCAAGCGAGGGCAGCAAGCCCTGGGCAGGCCCGAACCTCATGGGGAAGCCCTGGCCGTGTTAACCGTCTGCCATTGCTTGCAGCGTCTCAGTGTTTTAGAATCCCATGACATGCTTCGCAAATTCATCATCTTTCTGAGAGACAGAGACCACTGCCTCGATGCCTGTGAAAGTTTAGAAGGCTGCCATACCCTGTGTCTCATGGGTGAGTCTAGGAGACGGGGTTTGGGCTGGTTATGGCCGGCGGGGGGTGGGGGGGGGCCCTCAGGTACGTTAGGTCATTAGTGGCCTGCAGGAGGTAACGTCACAGCAGACCCCTCTCCGTAGTGCAGCTAGATGAGCAGTCAGAACCACACGTGGATGTGGCAGACTGGCCACGCGTGTGCTGAGCTGGCTACACCCTTCCCTAGAAGGGAGGAAGCCGTGGCTCAGATCAGAGTGGAGCCGTCTACCTCACAGTGTCAGTGTTTGGATAGGAGCTTAGAACACAGGGCTGCACCTAGTGCTCTGGCCTGAGCAAGAGTGTTTAGAGCTGGCCCCCTCGGGCCGGTCAAGCTGGCCTTGGTTACAGCGTTGGTGTTTCTTGGGCTGGACACTAAGGGGAGAGTACTTGGTAAACACTGAATGCATCCATCTCCCAGGACATTTTGCTAATGCCATGTCTTGTGTCACTGTCATGTTAAAATGTGATGCTAAGTATCGTTTCCCTCCGTGTGCTGAGGTGAGGAAGCCATTTCAGGTGGTTTGAGAGCTGTGTAGCTCATCTGTGGCCACACTGCGGTTTAAAGTCAGGTCGGCCTGGCTCCTGCCGCTGCAGCCCCTGGTCCTGACAGAAATCCCTCACAGACATGCTCCTTCTCACAGCGCCTGAGCCCCAGGCGGAGAACAGGGCTGGGGATTGATCCCACAATGCACCGGTCTGGCCGGTACATTCAGCCCTCTGTCTTTGTAGGCAACCTCCTACACTTGGGCTCCCTCAACCCCAAGGTGTTAGAGGAAGAAACAGATGGGTTTGTGAGCTTGCTCACACAGATGCTGTGCTACTGTCAGAAGTACGTGTCCCAGAAGAAGTCCAACCTGACCCACTGGCACCCTGTGCTCGGCTGGTTTTCCCAGTCTGTGGATTACGGGTATGTCCCAGAGAGAGGCTTCTGCCGCCCCCTCCCTCCCACCTCCCTCCTCCTTCCCTCCCACCTCCCTCCCTCCTTCCCTCCGTCCCTCCCTTCCTCCCACTTCCTGTTCTCTTGCAGCTCTTGTGGGTTTGTGTGTTTATTGCACAGTATCGACAGCCTGGGGATTCGGCTCACTGGAGAGGGCCCTGGGCTCAAGCCCCACAGCCAAGAGGACATTAAATAGCTCATAGTCCTCATATGAAAATGACTGGTCACTCAGCCTTTCATCCTTGTCCTTTAGTGAGAGCTGTTACAGAGAGAGATTAGAGAGTGTGATTTTTCACTTGGGCTTTTTTCATTAGTAACTTGTCCGTGATACTTTATCTTCTTCAGCATCACTTTCACTGATTGACAAGGCAGCTGTGCCCTGCAGGGGCTGAGACAGGGCAAATGATTTAAAGGGATAGGAGCCTCCAGACCCTCCCACAAGGTAGAGGATGAATGCCATAAACTCAGAGTCACTAGAAAGGCCAGAATGCAGGGACAGAGGTGAAGTCAGCACCACACAGACAGAGTATGTGTCCTGGGGTGGCCCCTGTTCGGTGTGCCCAAGGTAGGGCTCCTTCTTTTGTACCTGAGTGACATCCTTGAGACCTGTCAGACATTACAAGGCACTGCTGAGGAAGGCCGCTTGTGTGTGACACCCCACCTGGAGAACAAGAGTGCGTGCACTGGGCAAGCGGGGCAGCAAGCCCCACTTCAGGACACTCTCCTCCCCCGAGCCCTCGTGTGACACGTGAGCAGTGCACATCATGCCTCCAGTAAGGTTGTCTGTGGCTACACTGTGTAGCGCTGCGCACTCTGGGCCCTAATGGAGCTGCCCCCGTGTCTCCATATTGCATGGCAGGCCTGGCTTGTGCTCAGGGGGTGTGGCTGTTCCCACAGATAGAGGGAGCCAGCCTAGGGTCTTGATGGAGACTAGGAGTCAGGGTGGTGCTGGGAGTACAGCCTGCAGCAGAGAGCCATCTGAGACAAGGAGACACTGCTGCTATGGAACCGTCGAGATCGAGGTGTTGGACCAGCTGAGAAACAGGGCAGTGCAGCTGGCAGGAGACAGCCTTTGCCTGACAGGGCTGAGGGCAGCTCCAAGATGGCCGCCTCAGGGAAGGAAGGCAGCATGGGAGGCTGGCCTGAGTGACAGGCACATGTGGACTGGGTGCCTTTTCAGACCCAGCCCTCGGCGGCAGTTTCTTCATTCCACTTCCTTTCACAAGAAATTCCCTTGGATTTTCTGTTGGTTGGTTGATTCATTATAGAGCTCAGGCTAGCCTCTCCCTGGCACCCTCCAGCCTCCTGAGAGCTGGGATTACAGTCGTGTGACGCATCCACTCTGTTCCTACTTAGCCTCTCTGGGCGTGAGTGCCAGCCCAGGCTGTACCTTTGTTTGGAGGGTCCCAGGGAAGGGACTGGGGCTCTCCCTGGCAGGCAGTGTGGGTGGCCCTGACAGGCCTGTCTCCTGCTCTGTTGTAGCCTCAACGAATCCATGCACCTGATCACCAAACAGCTGCAGTTCCTGTGGGGGGTGCCTCTCATCCGCATTCTCTTCAGCGACATCCTCAGCAAGAAGTTGCTGGAGCACCCGGAGCCAGCGCCGCCTCAGCCGTCCTCCCCACAGAACGTGCTCCCAGTGAAGAGTGAGTGCCAAGTGGCTCCTGCGTCTTCCTGTGAGAAAGCCTCACTGCCTGTGCGACCACCACCATCTGCAGGGCCACATTCAGCAGGGCGGTGACGGTCATGGGATAGAAATAAGAGCCAGCGAGATAGGACGAGGCCGTCATTGTGCTCAGGGGGTCGCTCTGCTGTCTCTGAGCTTCGGCTCGGCTGCACACTCCCCGTAGCCAGCCAGGGCTCTGTGGACCCTTTCTTCTTACTGCCAGGGAGGAGCAGAAAGGGGAACTTTAAGCTCTTCTGACTTTAGTCATAAACCTCCCTCCCACACAGGCCTCCTCCAAGAAGCCGCCAAGGCACAGGCCGGGTGGCACCTCAGCAGGGTAGCGGTGGGCTCCTTGGAGAGAAGGGCTTCTTGTTCTGCTGTGATCGAGGGGTGTGACCAGCACACGCTCCATGGTTCTGCCTGCACTGGGAACCTGGGGAGAAGTGGCAGTGAGCGTGGACTCTACGCTCACACGACTTCATCTGCCCAAGAACAGGAAAGCCAAAGGCTGAAGGGGATGCCATTTGGCCAGGATCAGGACCTGAGGGTGTCCACAGCACTCCCTCCAAAATAGCGCCTAGGCCCAGCCCTGCCTCCCCTGCCCGTTGGAATTCAGTCCCCAGCACTTCCCTTCTGACTTGGTGAGGCTCCGTGACTGCCATGTCTGTGCTGAGCACGCCTCCCTTATGCTGAAAAGTACAGTGATGATCTGAAGGAGTCACCGTGCTGCACTGAAAACGCAGGCCAGCATCTTCCCAGTGCATCCCAAAGACGCGCAGTGAGCACATGCCGCAGCCACCCCCCAACTGTGGCCGTGCTTCTCCTTGACAGGCGGGAGCTCGTAGATGGCTGACCTTCTGCTGTGCGTCTTCTTCCCTCCGTGCCAGGTCTCCTCAAGCGTGCATTTCAGAAGTCAGCTTCAGTGCGGAACATCCTGAGGCCTGTCGGGGGCCGACGTGTGGACTCCGCTGAGGTGCAGAAGGTCTGCAGCATCTGTGTGCTCTACCAGACCTCGCTGACGACTCTCACCCAGATCCGCCTACAGATCCTCACAGGTCAGAACCCGAGGCTGTCGCTCTCACTTATAAAATTAGTGGGCAGTTTTTCCTAGAAAAACTTGACCTCTTCTTCCTGGTTTCCTTGACTCAGAAAATAGATTTTGTTGGTGGGCATTTTTGAGCTATTCTTAGAAATTAGTGAGCCCTCGATAGATCAAGCCACCCTCGGTCATAGCACTGCCATCTTGTCCCCCTTACTGGCTGTGTGCGCACATGTCGGATGTGCTTATGCAGGCTCATCTCATCTTCCCCTCCCTGTCGTCACTCACAAGCATCCATCTCAACTGAGACCTCAGAGACACTCATCGCAGGGATACGTCCCTTCTGTGAGGACAGAATTGGGGGTCTAGGGCTTTTAAGGTGCAGCCCAGGCGTTGTGGTATGAGTTGGTCTTTATGTGGTCTTTCTAATTGGGCAAGCCACTTGCTTCAGAAAGGAGTCTAAACTCTGCTCCATTGTGTGTTTTTCAATCCACAACTGCCACTGCTTCTGTCCTTAATGCTTACGTATTCACTCCAGACAGGCTTGTCTGTGCAGGGCACAGGACACTGAGGTAAGGGACTGCTAGGGCCTGTCTCCAGGAGACGGTCTGCAATGGAGCGATGAGCAGACGGCAGCAACACCGTCCAGAGTGGTGAAGGAGGGAGAGGCCATGGCTGGGCAGGAGCAGTCCTCGCCTCGCACTGCTGCTGTTGATGGCCGCCCAGTGCTTTGTGAAAGGGCTGTCTGCTGGCGTAGGATGTGGCCCTGAGCGAGACTTCTCTCCGTGACAGGCTGATGGCCAGGTGGCCCCCAGTGGCGGCAGTAGTGATGAGGCAGAGAGACTCAAGACTGATGCCCCTTGCTTCTTGTGCAGCAAAGAGTTCAGAAACCTTCAGTTTAAAAACACATGAGTGGCAGTGGGGCACGTCTTTAGTCCCAGCACTCAGGGAGGCAGAGGCAGGCCGATCTCTTGAGTTCGAGGCCAGCCTAGTCCACAGAGCTACTTCCAGAACAGCCAGGGCTACACAGAAACCCTGTCTCAACAACAACAACAAAACCAAAACCCACATAAAGGAATGAGCAAACACACAGTACAGTAGGAAAATAAAACACCTTACTGAATACAAGAAGAAAGCAACTGCCCCTGTGTGACAGCCTCACAGGCAGATATGGGGCAGGGCCCATGAGGGTGGGGCAGATTTGGAAAAAGGGAGTGGAGGGTGCAGTACAGCTTTATTGTCACCCTCTATGCCTGACTTAAGACCACAGCTGCAGGAGTGGACACCGCAGCATCTTATTCTCAAAGCGTCATTTTCAGATTCCCCCACAGGAAGAATTTTGTCATGAGCTCCCTTTAAAAAGACAGGATGGTAACCTCTGAATCCTCCCCAAGAGCCTCTCAGGTCCTGGGCGCTGGGCTCTCCGTCCCTGCCTCCAGCTGAGCAGTGAGGCCAGAGATGCCCGGGCCCCATGGCTGATGTGTCACCTCTGGTCCTCACACCCCAACCAGATCCACCTGGAAACTGCCTCCTTACGATTCAGCCAGTTCGTGAGTCAGCACCCTTAAGTAGCACTAATGGGGGTTTCCCAGAGTCCCACCCCAGGCATCATGTCTTCCCCAGGCAGGCTTACTTGAGCCTAAGCCTGAGGATGCCTTACCTGCTGAGAGGCGTGAGGTCAAATGCAGAGCTGCCACCTTGCGGGGAGGTCCTCAGCTGCATCTGCAGCATGCTTGTGGGGAGGTCCTCTGTTGCATCTGCAGCATGCTTGTTGGCCAGAGATGTGCCCGTCTGTAGCCTGTGTGTCCAGGCCTTGGAGCCCCTGAAAAACAGATTAGAAGTTCCTCCTGTGGGGCTGGAGAGATGGCTTAGAGGTTAAGAGCACCATCTGCTCTTCTGAAGGTCCCAAGTTCTATTCCCAGCAACCACATGGTGGCTCACAACCACCTATAATGAGATCTGGTGCCTTCTTGTGGTGGGCAGGCACACGTGTGGGCAGAATACTGTATAAATAATAAATAAATCTTAAAAAAAAAAAATTCCTACTGTGCCTGCCACTTGCCTTGGGTAGTCTGGAGGGTCTCAGCTGCAGACATCCACTGCTCTTCTGGTGTTAGCAGCTCAGGAGCAGGGGGAGGGAGCTCATCTCGCTGCAGGTGAGCCTGCTCACAGACCCAAGCCCGCCCCATTTACTAGCATAAGTGCTCTCTTGCTGGGACACTGCCAGATCTCTGTGTTCCCTTCATTCCTGTGTCTGCTAGCACTGAGTGAGTAGTGGTGTCCAAGAAAACAAGGAAATGGCTGAGTCAGAGCCACAGCAGCAAGCCCTAGGCAGCCAGGGTGGCCACATACAGGGGGTACCAGGCTGGGGTGCACGCTGCCTGCCCTTCCTGGAAGCTGCACCCAGAACTGTATCTGGTCCTGAGTGTTGTCAGTGTGCAGCCAAACTCTTTGTTATTGCTTATTTATTTGTATGTATGTATGTTTGTTTGTTTGTATGTTTGTTTGTCTGTTTTGGAGCAGGGTCTCCTTTTGTAACAGCCCTGGCTGTCTGGAATTTACTTATAGTCCAGGCTAGCCTCAATCTCAGAGATCCGCCTGCCTCTGCCTCTGGAGTGCTGAGATCAAACGTGTGCACCACCACTGCCCAAATGTTAATCTAACAATAGAGATTGCCTGGCCTGTCATGCTTTTAAAGTACCCTCTGACAGTAGCTGGTTCCTGATTTAAACATGCTGCTGCGGCACGCAGACTTGGGCTTTTTGTCTGGCGGACTCCAGCCATGGCCTAGGGGCTGTCACTGGGCCCACTTAAAAAGTGGGAGCTGCACTGGGCTCTGTGGCTGGGGGCTGCTCAGGAGCCGTGCAGAGTGGAGTCTGGCACTTGTGAACGTCCACCTGTGTCAGCTGCCTCTGCTGTGGTGGCTCTCGGGGTGCTCCGGCCTTCTCTTGCATGCTGGCTTAAGTGTTGTGTTTTCCCGCTGGAAGGGAAGAAATAGCAGAGCAGCTGGAGTCCCCGCCTGAAGCTCGGGTTTCTCTCCCTTTCCAGGGCTTACGTACCTTGATGACCTGCTGCCCAAGCTCTGGGCTTTTATCTGTGAGCTGGGGCCCCATGGAGGGCTAAAGCTCTTCTTGGAGTGCCTGAACAGTGACACCGGAGAGTCCAAGCAGCTCCTGGCCATGCTGATGCTGTTCTGTGACTGCTCGCGGCACCTCATCACGTAGGTTGATGTGGGCTGGGCGCCCTGGCTAGGACTCAGGGGCGCATCAACAACACGGGGAAGCAAATAACTGCGCCTGTGTGGCGGGGTCACTGTAAGACATGGCCAACGGCTGGGCGGCTAGGCGTGGTGATACATACCTGTAATGGCAGCTACTCAGGGAGGCTGGAGCAGGAGAAATCACTTGAGGTCCTAAGTTCCAGGCCAGCCTAGGCAACATAGCAAGAGCCCATGACCCCCTGCACCTCCCACCAGAAGAGTAGACAGGAAGACATTCGCAAATCAGGTGGCATGTGCCAGGTGCTCAGAGACTGTTAGGTACTTTCAGGGCAGCTGCTGTGGGCTTTTGGAGTCTCTGGAGATGTGTTCAAATCACACCTCAGCCATTTACTCACTGACAGGTATATTACAGGAAAGTCCCAGACTCAGAAACCAGGGTGCAAAACCTGGTCCAGTGGTTTCCTATCTACAGAGGAAAGGCACTGGGAACAGCCCCAGCCCCCACCCCTGGGGCTTGTGTGAGGATTAAAGGATTAATGCGTGTCCAGTGCCACAGCTCAGTGAGCATGCTGGCTCGACCTCATTGGTAGAACAGAGGTGACACCACCCACCACGTCAAGAGTAAATAAGCCTGGACATTCACCACAATCCTTGTGTTCCCTTCTGCATTTGCTGCTGTCTGTCTTCCACTCTCCCTAAAGATCATTTGGAAAGATCTAGAATGGAACTCAAGTAGCTATATTCAGACGAGAAGACCTTGTATCACGAGGGTTCAGGGGCATGTAGCTAGACGACTGGGTGCCTTAGAAGAAGGGGTCTGGTGACCAGATTAAACACCCTAAAGGCTGAGGCAAGGCTAAGACAAGCCCGAGCTGTGTTCTAAAGCTTGTCGCGAGCTTTCCAGAAATTTTCAGTGGAGGCCTATCATGTTCGTTCGTTCGTTTGTTCATTCGTTTGGTCACTCACTCACTCACTCATACTTTCTTTCAAACATGCATTTGCTCACAAGCACCAAGTGCCACTGGTCTCTTTCCTAGATGGATAAGGTTTCCCAGCACACCTCAAGAAGCACTGATGGATTCAAGGCTCCTTTATACTCAGGCATGGATGAGGTGTGACGGACAGTGGGCCACAGGCAGCCTTAGTTGTTTTCCTTAATTCTGTCTTCCTGCTCTGAACAGTTTCAAGTAAGCAGAAGCTAGAGAGCTTGCAGAGCCCTCACCACCTCACCAGCTCATGGCCAGACTTGCTCTTTAACCCCGCAGTGCCCCTCCCTGCCCAACTCTGGCGCAGATAGATCATAGACACATGTCATTCGTGTCTGCAAGCCTTGCAGAGTGTGTCTAGCAAGGCTGGCACTTTCTGCCTTTTTTCTTTCTTTTTCTGTTTGTTTTGTCGAGAAGACAGTGAGGTCTCCCTTGTTTTCCTTTCTCGATGGAAAATTCTGAACAGTTTTCTGCCTCGTGTAGCATCCTCGATGACATTGAAGTTTATGAAGAACAAATCTCCTTCAAGCTGGAAGAGCTGGTCACCATCTCCTCTTTCCTCAATTCCTTCGTTTTTAAGATGATCTGGGACGGGATTGTAGGTAAGGCGGAGGCGCCACCATTCCCTGGTGCTGCCTAGAGTCAGTCAGTCTGCCCTCAGCCGGAGAGTGCACGTCACTCACATGAAATAATGGTGTGGTGGCAAAGCTGTCACTCTGCCAGCTCCCCCAGGCCATGCTAGGGACTGAGCTCTGTCCTGAAACACCTCCCCCCTTTACGTCTGTGCTTTGGTTTCCATGGGGATGGGGCTGTGTCAGTTCCTGCTGTGGGCACGTCTCCTGTCTGAATATCTCTGCTGGGTCAGGACAAAAGTCCTGAGGGGAGAGGGGCCTTGGGATGGTGCACGCGTGGGATGTGGCAAGAGGGGCTTCCTTGAAAGACAGCCAGCCAGGCCCTAAGGGCACTGAAACACTTCCACTGAGGTCAGAGCTCTGAGCTCAGGTCTGCCCTTCTGTGTGTGCACAGAGACCGCCAAGGGTGAGACCCTGGAGCTGTTCCAGTCCGTCCACGGCTGGCTGATGGTGCTGTACGAGCGTGATTGCCGCAGGCGCTTTGCTCCCGAGGACCACTGGCTGCGGAAGTAAGCACAGGGTGGGGGGGCTGGGCACCTGGGCAGTGAGCCTCTCCCTTCTTGCACCTGTCCATTTGTCTGTGGAGAGCACTGCTGTTCCGTAAAGCGCCTGTCTGGGTGTCACTTCCCAGTCGCCCCTGTTCCACCAGTGTCATTCCAGTTAATTGATGGTGACAAGCCAGGTCACCGAAGCAGCTGTGTCTCACCTAGCCTGGGAAGAGAGCTTCCCTCCGCTGACCTGATCAACAGAGTGTGATAGTTACATGGGCATTTTTATCAGCAGAGTCACCGGGGTGAGAGCTGCCTCCAGGCTTGGGGTGGTGGGTTGGGACCCTCTGACGGCACGTCAGCATTTCTGTCAGGAACCCATCAGATCTCCTGAAATGGTTGCAGTCTGGCACCAGAGCAGAGCCTCACAGACTGTCCCACCGCTCTCTCTGCTGTGCTGCCGCCAAGCCAGCCACAGCCCGTGCATATAGGAATGAGCAGGTGTGGCCGGATCCCCGTAAGATTTACCCAAGTGGGCGACTGCCACACGGGCACGTGTGCACAGTGCCAGCCCTGTGCTATAGGAGGCTTCTCTGGCTTTAGTAACCATGCCCATGTCTCTCTCCGGAAGGGACCTCAAGCCAGCTGTGCTCTTCCAGGAGCTGGACAAGGACCGCAGGAGGGCTCAGCTGACCCTGCAGCACATCCCCCACGTGGTCCCTCATAAGAACGTGAGTGTCCCCGTGGGGTCTCTCCCCTCCGATAAACTTGGAAGTGTCTAAGGGACATCACTCAGCCCACACACACCGTGGTGTCATTTTTCACTTAGGCAGCTTGTACTGGGGTGCACAGACAGGGAAGGTGGTGTGCAGTCAGTCAGGTGACATGAGGTGTGTTCTGTGCAAGTCCCAGGACATAGACCTCTTGAGCTGCCAGGGAGAAGGGGCTGGCTCCCCGCAGAGTGGAGGAAAGAACGGACTCCACTAATTATCCTCGGACCTCCACACAGCAACGTGGCAGGTGCCCACACATGCCTGTACGCGCACACACATGCGTATACACGCCATTGCACTCTGCTTCCGTCCCCTCTTCTCCAGCCTGTCCCTCCTATACACATATGTTTATGTATTTTAGTCTGGTCTCTGCATGTGGACCTGGCTGGGTTCCCTTAGCTCGCTGGTCTCCATATCCACCCATTCTCCTGCTAGTGATGGATCACATTCTTCTTGACTGCTAGATAGACTTGCACTTGTTTTGTGTCCGTCCGCTGATGGTTGCACATCTAGGCTGGCTCCGTATCTCAGCTGTTGTGAGCTGTCCAGCAGTGGGCATGGCTGTGCAGGTGTCTGTGGTGTGCTGTCCAGCAGTGGGCATGGGTGTGCAGGTGTCTGTGGTGTGCAGGTGTCTGTGGTGTGCAGGTGTCTGTGGTGTGCAGGTGTCTGGTGTGCAGGTGTCTGTGGTGTGCAGGTGTCTGTGGTGTGCAGGTGTCTGTGGTGTGTAGGTGTCTGTGGTGTGCTGTCTTGCGTTCTTTCAGGTACAGGCCCTAAAGTTCTATAGCTGGAGCATAAGGTCGTCACACGTTTAGTTTTGCTGATTTCTGCAGTGGCTGAACCTGTTTACCTAGCCATGTACCCGGTTTTGCTGCTTTTGAGGATGTGTCTCTGCAGCCCAGGCTGGCCTGCACTGTGACCCTCCTACACTACCCTCCTTCCCTGTACTGCAGCACCACACCCAATTTGGTTTTGCTGTTCTCACTTGTATTTCACGAAGCCCCTGGTTTTTAGGACTAGCCCCATTTTTAAGATCTGTTTCTTATGTGTGTGGATATCTTACTTCTGTGCACCTCATGCATGTGGTGTGCATGCAAAGAGCAGAAGAGGGGGTCCAGTACCCTGCAACTGAACTTAGATGGCTGTGAGCTGCCACATAGGTGCTGGGACTCAAACTGGCTTCTCTACGAGAGCTGAGCCAGCACTCCAGCCCCAGCTGCCATGACGGCAGAGCTGGGGGGGGGGGAGGGTGCTCACCCAGCTGGCCTCACCAGGTGCTGAGCTGGTGCACGGGGCTGCGTTCTCTGCTGTGGGCCCAGAGACTTGTGCACGTGCTCCCAGTGGCTTGTGCACGTGCTCCCAGTGGCTTGTGCACGTGCTCCCAGTGGCTTGGGAAGCTGAGCTGAGAAGACAGCTTGTGGCTAGCCAGAGTAACATAAAGAGACTTGAGTCTCTTAATAAAACAAAGATGCTCGTCACAGTCGCAGGGCCAAGGGGACTGGGCTCTCTCCAAGTGGTGACTGAAAATCCTCACAGGAGGCAGGCAGAAAGGCCAAGGATCTTTATCTTGTAGGCGCGTTTTTTACATCTGACAGTGGGAAAAACTGAATGGTTTTTGTGTCTGGTGTTCATGACATTGATTTCCTTTGGAGCAGGCACAGCTATAGACAGCAGCCTGTGTTACTGGCTGTGCCCTGGGCTTCTAGGCCACACTGACTTCATGAGAATGGGGTTTGACAGCTCCTAGCTGTCTCTTAAACACACCTGAGTTCCTAGTTCGCAGAGGCTCTCTGGGGATGCTCACGGTTCCCTCAGGACGCCTCTGAGCTGCAGGACTCTGGCATCCCCGTTTACTTGGTGTCAGTCACTTCATGCTGAGTCTTGATTTGTTTTGTTTTGACATTGGTTGCTGACCCTTTTACTGGACCCCTTTGCTCATTTCAGAGAGTCCTCCTGTTCCGGAACATGGTTACCAAGGAGAAAGAGAAGCTGGGGCTTGTGGAGACCAGCTCTGCCTCCCCGCATGTCACCCACATCACTATCAGAAGATCCCGCATGCTGGAGGTGAGTGGCCCCTCAGGGAGAAGGGGACTCTGTTGGGTGGATGTAGCTGGGACCTCTTCCAAACTCTCCTGTCACTCTGTGGTGGGTGTGAAAACTCAGTGAGGCTCTTCGAGCAGGCCTTAGCCAGTCCGCTGCTGAGTAGCTGGCTGCTCAGTCTAGCATGTCCTCAGTGCTGGGGACTTCAGTGGCTTCCTTTGCCCGCCCCTCCCCCAGAGCCCCTGACTAAAGCACAGACTCCTAATGCCTCTGCAAAACCAGGACAAGAGCTCAGTGTAGTGGCTGCCTGCCTTTCCCAGGTCTGTGCTCACTGCATTGTCCTAGCCAACACTGTCCCAGACTCCATTTGTGAGTGTGCTGCAGACACTGGTGGCGTTGCTCTCACTGACAACAAAAATGCTTTCATCACAGACTCAAAGGCCTCTATAGGCGCAGCAGGAGATTCAAGTAATGTCACCCTCTTGAGCCACGCCTTCTCCAGGGTTCCACTGTGTGGCCACTTCATAAGTTAGAAGTAGGTGCCCTGTCCTTAAGCACTCCTCCTCTGTGTCACCCTGACTGTGTTGCTAGGACATTGCCTCGGGGCCTCTGATGTGTACCACACATGCCCATCGGTCGTGTAGGCCACAACTTAAGCAGTGCTGGTGATACTTACTAGGGCTGGGCTGGGTTCACTTGTCGTGATGCTCTTCAGACCATTGGTTGTGTTTGTGTATTCTGCCTGTGTGTGACGGCCATGTGACCAGCCACTGTCACATGTGTGCTGTGGCAGAGCAGCCTATGTCCTCTAGCAGTGCACTTGCTGTTTGTCTCGCCACTTGTTGGGTGACTTATTTTAGCTCCCGTTACTTGCGCTGTTAAGGTGCTGCCTGGAGCCGGGCACGGTGGCGCACACCTATAATTCCAGCACCTGGGAGGCAGAAGCAGGTGGTTCTCTGTGAGTTCAAGGCCAGCCTGGTCTACAAAGTGAGTCCAGTACTGCCATGGCTACACAGAGAAACCCTGTCTCGAAAAACCAAAAAAAGAAAAGAAAAGGAAACCTGTGCAAGAGAAGGTAGGGATAAGATGTAGAGGCTGTGGGCCAGGTGGCGCACACCTTTAATCCCAACACTTGGGAGGCAGAGGCAAGTGGATCGCTGTGAGTTTGAGGCCAGCCTGGTCTGCAAAAGTGAGTCCAGGACAGCCAAGGCTACACAGAGAGACCCTGTCTTGAAAAACTAAAAAAAAAAAAAAAAAAAAAAAAAAGATGTGGAGGCTGTGACTCAGTGGTAGTCTTGTTGCTGCACAGTTGCCCACGTGCGCCTCCTCAGTGAGTGTTTGGTTTATGTTCTAAACAAGGAAACATGCCCCCCACCCCCGCTGCTCCAGCCCAGTTCTCTCCACCTTAGCCCTCTCCATCTGCCTCCCTTAGGGAAGACAGCTCCACCAGCGCGTAGGCAAATGTTAGCAGACTGAGATCTGGCTTCCACGATGGAAATGATGAGAAAGAGAGTGGCATGTCGGCCTTGTCTCGGGAAATCTCAGTCCTCCATCAGATACGGCCAGGACCCACCTCCTAGAAGAATTGGGCGATGTGGGCAGTGTTGTGTACTGAGAGGGCCTCTTGGCTCCTCCCTCAAGTGCCACTGCTGAGGGCAGGTCACCTGATACCAGCTCTGCCTGGCTACACCCCACCTTGGGTATCACAGGAGCAGTCTGTGCACGCCATGAAAACGCGCTTAGTTTTGAGCCTGAGTTAGGCTGAGAGAGGGTCGTCTGTTCCATGCCCCTGGTTCCCTCGAGCTTTGCTTGTTGTGAACTGCAACTCTCACACCTTCCTGGCGTGTGTGTGTGAGGCCATGCTGCTGGTTGATTTCACCATCCTGCAGGAACACGCCCTTCTTCAGGTGAAGGCCGCCTAGTTACTCGGGACTGGAGGAAGTTCAGACAGGCTCTTATCCAGCCCTTGCCCCTCGCCCTGTCAGAGGCAGAGCCAAGGCCGTATAAACCCAGACCTTGAATCTACCCCCTCGGGTACTGGGGACAGCTTGCTGGCCTCCATTTCCACATGTTGGAGCCTGAGAGGGTGCTGGCTCTGTACTGTGGAGCGTGTGTGTGACCCTCACATAGCTACACAGAACCCGCAGGGCAGGGCTGCGCCAGAGGAGGCATGATGCATACTCCTTTACTACCTCTTGAGAGGCTGGTGTGGCTCAGACCAAGCAGGAGTCAGTGTACATCCAGCAGGTGTTCCTCGTGCTCTGCCACATAGCTGCTGCCAGGGTCAGACAGGAGAGAGAAGTCCTCCAGTGCCAGGGGCTTGTTGGAGCCCTGTGTCCTTCCTCCTGGTGGTGCCCAGGGATGCCTGCCCTGGCTGCTCCCAGTGCTGCAGCGGCTGCGTAGCAACGCTCCCCTACCCCTTCTCCATCTGTGTTGTTTTCCAGGCGGGGTCTCCCCTGTGCCTCAGGCTGGCCTGGGCTCACAGCGACGCTGCCTCACCTCACAGTGCCTATGCTCACTGCACCAGAGATGGCTTCCTGTTCCCCACAGGGGGCCTGGGAACTAAAAGGCCATCTCTTCCTGGGCTCAGCAACCTAAGACTCTGTCCCTGACCAGATACACAGTTACCGTAGGAGGGACTTTTGTGTCACTACACATGACAGGAAGACGGCAAGAATGCTCCAAACTAGGGCTCACTGTGCTGCCAGGCCGCTCATTGGCTTGTGACAAAGGCAGCCAGGATAGCACATGGATGTGGTCTGCTTTGTGTTAGCTAAATGTGACAGCACTGCTGCAGGATAAAAACCCCAGCTCTTCAGACATCAGGATCCAGAGTGACAGTCAGATGCCAGGAAGACCTGCAGAACCCAGAGGTATCCGCCTTAGTTAGGGTCACTGTTGCTGTGACAAAACACACTGACCAAAAATCATATGGGGAGGAAAGGGTTACATACCCTGAATCACTGTCCCCTGAGGAAACATATCCTGAATCACAGTACTCTGAGGAAACCAAGGCAGGAACCCACACAGGGCAGGAGCCTGGAAACAACAGCTGATGCAGAGGCCCTGGAGGATGCTGCTTGCTGGCTTGTTCTCCGTGCTGTGCTCAGCCCTCACTAAGGAATAGCCTACAGGCTCGCTACAGCCAGATCTTACGGAGGTAATTTTTCAAGTGAGGTTCCCTCCCCTCTGATGACTACAGCTTGTGTCAGGGTGACATAAACCTAGCCAGCACACGCGGTTTAGTCAGCTTGGGATGATCTAGATAGGAGGCTCAGTCACTGTCTGCACTTACTGACCTGGTTTCCAGGGCTACGGCTCCCACCCCACAAACCAGCAAAGCTCAGAGCTCTCCCTCCACCACTCTCCACTGTTCCTACCCTCACGCGCAGACCCAGCGCCACTACTGCGCCTGGGCTCGCTTCCTACCTCACCTCCTGCTGCCAGCCCGGCAGCCTCGACTTCTCCAGCCCCTTCCTCCAGTTGTCCAGGACCCAGGTTTTCATCTTGCCATGTCCTGAAAGCCTGGCTCTGCCCTGAGCTAAGAGAACTCTCCACCGTGATGCCAGAGCAACTATGTGTGACTGTCTGTTTCTCTGACTCTGTGTGTCCTCCAGGGGGCAGTCCCCTCATGCCTCGCATGGGCTGCCGTCCTGACCGCATGGTTAGACTTCGGGGTCGGCTGTCATTCTGTCTTGGTAGGACGGCTATGAACAGCTCCGGCAGCTTTCCCAGCACGCCATGAAGGGTGTAATCCGGGTGAAGTTTGTCAACGACCTTGGGGTGGATGAGGCTGGCATCGACCAGGACGGTGTCTTTAAGGAGTTTTTGGAAGAGATCATCAAGAGGGTGTTTGACCCAGCACTCAATCTGTTCAAGGTGGGTAGGGGGCGCCGGAGGGCACAGGGAACATTCAGAGTAACTTCCACCTCATGCTGTGCTTCTCTTGGCAGACGACCAGCGGGGACGAGAGGCTGTACCCCTCACCCACCTCCTACATCCATGAGAATTACCTGCAGCTCTTTGAGTTCGTGGGGAAGATGCTGGGAAAGGCTGTGTATGAGGTAGGCACTCGAAGGCGCGTGGAGCTAATATGAGTGACACCTGCGAGTGGGCGTGGTGGCACACCCTGTCTGTCTGGAGGATAGGACCCAGGGCACCACATGCCCATGGTTCCTGGGAGTTAGCTAGCACAGAAAGACCGAGTATAGCCAGCAGTGTAGCTGCCACCTGAGTTACCTTCCTCCTGTAAGCCTGTCACCTCATCAGTAAACCAGGCTGAGAAAAGCTGCGTGGCTGGGTTGTCATCCATGGTAAGTGAGGTCCCTGCTTGGCACCAGGTCAGGCTCTCAGGACTGCTGTTAGCTTCTGTGCCTCGGGCTCATGAGGTCAAGGTAGTGAGGGCTTCCTCAGGCTTCAGGATAGCCCCTCACAGCTCCTGGAGCCCGCCCATGGACACCCAGGTTGAGAGAGCCTCCTGAGCAGCTGAGCTGAGGCCTCATCACTCGGCTGCATGGCTCCGGGGCCTGTGCCCGTGCCCAGTGCTAGATCCTAGATCGTTTCTCAGGTGGTGGGCGGTCCAAGGCAGGCCGCTCCCCACACTCCACTGGTGCCCCAGGCTGGCCCTGAGCTGATGGCTGAGCCCTTTCCTCCTGGCCCTTCCAGGGCATCGTGGTGGACGTGCCGTTCGCCTCCTTCTTCCTGAGCCAGATGCTCGGGCACCACCACAGCATCTTCTACAGCTCCGTGGATGAGCTCCCCTCACTGGACTCGGAGTTCTACAAAAACCTCACCTCCATCAAGGTTAGCGCTGAAGGGTGGGAACTGTGAGTACCTTGTGAGGCCCCGGCCAAGTGACAGCCCCCATCGCCACCCCTGAGGCCCGTCTCATGCCTGAGGCTTACAGCCTCTTCTGTCCTTGTGACAAGTGGCCTCTGCTCGAAGGTGGGGCACTGTAGCTGGCCATGGCCCCTCCGGAGGGAAGGCCTCCGCCCGCACAAGCCCAGTGCTCTCTATCTGTCCAATAGCGCTATGACGGAGACATCGCCGACCTCGGGCTGACGCTGTCGTATGATGAAGACGTCATGGGTCAGGTATGTGGGCTTCTGAGACCTGCCAGCTCCTGGGGTTTCTTTCAGAAATCTGCCCACTGCCACCTGGCCAGGGAGGGAGGATTTCCTGTTTCTTCCCTCCAACCCAGCCTTTGCCTGTTCCCCTCAGCGAGCTCCCCTCAGCGAGCTCCCACAGAGCCCATTTTGGGACTTGAGACGGGATCTGCCTACGCCCAGCCTTCCTGTGCTAGTTTGTGGCAAGCTGTGCAGTGCAGAGGACCTCAGTGCAGAGGTCCATGGTGTGGGTTGGCTGTTATAAATGGATGTTTCTGATTTGATGTGGTGGGGCAGCACCTGAGGAGAAGTCCCTGTAGAGTGGTCGCATCCCTGTTCACATCGCCATCGGGAGCACAGGAGAAAAGGCTCCTGAAATCAGGCTGGCAGAAGCCGTTCCCATCACAGTCACTGGCACGACTCTCCCACAACCTCTGCCCCTTCCTCTTGTGTCCCTGAGAGAGGTTCTCTGTCCATGTGGCCCAAGGTCTTCTCTGGAGACACCAAGAGCATATTGGTGCAGAGCTGGCTTCTTAGACTCCACCTGTCACCTCAGAGGTTATTTGGTCTCTGAAAAGCAACTACAATGCCCATGTCTAGAGCGTGCCCTTGTAATGTGTCCCCTGTCTTTCCAGACTTTCCCCCACAGGCATGTGCACCTGTGTATTCACGGGAGCAAGTGTGTGCGTGTATGCACAGGGATGTGCATGTGTGTATGCATGTGAAAGTGCTTGTGTATGTACACATGAGCGAGAGTGTGCTGCAGAGATGATGCCATGTCTCCTGCAATGTAATCTTTTTTTCTCCGCCACGTCTGCTCTTACCACACATCTCCAGGTAGCCGTATGCTACTCCTGCGTGTGGGTGTTCACACCCACTGCTGTCCTCGACACCTGAGCGTGTCGCCCTCTGTGGCATCCAGCTTCCTTAGTGCAAATGTTTGGACAGGGATTGGATGAGAAACCTTTCCTGCTGATCACACGAGGCCTGCGTGTTGATGTTTCAGCCTCTGGGTTTTGTGAAAAGTGATCTCAAAGGTGTAGCGTTTAGCTCCGTCACCATCACAGGCATTCCTGGGGCCGTTTCATCTCGGGAAGCATTGTCTCCTGTTGGAATTCTCTCCAGTGACCACCCTGCCTTCTCCCCAGCTTGTCTGCCACGAACTGGTCCCTGGAGGGAAGACCATCCCTGTCACAAGTGAGAACAAGTGAGTACAGCAGTTTGCTGCGTCGGGTCAGCGCCTGGCGGCCTCACTCCAGCTCTGGACTTGTGCTGAGAATGTATTAAGATAGATTGAGGTGGAAGGGGCCAGAAATATCATCATGGAATTTTCTGGTTACAGTTCATAGGCTGGAATTGTATTAAATTCAATTTGCAAACTAACAGTGGACGACGGTTTACTCTCTGCAGAGGCACTTGGCAGGTCAGAGGCACTGTTCTTAGGAATGTAGCGATAGCCCCTGCTGAGACAGATGGAGCCTAAGCGGCTTAGGCCGTCCTGAGGGTAGGCGAGGGGGACACTCTAGCACAGCTGTGTGTGGCTGTTGTCAGGACGACACAGTGCATGCAGGTGCAGCAGATACGCCTTAGAGGCAGGAGTTGACGGAGGTGCTGGGCACGGCTGCGTCTGTCACAGACACTGTGCCTTCAGTAACATCTCATCTCAATCCTCCGGATCCCAGAGACAAACCCCGCAACACATGGCTTTCCTGCCTAATTAAAAGGGTAGAGCTTGGCAGGAGGAGGGGACATTGGCCCTCTTGTTGGTTTTCTGCCCCCAACTTTACATTTGAACTGTTTGCCTAAGCGTTCATCTTGACGAGGACAGGCGAGGGCTTGGGCCCTGAGTCCTCTGGCCCCAGTGTGGCGTTCCTGCACCGTTCCTCTCGGGTCAGCTTGTCTGGTAGCCTGTCCTGTCATCTGATGGTCAGCAACAAGGTTGAAGTCTGTCAGCATTGCCCTTAGCCACCGGCAGTGGTTTGAAAGCGCCTCAGTGCAGGGGTGAGTTCTGCTCCTGCCTGCCTGTGACCTGTGGCTTCTTCAGAGGGCAGCAGCGACATAATGTATAAAACGGCTTTGGAGATAGCTAGCTGAAAAGAGGCCCTGAACTTTTTGACAGCAGGAATGGGACATATCCTGTAGACCAGGGAGGCCATTTTTCTGCCTGGAGCTATGGCAAAGGGTAATGTCTGTGTGTATGAGGGATGTGTACAAATAACACTTAGAAAAGGTGAGTTCACACAGGCTGAAGGGCCGGGGAAGTGAGTCTGCACAGGCTGTGCTGGGATGAGATTTGTATCCTGCCATGAACCCTAGCAAGGAAACTTGTGTCATAAGCCCTGGCCTATAGTGAAGTGTTTGGTATTTGGCAAAGGAACTGAGTCCTGCTTATTTGAAGCTTTTCTATTTTTCTAGCTTTCTAACAGACACACATACACACACGCACGCACGCATGCACACAAACACAAAGTGTTAGTAACCTCCTTCATAGAGTATATTGGAAGAAGAAGATAATTTTTTAAAGTTCATATTTAAATGTGTCAATGTATAATGTTGATGAATGCTTTTTTAACAAGAAATGTTTCAAGGACAGTAACTTCGGCCTGGGCATTGTGGGACAGAACAGACTTATTTGGGCAACACGGGCAAGCTGGCTGGAGTGTCAGCTGCTGCTGTAGGTCAGCTAGGTCCCTGTGCCCTGTCAGTGCTGGTCGGTCTGACCTGACTGTTGAACGACATTTTTGGAAAACTCTGCCCCGCCTGGCAGCACAGGCTTTAGTGGGACTGTGAGCACGGAGTTGCACGTGAGGCAGCTTTTCTCTGAAGTCGGTTGAAGCACTAAGCTGTGGCCTTGAGAGGTCAAATGGCTCTTTAATTCCTGAGAGATGGGGGTCATCCCAGGATGTTATGTTGGGGGCTGTTGGGACACGTGAATGAGGCTGTGCCTTGGACACTTGGTGCTGTCATGGTGGCACAGCGTGTGACTTGGGTGTCACCATCCTTGTCCTGATAGACGCCTGGGTTTGTGTTTTGGAAATGGTGAGACCCAGGCTTCTCTCTTAGCCGGTTTGGCAGCAGCCACCCCAGCCTGCTGGTTCCACTGTTGCTCTCTCTGCTTAACAGAATTAGCTACATCCATCTGATGGCACACTTTCGAATGCACACTCAAATCAAGAACCAGACGGCTGCCCTCATTAGCGGCTTCCGCTCCATTATTAAGCCCGAATGGATCCGAATGTTCTCTGCCCCTGAGCTTCAGCGTCTCATCTCTGGGGACAACGCTGAGATCGATCTGGAAGATTTAAAGTAAGATTTAAAGTAAAGTAAGGAGGGAAGGACAGCATGCTTAGGCCTTCTAGAAGGAGAGCTGTATGCCTGGTGCCCCTGAAGATGGGCTTACGCTCTAAGGCTCCATCACTGGCATGCTGTGACATGCCCACTCTGCCTAGTTAGCTGCGGCAAGATGCAGCTGTGACATGGGAACCTGCATGAGTGCGCCTGCCCGCCTGCCCCTGTAGGTGTGGCCACCACAGTGCTGAGCCCTCCTCTGGATTGCTTTTAGGAAGCACACTGTGTACTATGGCGGCTTTCATGGGAGTCACAGAGTCATCATCTGGCTCTGGGACATTCTGGCTTCCGACTTCACACCCGAGGAAAGAGCCATGTTCCTGAAGGTACCTTATTACAACTTCCATAGGCGTTCCTGAGTGTGTGTGCAGGCCCCGGGCCACGCTCAAAACAGGAGGAGTACCCAGAGAGCTGCACAGTGTCAGCAGGCTCTCCCCGCACCAGGGGCCCTAGGAAGCAGAGAGGGGCTGCAGCGAGGAGGCCTGGCTGCTGTCTGCTCCTCACTGTGCATCAGGCAGGGCCCTGTATCCACCCCTGACATCTTCAGCCTCATTGCCTGAAGAAAATGATGGCCCATGCCTGTAGTCCCACTCAGAAGGCAGAGGCAGGTGGATCACTGTGAGTTCAAAGCTAGCTTGGTCTACGGAGTGAGTTCCAGGACGGCCAGGGCTACACAGAGAAACCCTGTCACAAACAAACAAAACAAAAAAGAAGAAAAGCGGACAATTCTAACCTTCACCCAAATGTAGCATCTTCTATCTAAGGGACGACTACCAGGTGCCCTCCCAGTAGTATAGTGCATGCATCACACACGCACACACATGTGCACAGACACATGCAGTGTCCCAAGGAAACATACTTGTCGAGGCTGACAACATTGAGTATTGCTTTGAGGGGTTCAGGGACTGAGTCAGGTTCTCAGTGTGTAGCCCAGGCAGGACTTGGTAGCCTCACCTACTTCACACTCAGGGTAGTCCTCCTGTCTCAGCATCTTGAGTACTGAAATTCCAGGTGTGGCCACCATGCCTGGCGTACTGTGTGCTCTTTCAAATGGAGTCTCCGTAGTTAATGTTTGCTGCCCTAGTATCAGTAAAGTCTTGACTGTCCACTATGTCCCTGAGTGTCACTGGGTTTGAATGACATCAGCAGAGTGTAAGCATTTATAGGACCCTGAGTAACACACATGCTTGTCTCTGCGTTATGTGTAAGTAGATTGCCACTAAACACACATCATCATTTTGCCATCTGCTTTCTCTCTCTGAAAAGCTGTAGTCTAGGAGATATTTAGTGTCTTAGAATCCTTGCCCTAAGGCTTGCTGGCTGGCTCACACACTTCTCTCTGTCTCTCTGTCTGTCCTCCCCCATCTCCCCCTCTCTTTTTCTTCATGCGAGGTGTCATATAGCCCAAGATGCTCTCAGATTTGCCGTGTAACCCATAGCTGAGGGAGCCTTCACCCACTCAGTCCAGCCGGTATACACACGGGCTCCATGCATCCTCAGGGCTCTAGCACACAGGCACACTTGTTGCCACAAGTAGTTCTGGGAGCACTGGCTGCTTTCCCCACAGTACACCGCAGAGCAGGCTGTGCAACAGGTGAGCCTGTGCCTTTGTGTTACCTGTCACCAGACCTGCCTGCAGTGGCTTCAGCGCCAGCCAAGAGGATGTGACTGTGTTGCGCTAAGTGTAGTACGCTAACATTCCTCCCTCTTGACAGCCCCAGGTGCAAAGCGAAACACGTCAGGGCAGCAACACGGTACCTTTTTCTTTAAGATTTCTTTTATTTTTATTGGTGTATAAATGTCTGTAAGTCTATGCTGTGTGTGTGAGTGCCCTCGGAGGCCAGCGCAGTTACAGGAGTCATCCTTGGTCCTCTGGAAGAGCAGCAAACACTCAGCCACTGAGCCATGTCCCCAGGAACACCGTATGAAGCGTGCCGCATAAAGCTGTCTTGTCGCTATACTGTCATTTAAGTGGCTACATTCTGACCCACACCACATTAGCTACTGAGTCTCAGAGCCAGGCTTGGCGCTCCGTCTCTTAGAAGACAGAGAGTATTTGGTTACTGCTGAGCTAGAGCCGGGGAGTCGCTGAGGTCTCCCCACAGGGCTGGCCTGTGTCTGGAGCAGAGCAATGGTTCCCGAAGCACTGAGCAGGGTGCTGTGTTTGGAAGCTGCCAGGAGGCACTGGATCACTGCTGAAGAGTGCGCCGTGCCTTGTCCCTGCTGCCTCACGGCTTCGTAGACCTGATTTTTCTCAGCGCTCTTGATTGCTGTGGAGCCTCCTACAGACCCTCCCCCCCCAGGAACCCAGACCACAGTATGCTCTGCAAACATGCGAGACACCAGTGTGTGGCATGCATGAGGTCATGGGTTCAGGCTACACTAGGACTCTGTGGCTCCAGCCCTTGGCTCATGGGCACCACCAGTGTCTGCTCACCCAGGCCCCGGTGGGTGCTGCCACGGCAGTCCTCCCAGTCTGCTCCTGCTTCCTGTGTAACAGCAGTTAGAGAGCTGCTCCAAACTGAGTGTGGTGCTCTACACCAGGAGTTGAAGGCACCTTCAGCTACAGAGGAGCGCCTGTGTCAGACAGTGATAAAAAAGAGACCGGTTTCAGTCGGGCGTGGTGGCACACAGTTTAATCCCAGCACTCAGGAGGCAGAGGCAGGTGGATCGCTGTGAGTTCAAGGCCAGCCTGGTCTACAAAGCAAGTCCAGGACAATCAAGGATAACACAGAGAGACTCTGTAGCGAATAACCAAAAAGAGAGGGGGGGGGGACCTGTTTCATGGGCTGTCACCCCGAGTCGCCCTATAAGCCACCAAGCTCCTACAGTGAACCATGATTTCATGAGCATTAGCTCCAGAGAGGGGCACTCTGGGAAATGTGGTGCAGCTTGGGCGCACGTGGGCCAAGGACCACCCTCTCACCCCTAGTTGTAGTGACAGATGAGTGAGCAGCTCCTGGAGGGAGAAGAGCCCCACACGGCTGCACTGGCCAGGACCCCTGCGTCCCACTGACCCTGCCTTGTATTGCAGTTTGTGACCAGCTGCTCCCGGCCCCCACTCCTAGGATTCGCCTACCTCAAGCCTCCATTCTCCATCCGCTGTGTGGAAGTGTCGGATGACCAGGTACCTAAGGCCATGTTTCTTCCCTCCCTTCCTCTGTGGCCGTCCGTGCTGTACCCACCATGTGCCCCCCACCCTCCCCTGCATGGTGCTCAGGGCATGAAAGCCTGCCACCCACAGAGGGCACTGCAGAGCCAGGCCAGTGTGGGCCTCAGCGCTTCCTCTGAGGAAGGCTGCAGGAGTGCGTAATTAGGACGCTGTCTTTGGGGCTGCTGACCTGGCCAGGTTCAAAGTCCAAGCAGCAGGGTAAGAGAGGGTGACACTCGGGGATGAGGGCAGGCCTGCTCCCCAGCCAGTCCCCTTGCTGGCCATGCACACGCAGACAGGCTGCCTGTTGCCTGCAGGTTGAAGGAGAATTGCCCTAGGACGCGTGTGCCCAGTGTGTGGGAGCCTCAGCACGTGTAGCTCCGATGTGGTCACCCTGTGAAAGCCTGCTGCTCTCAGGGTGTTTGTCTCACTGCCTCTCTTCAGGCTGCAGACTGTGTTCCCTTTGGTCCTTTACCTCCTGACTTTGGGAAAGGTTGAGCCAAGTGCTAGTGGGCTGGGGGCTGTGGTACAGACAGAGAAGAGGGTGTTGGGCTGCCTTAGTTAACTCGTAAGTGTCCATTAGCCACGAGGCCCATTGTCTTAGGTGACCTAGTACAGGTCTCCTGTGTGAGTGCCCAGCATAGCAGGTGGGACTGCCCAGAGCAGCAGGTGGGACTGCCCAGAGCAGCAGGTGGGACTGCCCAGAGCAGCAGATGTTCCTCTTCAGCCACTCAGGCCACTGTGCTGTGTGCACCTGCGCAGGCACCGTCTGACCCAAAGCTGTGGTGTGTGTGCTTGCAGGACACTGGGGATACCCTGGGCAGCGTCCTCAGGGGCTTCTTCACCATCCGCAAGCGGGAGCCAGGTGGGCGACTGCCTACTTCTTCCACTTGCTTCAACCTGCTCAAGCTGCCCAACTACAGCAAGAAAAGTGTCCTCCGAGAGAAGCTGCGCTACGCCATCAGCATGAACACAGGCTTCGAGCTCTCCTAGCCCAACCCCGGCCTCATCCACCTGCCCTCGAGGGCGCCCAGACTACCGAGCCCTTCAGCCCCTGGAGGCAGCATGCCCCAGGAATGTGGCCAGGTTACTCAGCCCTCAGACCCTCAGACCCTCTCAATAGCCATGAGACACTCAAGCTTGGGGATGCACAGCACCCTTAGGGTTCTGGGGAGGGAGGGCTATTGAAACCAAACCCCCAGTTCTGCCTTCACAGGTCCCCTCCCTGCCTTCTGGGGACTGAAACCTGGGCCTAGTGATTGCAGAGGAACTAACTGGTAGTTGTGTGGGGCTGTCTTCCTCTGCCCTCCGAGTACACAAAGCCCGTGAGCTCCTCCGTTCTGAAAACTCAGGTACGGCCTCGCCAAGCCTCTATGCACGGCAAAGTCCCTGTGTCTACCCATCCACAGCAGCCTCCTTCCAGGCAACCAAGCCCAGCTCCTGCCAGGGAGGCTGCTGAGCACAGTCAGGGGATCCAGGTGTTCCACACCACAGTCCTCCCTCAAGTCCTCAGCAGGCCATGCTGTCAGGAAGCCCTTGCTGTCAGCCCCTGGCCTATGCATCAGTGTCCTAGCCCGAGAGAGAAGCCTGGCACTCCTAGAGAGCAGCCCAGTTCTGGAGCACCCAGAGCCTGCTCGCTGTGTGTCTGCCCCGCATTACCTTATGGAGAACCACACAGGAGCCTGTAGTGCCCAGTCGCTGGGCACGCTGCACTCCAGGGACTGCAAAGCCCGTCCTTTTGCACTGACAGGCCCTGGAGGCTGAGGATTCATCCCCCACATCCTCGCTCCACCTCTCTCAGCTCTGCTCTCTTGTTTTGAACTTCACTTTGTTTTCTCACCCATTGCACTCCTGGGCCTTCCTTTTCCCCATTTATCATAAGATCTTTCTCCAGATTCAGGATGTTGAGGCAGAGGTAGCAGCCATGTGTCTCCTGTTTCATCAAGTTCTTGCATCCCCACCACGCTGGGGACAGCCAGGAGTCCTGGTCCCTCCTCCACTCTGTGGAGCCAGCTTAGGGCTGCAGCGCTCAAAGCGAGGAAGCTCCTTCCACCAGGAACCTGCACACCATTCCCACTTGAGTGAGGAGCTGTGGCTGGAGCCTGGTGTATGCCCAGGAAAGGCCCCTGGGCTTCTGGAGTGTGGTGCCAGCTTCACTTGGATGGAAGGTTGGCACAGCCCTGGGAAGATGTCTGCCACCCGGACATGTACTCAGCTTGCCTGCAGATCAGATCCCCGTGGCCCATGCACAGTCTGCATGAGTAACATGGAGCCTGCAAGTTCCACAGCAGGGCCATGGGAGAGTGAGTTCTACACACCAATATCCACTTGACCTGTTTGGTTTTGACCTAGGGTTATCTGTAGTTGCAGCCATTACATCACGGTATGCACACACCCATCTGTGTGGTGCTGGTGGTCACCGGCCCCCCAGCAGCTCTTGGTGGTTCCAAAACGGAGTGGGACGTTTGTTCCTGTAGGTAGCTTGTGGACTAGGACACGTCGGGGCTTTATTAAATTTGTACTTGAGAACATGGTGGCTCTGTTCTGGTTTGTCCTCAGCTTGTGTCCTGGGGCTCAAGTCACATGAGACACCTACAGGAGCAAGAGGACCCAGGGTGTGCTGACACCTCCTGGCTTCAGAACTGAGGAGAGCTGGGCAGTGGTCACGAGACATTTCAGAGAAGGCTCCCTAGAGCCAGCCTCCCTCTGCTCCCTCCTGCAGGCAATGGCACCAGGGGCACATGCATAGCTTTGTAGTTTATGACCTACGTGGTGAACTAAAAAGCCAGCTTGTTTGATGGGGTGAGACTCAGACACCTCTCACGTAGGGTACCTCTGACACCTGTGTCCCTCTCACCTGGGGTACCTCTGACACCTGTGTCCCTCTCACCTGGGGTACCTCTGACACCCGTGACCCTCTCACCTGGGGTACCTCTGACACCGTGTCCCTCTATTAGAAGAGCACTGCAAAGGCCCCGAGACACACAACCCGCCTGCAGTGTGATGCTCACCCACCTAAAACTAAAGCCTGGCTCTGGAGTTGTAGTTTGGAAAAGTGAAGTTGGCAGAACAAAGGGCTAGCATGCTTATAACTGGGAAACAAGCCGGATTCTCGTCCAGCCTGTCCTGTGGATGCTTACGGACATTTAGATGAGGTGCAAAGCCCGGGGGAAAGAACACTGCTCCTGGCGGTGGCAAAGCCGTCGGCCTTGGTCCTCTGTCAGTTGTGCTCCTAGAAGTGGGGACTGGGCAGACACAGTGGACTCTCCCTAAATTTAGTCACTATGGGTGCAGTGCACCCCAGATCCTTTTTTTTTTTTTTTTTTTTTTTTTTTTTTTTTTTTTTTTTGAGATTGGGTATACTATGTAACTCAGCTGGCTGCTTTCATGCTAGGGTCACAGGTTCACGTCTCCACTTGCATGCTGAGGTAACAGATCCACGTCACCACACCTCACTCCTCACTAGACCTTAGATTTCTCAGATTGCCTGCAGAACTGTGAAAGGTTCACTGCACAGGCTGTGAGGTCAGAGGTGGGTGCAAGTGACACTGCTGACCTTGGGAGTCCTCATCCCAGTTCTTTCTGGGAGACTTGGGCAGTGAGAATCAGTATGGCAACAGCTTCGGCCTGGCTCAGGATTAGCATTTAGAGGACACTCTACTTCCTGCTTCTCCTCACCTGTCACTTTGGAAGTCAAGGCTAAGCCAGGCTGAGTGACAAACACCTATAATCCCAGAACCTGAGAGCCTGAGACAGGAAGATCTCAAGGTTCGAGGCCAGCCTGGGGTAAACAGCAGGTATGGTCTCAAGCCACAAAACAAACCAAGCAACAAAAAAGCCAGAGTACCCACAGACCTGATGAGGCTCTCACAAAGCTTCCAGAGGTTTCTGACTGTCCTTCACAGTCAGAGTGGACAGGATAAAGGTCACCCACCATTTCCTCATGCGGTTTACACAGGCTAGGGACTCATCTGTGTGGAACAGTGCCATAGCAAAGGTGCTCTAGCCGGCATGGGCCTAGCCGGGACGTGTTTGCACACCTGAGGTGCTTGCACGGCTGTGCCTCTCAGACCAGTGTTAGACCAGCGTTGGAGAGGCTGTGTCCAGACCTAGGCCAGCAGCCCCCACCCCTTGGCACATGGGTCCTAGTGAAATCATTTCTTCATTGCGGTCGTGCAGCCAGCGCTGCTGCTGAGCATATGTGTGACAGATGGGGTCGTTCTGGAGCCGGAGCTGAGGGCCAGAGAGCATCCTGCCACAGGGCTCGCATCCCAATGCCGCCCACCAACAGGGAGCTCAGGCCAAGATCCCTTGCCTTTTGAGCTGCAGCTTCCCCTTCAGGACAGCAGAGAAGGCGGCCCAAGAGACCCTGGTCTCTGCCATCTGTAGACTTGTAATTCCTGGTTGTCTCAGGGACAGAGTCAGCGTGCTCTCTGGGGTCCCTTTGTTCTGCAGACTTCTGGGTAGGAGCATCCACTGGTATCAACAGAGACCTCAGAGATCTGCGGCTGGGCCAAAGACGGTGCTGGTGCTGGTGCCCCTGGGTGACACCACAATCTTCCACCACACTCACTGGACAACTCACCTGCTTTGGGCACTGTGGTTGCTTTTCCTTCGTACTTCCCTTAGACCCTGCTAGGGATTTGGGGGTGGGGTGGGGGCAATGGCAGGACCCCAGGTGGTTTGAAGCAAGCACAAGACCAGGGCTCCAGCAGGTGGGATGCAATGCCTCCCAGATGCTCAGGTCATCCAGCTGACCCTGGGCCGTGTCTAACTCTCAGCTTCCTTCCACACTCACGCCTGCGCAATGGTACCCATGGATCATCTTGGGGACACACTGCTGGAGTTACTGGCCAAGTGGGCAAGGCCAATCCAGCTACGGGCGCTCTGGCCGCCTTCAAACCTCACTGTCTTCATCTGCATGTCCTCTGCACGGATGACCGCTGTAATCCACCCAGGGGTCTTAGGAGCTGGGGTAGCTGGCCTCATTCTACCAAGGTTTGCAGGGGTGAATTGGTTTGCGGGAGGTCACATCTCCAAAACCCCACAACGGAGATGCAGTCCTGGGCCTGCTGGATGACTGACTCAGCTGCCCCGGAGTGTGTGTGCTGGATGGGGAGGGAGCAGGGGCTCTGGGCTCAGGCTGTCTTCCACACTAGGGCTCTGAAATCAGTGGGGGGGGGGGGCGGGCAGACAGGCAAGAAAAGCCCACTTCAGAGAGCAGTTCCTGGGGGAGGCACCTGCCAGGCATCTGCATCCACGGTCCTTTCCTCACAGGGGCACCAGTTCACTGCATAACCTTCTGTCCCACGCAGGACACTGTCCGGGGGAGGGAGCACCCCCTGTTCATACTGTAGGGCCTTTGGTGTGCAGTCTGCTGGATGGCTTTGTTGCTGGCCCAGATGGCACCAGATGGGCTGAGCAGCTGGCAGGTGTTCCAGCCAAGAGTTGGCCCAGGAAGCCTGACGGGCATTCACTCACCTAACAAATAGGCCCAGAGAAGTCCTGTGCCTCAAGCAGGGGCAGGTGTAGGTAACTACAGCCGCAAGCAATGTGGGCACTGTCCCCATTCCAAGGAGAAGTAATTAATCCAAAGAAAGGAACGTGTCATCATGTACCCTGGTCACTCCGTCCAGTGCCCTATTATGATACCTACTCAACAGCTAAGGAAACTGAGGCTCAGAAACTGTCACCCTAGTATTCCAGGTCCCAACCCAGCTGTGCCACAGCCCAAGACCCTCATCAGGGCTGAGTGGGCAGAAAGGTAGGAGACACTTCTAATCAAAGCAGAAGGGCTGCTGTGCCCCCTGCCTGATCCCATCACCTTGCAAGGGCTTCTGAGCACCGACATGGTCACACCTGCATGAGGCAGCCCCTACAGGCTTTAAATCCAAGCTCTGGCTTCCCCAAGTCCTGCAAACTCAGCGGATGTGACCGGCCATGGAGCAGCTGCTAGCCCCCAGTCCCCAGCCAAAGGTAAGAGAGGGGACTATGGGGGGATGCTGCTGGTATCCACTCTCCCACACCCCTTTACAAACTCACTGCAGAGGGGAAGGCAGGAAAAAGGCCAGAACCCCGTCACTCAGCTCACCCCAAGTCCCAGGGCTCCGAAGGCTCCTCACCAGCTGAGGCAGAGACCTAGGCAAGACAAGTGGCCACAGCGGACATGGCTCCTTCACTCCATCTGAGCATGGTCCACTGGGAGGGACACCATGGTGTGTCCTGTATGAGTGCCTTCCTCATCCTGAGCTCCCAAGAAATGTCCTAACGATGATGGCATGCCACTGGCTGTATAGCGGCAAGCAGAGTCCCCAGGCTTTCCTTTTGTGCCAGTGGGCCCTCGGGAACAAGCAGTTGTCTCCTGCCACCAAGTGTTCAAACTATTATGCTGAACAAATGGAAACTGCTCACCTCCATCAGGATGGTCTCTGGTCATCCAGGATTCTGAACAGCATGCAGGAGGAGCCAGCTCAGCATCAGAAATGTCATAGAGATAGTGTTATTGGACTGTGTACCCACGCCACAGGCGGATGGGAGCCAGGGCAGTTCAGAAAGCCTGGGTACTGGAGACAGGATCTAGGTCTCCGGATGCCGTGGGCATGAGTGGGTTGGCTACAGTCAGTGACCTGTCCTTGCTCAGTGCACATACATGTCCCATGGAGATCGAGTAGATGGGCCTGGGCTTGGGTGCCACCCTTGCATATTAGGTCAGTAGACACTGGCAACCAATTATGCCACGCATTGCAGCAGGCCCTGGGACTCAGTCTATTTGGTGAATGCCAATCACCAAACAGGAACTAGAAAGGCACGTTCTGGTGTCTGTGCAAAAAGCCACGGAGCACTACAGAGACCCTGTTGCCCAAGGAACAGCCAATCATGCGTTCTCGGTGACGTGCCCACACAGTGTACCCAGAGATCCCTGTTGCCTCCGGTCTTCCCAAAGCCCTATCCCTGGGGAAGATCCTGGCTCTGGAATTTGAGTAGAATTGTAATCCACCATGGGTCCTTCCTCAGTGTGACTTGAAACAGTCACCTGTCCTGCACTATGGTGCTGATCCTATAGAGGGCGACCGAGATCAAATGAGGCTATTCCTGCAGAGTGTGGCACATGCTAAACTGCCCAAACTTGCATGCTATGTGTGTGTGTGTCCGTCCAGCAAACATTTGTGTTTGTGTTCATGAGCATGTGTGCAAGCAAGGAAAGTCACTCACGCCAGATGTCCACTGCCCACCTGGTGACCCTCCAATGGATTAAACTAGCTACTTTCTAGTAGGGATACCTTCTCAGAAACCTGTTCTTGGCTATTTTTTTGTTTTTGTTTGGTTTTTGTTGCTGGGTTTGTTGTTATTGTTTTCGAGACAGGATTTCTGTGTATCCTTGGCTGTCCTGGACTCACTCTGTAGATCAGGCTGGCCTCCAGAGATCCACCTGCCTTTGCCTCCCCCGAGTGCTGGGATTAAAGGTGTGTACCACCACGCCAGACTGTTCTTGGTGGTTTTATCACTGCTTGACCATCACAGAGCACGGTCACAAATAAAGCTACAATGTCATACAGTCTGTCATTGTCATAGTGTGACCCTTCACTGACTAAAACATCATTGTGCACTGTAAGCAGCAAGGCTGTGTGGCCCTGTAGAGCACTGGCTCCTCCCTCCTAGAAAAAGTTTATTTAAAATACTCAATCACAGAACTAGTCCTGCTCCCTGAGACTGTCCCTCCCCCAAATCACCAGGCATGAACATGGCTGTCCTCCAGCACCCAGTAGCACTACCTATGTTTTATTCAGAGGTTTCCGCCATGACCTTTGGCTACAGGACCTTGCAACCTGTAAGTCCCCAAATGTCCCTGGACCCAAATGTTTGCCCCCCCCTAAATGTAGCCATCTTCTAGGAGAGGAGCTGGCCCTGGTGCCTCACACAGCTGGGCATGGCCGAGCACAGCACAATGGGGACCTGAGAGACAAAGCGGTGGCTGCTGGAAGGGAAGGTTCTGGAATTTGCACCCTGAGGAGCTGGTGGTGCGGGCTGGGAGGCTGGAGGGGGTGGGGCCGTCATGCCATCTCTCACTGGTTTTAATCTTGAATTTGCATGCTTTAATATGAAATCTAATTGCAGATGCTGAATTATGGCGGGGAGCTCGTCAGGGCTGACTAATTAATTAGTCAGATTTATAAGCATTTGGCTCTTTGAGATCTATGGCCCTGATTTGTCACCTCGAAGCTCTTGGGTCTTTTCCCACTGCTAGTTACTCCTCGTGGAGTGTGGAGAACCATCTTGAGGGGCTGGTTTAGAGGGGCAGTGTGACCCCTGAGGCAGTCGAGACCACACCTCTGTATGAAGTCTTCTCTCATTTGAGATCCTCGAGGGTTTTACCCCGGGAATGCAGAAGTCTCAAAAGCATGCATCTTATTCTCCACCTCTGTGAGGCCATGGCAGACATCCCTAGTGGATTACCAAGTTCCTTTCTATCGATTCTGGCCTCCTGGCTCAGCCTTCTTCCTTGTAACTGGCAGTTCAGTGGCTTCTCTTTCCCTTCCTGGGGTAAGGCCCTCTCTGTTCACAGGAAACAGAGAAAGGGACTGAGTCTGCCTGCTCCTCCTGAAGGCTGGGGTTGTGTTCCAGTTACGCCACTTGCTGACTCCAGTGTGTAACCTCATCTTTCCACTTGTCAGTGTGTCCCTTTGTGCAGAGGGGGTTAAGCCGACGACTCGGTCTGCAAAGCCATGAGGTAATAAAGGATGCTGGATAGAGGAGAGCCGGAGATGACAGTGTCCTCAACTTCGGGCTGAGACGGGAAGGGAGACTCTCCCCCTCCCCCATGGGGCACCGCAGAAGGGATGGGACCAGTTGCCTTTCCTCCTCAGTTACCCTAAAGTAGAAGCAAGTCTGCACCTGCAGGCTGCAGTCCAGCCTGTCGACTGTCTGTGACAGAGAGGGCACGGCACATACGCCCTAGGCTGGATACCTGTGGCGGTTTGCATGAGGAAAGTGCACACTGGGCCGTAGATTTGAATGCTTGGTCACTAGGGAGTGGCACTATTTGAAAGGACTAAGTGGTGTGGCCTTGGTGACCAAAGTGGACTTTGAGGTTTCAAAAGCTCACGCCAAGCCCAGAGTCTCTCTTGGCCGGTGGATCAGGATGTGGCTCTCAGCTCCTCCAGCACCATGTGTGCCTGCATGCCGCCATGTTCCCCACCGTGATGACAGGCTAAACCTCTGAACTGTAAGCAAGTCCCAATTAAATGTTTTTCTTGTAAGAATTACCATCGTTGGCTGGGCGGTGGTGGCACACACTTTTATTCCCAGCACTCGGGAGGCAGAGGCAGGTGGATCACTGTGAGTTCGAGGCCAGCCTGGTCTACAAAGTGAGTCCAGGACAGCCAAGGCCACACAGAGAAACCCTGTCTCAAAAAACCAAAAAAAAAAAAAAAAGGGGGGGGGGCGGGGGAAAGAGTTGCCATAGTCATGGCGTCTCTTCACAGCAATAGACCACTGACTAAAACAGTATCAGAGGACACCAATAGGTAGTGGGGAGGCTCTGTAGCACAGCTCCAGCTGACCCAAGGGAGGAAGGTGATACAGCCCAGGCAGGGGGGCGGGGCACACCTTCTTCCCTTTCGGTCTATTTTTCCCCCTTTGTCCAGGGTCTCACGTATCCCATGTCAGCCTCAAACTTAATACATAGCCAAGATGACCTTGTCCTTGCACTACCTATAGTACTGCCTCTCAAAGGCTGAGGTTAGCAGAATGTAACACACACACACACACACACACACACACACACACACACACACACCCCAGTCTGTTCCTATTGGAGATCCAGCCCAGGGCTCCGCGCACGTTAGACAAGCACCGTACCAACCGAGCCACACAATGTTTCCCACTCACATCGCCAGGTGGATCCCAGCTGCTGGGGTGCTGCCACTGCACCCCAAGGGCAATGGAAATAGAGTTCTCTTCTCCCACCTTCCCCAGCTCAAAGCACCTTGACAGAGGCCATGGTCAGTCCATGCGGCTGGCCACCTGGCATGGCCGTCACAGCCACCAGCCACCTCCCTGCCCATGTGCATGCCTGGATGTGTGTGCTCAAGGCCTGCAGCTCGCACCTCATGGCAGGACAGCGAGCTTGAGTTATGGCAGACCTGATTTCCCCATACAGCTCCCACGGAGTTAACAGATGTACGCACGTCTGAGGCAGTCAGGCGGCAAGAGGCTTTGGGGCCGATCCTTCCCGTTTTGACAGTGTGCAATCGAGGTGAAGCCATAAATTTTATAAACAAGAATAAATGCCCCTTAGCAACATATGTCTGCTCGACCCTTCCAAGGTGATCATAAATAAAGGTACCTACTAGCCTGGGAGGGATGCGGGCATTACAGATGGCCGGCGAGGAGGACCACAGGGCCTGTGACCTGAGATCAGCCATGGGCAGCTGCTTCTACAGGGCCGGCAGGCAGAGAGGTGACCTTGCACCCTGGGTCTGGAGTCACCAGGAATGCTTTTGTGTCACTTTGAACTGGCACCTACTTTTCTTGTTTCCCTTGGAATGGCTGCTTCCTGCTGGGACAACCAGGGTCCCCTGGGAACTTTTCAATTCTTTCCTATTCTCCTAGAGAAGCGGCCCACCCCCACTTGATTACCAACCATATCCTAATGGCTGACTGCCTGAGGAGGCCACCCTGAGGAACAACACAACAGGCTTTGCTGCCACCACTGCAAAAACGGTGTAGCACGGCCCCTGCGCAGAGGTAAGCAGGCTAAAGGAAGATCCGGGCTCAAGGCCCAGAGTGGCCTCTTATGGCACGGCGCCAGCAGCCATGGTGCCATTTCCCAGGGCCCCAGTTTCTGTGCTTGTAACAAAAATGTTAGCGGCAGCCTGCTGAGGTTGCTGTGGACAAGACGCTCTCTCACTTGTTTGTCCACACAGATGTTTATGGCACACATGCATGCGTAGAAGTCGGAGGACAATTGTGGGAGCCTGTCTTCTCCTTCCCCGGGTGTCAAACTCAGGTCATCAGTTCTGTGGCAAGTGCCCTTACCTGCTGAGCCATCTCACCAGCACAGTGTGAAGGCCTGCAAAGCTCTGTATGTGGCCTGAATGTGGTGACACCTAGTTGAAATGACAGTGCTGCGGAAACTGAGGCAGGAGGATCTCCAATTTGAGCGCAGATAGCTCTGTGGCAATAGCATGGAGCTTGGAACATGATTTGGGGACGGCTACAACAGCCACACAGGCCAAGCCCACGAAGTCAGCCTCCAAGCCCCAGGGAGGTGATGTCATTCTGTGACAAAGACAAGAGCGACTGGCGCAGTGCCGCGTGCACCCTGCTAATCCCAGCACTGGGGTGGGAGGACCTCAAGTCCTCCTGGGCCTGCCTGGGCTACACAGCTCGAGGTTAGAGGTGAGAAAGCTGCGATTTGAACTGAAGTTAACAGTAGCTGCCAGGCTCTTGTTAAACATTCCCTAATTAAGCTCTCCCGGTGACCACAGAATCTGAAGGCTGTCATCTGACCAGTGACCAGACAAGTGTGAGGAGATGACCAGTGTGTTTGGAATTTGGAAGCTGGGATGTAACAGGGCTGGTCTCAGGCCTGGGTCCAGGGAAGCCAGCATGAAGCTACAGGCTGCAGATCACTCACTGTCCTTCCAGGTCTGTGACATCAGTGGTCCCCAGCTGCCTCTCTCCCTCTACCCGCAGGCCTTCAAGGTTCAGGCTATGTGAACCCCTAAGTGGCTGCTGGAGGAAGCTGCCCCTGGATCGGCACTTAGCTCTTGAAGAGGGTATCTTATTTTATTTTTTATTTTTGGAGACAGGGTCTTGCTATGTTGCCCGAGCTAGTCTTAAATTCCCAGGTTGTTCAGGCAATCTACCTGCCTCAGGCCCCCCCCCCCCCAGGTAGTTGGGACAGCAGACATGTGCCAAGTGCCTAGTTTGCATGGCAGTGTTAACCTTGGGGTTACACGAACTTCTGGGGCGCATGCAAACTCAGCAACCAACCTAGAGAGTGTGAGCAGCTTTCTCCAGGATTCCGAAGGTGACAGACGATGGCTTTGTGAGCTCCAATTCCATAAATGACACAAGGCTTCCAGACCCCCAGCCTGGCCTGGATGAAGTGCCATCGTCCAGGAGGGACTCGGAGACCAGCTCTAGGTCGTGACAGTAGAAGCCACACCCCCTAACAAGACCCAAAAGCAAATTCATTCCTCTAGGTGATCAAGACAGGACCAGCTTGGGCACAGCACTGCCAGCGGGATCCTCAAACCCCGTCTGGGGAGAGAGATGAGCCACAAATCCTTCTGGGCACTGATTTATGTAGCATTCACACAGAATTTATTATACAAAGAATTTCATTCAATTAAACTTGAAATGCGCCTGGATTCTTAAAGGTTCTGTCGTGATCACTGGGACAGAGCGATCATAAAACTGGATGGGCTGCCGGGAGGTGCCGGGGAGGAGGTAAGGGTGACATTGCAGCTGACAGGGGACTCGGAAGTGGGGACGTTTATCATTGGGATGTGCTACAAGTTCAGGCTCTGGAAATTACTCAGTGAAAAAATGCACATTAACAATAGCCATGAAATATCAGTTAAGGGCAACTCGGCTGAGAAATGCGGCAGCAATCTATTAGAGCCTGGCATCGCCTGCCACGGCCCAGGCTGGGATTACAATGACTGTCAAGCGCTGGTGGGCTTGGGGTGGGGGCGTCACGAGACCACAGCCTAGGCTAGTTCTGAGCACTGGGCTGGGGCCCTTTGGTAGCACTGGTATCACTGACGGGGCTCGCCTCTGGTAACGATGGTGAACGCTGTTCTGATGAGCTTGAACTAGAGGGCATGTTGAGTGTGAGGTATGAGGAGGCAAACACTGAGCAATGTCCTAAAACCCACTGCACTGTCCGTTTTAAAAGGAAGAATTCTATGGTGGGTAGATTGTATCTCAATAAAACTCCTACGAATTTTCAAAAAAAAAAAAGATAGGAAGCTGCTTCCTGTAATATTTTCAAGGGTTAAACGAGAGAGAGAGAGAGAGAGAGAGAGAGAGAGAGAGAGAGAGAGAGAGAGAGAGAGAGAGAGGCATCAATGATAAGTGGACACAATTTAAAGAAACAGTTTTGCAGCTGCGTAGCAGGAAGCCCTGACGGTTGTGGGTGGTGTGCACAGGCTAGGCAATGCTTGGCGCTGGGATGGTGGGACCCACCCTGTGAGAAGCCACCCAAAATTCTGGCGAGGGTGTTGAAAAGAGTCAGGGCATAGGCTAGGGGCTTGGGTTGCTCTTTTCTCGAGTTTGTCCTGTCTTCTTTAGGAGGACCTGGAGCTCCAGGCATAATGGAGGGACTGCTGCAAGCTCTTGGACATGTGGCTTCCCCAGCCAGGCGGGGACAGCAGCATGACGTGCGAGCACCCTGGGCTCGTGCCTTCCGTTTCTGGTCCTGTGCGTGCAGCACCAACTCTGTACCCGATGCCTGCCTCACTGTGGCTGCAGTGGCACTGGACAGCTGCCTCCTAGGGGTATTCCTCCCTCCCGGGCATCTGCCCTTTGGAGGACCCAGGTGACAGACAGCTGCCCACCTGAAACATCAGCGGGAAGGTGGGATGGGCACTTGGCTGCCATCAAGTGCTGCTCACTGACCAACAAGGAGGGCAGCTAGAGGGGCCAGCCTGCCCAGGCCTAGCAAGGAAGGCGCCCAAACAGGTGCACAGTGAAGAAACTGCTGAGCTGAGTCCTCAAGTGTCTCAGACCTGCCCTTCCTGAGTTCTCGGGGCCGCCCCAGCCTTTCATAAATATCCCTCTTCCCAAGGACACGGCTGCCACTGGCGATGTCATTTCACAGTGAGAGGAAGCAGTAGTGACAAGTGGAATAAAACACAGCCCTGGTGTGCCTCACAGAAGCATAAACCAGCCAAGTGCGACACCGGAGAGCTCAGTCAGTCTGAAGACCTCATTTCCGCCACTGCCGGGGCAAGGAGAGCTGCCTGCCTCGGGCCCTGATGGAGGAGTCTCTCAGCTGCAGGCCTGTGGACTTGCAGCTGTCTTTCCTCTACAGTGTGGCAGTGATGGGCGGCTCAGAGGTGCCTAAACTCCTCAAGCCTGACACTGTCCCTTTATAAATGTGACATTTAAAGCCCCGTTGGCACAGGTAAATCACAATTACATTTCCAGGGGCCTCTGGTACATTCCAAGTCCTTGAACAGCCTGAGCTGGCAAAGCTAGCTAGCGGTCGCGCACTCCCCCCTCCTCCTCCTCCTCCTCCTCCCTCCTCCCCCTCCTCTCCCATCAAGTGCATGGTTCAAATCTCCCTCACGGTCATTCCCAATTCCAAGTGGCCCCTCCTCTTCATAGCCTTCAGTGAACCTTTCCTTCCTGCAGTCCCACGTCAGAGAGCACAGGCTGGGGAGCCAGCAGGAGCCTCAGAGGTCCCTGGGGGGAGGGGAGGGGATCGCAGGGGGTGTGAGGCGCCATCGCTGACCTCCAGTCTCTCGGCATGACTGTTGTGAGTTCTCCATGTTTCACACGTCACGTTTCTTGTATATTTTTTCTTGGACGCCCTCCTTCATGGCTGCGTATCTGGCTACGGTGAAGAGGTAATCGCTGAGTCTGGAGGGGCAGAGAGAAGCAACAGGAAGGACGTGAGGTGAGAGGCTGGCCCCTGCCTAGCTAGCCGTCAGGGAGGAGGGGTGAGTCTCGCATGCCCAGGAGCAGTGTGTGTGGCATGAGGGATGGCGGGGGCTGGAGGCCTCCCCGTGTCACAGGCTACTGCACACCCGGGGTGGGAGGGAGGCAGGGGCTCGGGGCTGCTTCTGTACTTTCCAACGGTGGGCATGGTGCAACCGGAACCCAGGAGAGCCGCACCAGCCGAGCCTCATTCCAGGTCTTGATCTTGGAACCACCAAAATTCCGGATTATTCTTTGTGTTGGGGGCTCTCCTGTGCATGTAGGGTGGTCAATGGCATCCTTGGCCTCTCCATACATGCTATCAGTAGCACCCAGCACCCAGTATGACCACCCAAACTGTGTCCGGACCCCACTATGGTCCTATTTGAGGATGAGTGGCCTGGAGTAGTCTCGTGATCAGACTCTAGTCCCCTAGCTCTTCGTTGGACCCAGCAGTGATGCCGTCAGTGAGAGGCCTCTCGAAGGGAAAGGGGCGGAGAATACGGGACAGTGCCACACCTGGCTGAGGGACACTTGGGGCTCTGTCCTAACGTCTTGAAGGCTCAAAGCAAGCATTTTTCACGTTCTCCTCGACACCTTCCTGCTCCCTCCTACCTTGCCCTTTGTCTGGTGCCCTACTCCTAACTCTAGGGGTCCACTGCTGGCTACCAGAGGAAGAGCCTCTGTCCTGGCATTGCCCTGCTGAGCCTGTGTTCCTGGGACAACCATGCGCTGATTTCTTTTTTTTTTTTTTCCTTTTTCTTATTTTTAAAGATTTATTTATTATTATGTATACAGCACTCTGCCTGCATGTATACCTGCAGGCCAGAAGAGGGCATCAGATTACACTATAGATGGTGGCAAGCCACCATATGGTTCCTGGGGATTGAACTCATGACCTCTGGAAGAATAGTCAGTGTTCTTAACCTCTGAGCCATCTCTCCAGCCCCATGGCTGATTTCTTGATGACTCCCTGGAACCTGCAGGGCGGAGATGACCTGCCCTGACCCACACAGCACTGCAGGACTGGCAGAGTATCCTTAGGGTTGCTGCTTCTGAGTTAAAAAGAAGCCATCTCTCACTTGGCCTGGGTGACATCCCACCCAGGGGGAAAGAGAACCCATGAGGATACAAACCAGTCTACATCCTGGGGGTAACACGGGACACCCCATAGCCAGCGTTGTGAGGTCACTTCCTGCAAAGCTAGGCAGCTTCTAGGGTACAGCCCTGCCTCTCCCTAAGCCCTCCACTGGCTCTTGGGCTCCTGCCTGGCCTGCAGCAACAGCACCTGCTCCAGGCTGCAGTAACCAGAGAACAGTTGCCGCACAGATGCTGACCAGGGGCAATGCGCTCCTGGAGGGGCCTGAGCTCAGCGTGGCCTGGCTGGGGGCCACCTGGGGCATTTTGGGAGTAGATACTGGCTGGACAGGCTTAGCATCCTGAGCTTACTGTTACCGACGTCAAGCCCCTTGGCAGCAATCTCCATGAACAGGCCCTGAGAACACCTGTCCCTTTGATGTATAGGAGGCTTGCCTCTGCTGGCTCTTGTAGGCATTTCCTAACCACAGCCTGACCTCAGAGTAGGGACACAACTGCCTGGTACACAGCACACTCATACACATACATGATGGAGGGTGGGCAGGAGGGAGGGAGGGGAGGAGCGAGGGAGGGCTCAGTCCTCCCCCCTCTTAGGGCTCACTGCACTCTCATCCACCGACACCACACTCCACATAAGTACCTGTTTAAGAACTTTGCTACATTTGCATCCGTTTCTCCCATTTGGACAAGAGGCACCACGCTGTGAAGAGAGAACACACAGGAACCTGGGACACGTATCCTTGACCTCACTGTTCAAACCTAACCCTGACCAATTACATACGGAATAGCACCTCTGCCTCAGCCGACGCCTTACCTTGGACATACACAGCATGGCCAGTGAAGGAGAAGGCCCAGCAGGCGAGGCTGAGGGTAGGCTGGCCAGCGTGCCAACAAGCCTGGTCTGGGCCCCTCCGTGGGTAGGGCCTTCAAAGAAGGGTTTACTGGGTCTTCATCCCCAAGGAGCTACTAGTTCTAAGTTGTAATTCTAATTGCCTGGGGTTTCTGCGACGGTCTCTGTGTCCTTGGGATGGTCTGTTGGATACCATGGTGTGAAACATCCGCCCCACCCCCTGCGCTGCCCGATCCCTGCTGGCATTCTACCCAGAGCCAGCCTTGGGTTGGGGGAGGTGGTCCTGCCCAAGACTCTACTTGGCCAGTGGCCCAGGATATCTTGTGTCTCTCCCTGCCTGTGGGTATCTCCCACTCAGCATGGTTTCTTCAGCGAGGTTCCAAATGCCCTGAGAGCTTTCTGGCAGGTCACTGGTGTGGTCGGGGCCCATGGGCCACACTGAGGGTGCAACACCACCAGCCCAGTCTTGTGCTGTGTTGGGCCTGTGGGCCATTCCACTGTTCGCTGCTGCAAGCCCTGCTGATGTGGGTGACTTTGTACAAATGACTGGTGTTTTGGTTTTTGGGTTTTTTGTTTGTTTGTTTTTCAAGACAAGGTTTCTCTGTGTAGCCTTGGCTGTCCTGGACTCACTTTGTGGATCAGGCTGGCCTCGAACTCACAAGATACACCTGCCTCTGCCTCCCGAGTGCTGGGATTAAAGGCATGCGCCACCATGCCTGGCTGGTTTGGTTTTTGTTTTGTTTGTGGCCCAAGCCTTTTTTGTTACCCAGGATGCATCTGGGAATGTCTGGATCCAGGAGCCCTTTGTCCTTGTGATGTGGGAGCCTGTGGAAGGTGGACCCCAGCCACAGAATCTCACCAACCTGTTCCTGATTCCTGGGGAGTGGAACTGGCGTGAGGAACCCCTGAGACTGTGGACAGCTTCTACCTGGGTCTCCCCAACCACAGGGCCCTTCAGTCCTTTCTGCCAGCTTCTAACAGGGTCCTCTCATGTTGTTCTCCCCGCCCCCATCCTAGGTAACTGGTGGCTCTCAGGAAGAGGGAAAACTGCCGGGCTTCTAAGCAATATGCAGTCACCTATCACAGTCCCCTCTGCCACACACAGCTCAGGACACGGCACGATGAAGACACCTAAGCTCAGATACGACGAGGCTCCTGCATTGGCCTCTGGGACCCTTACCGTCGCTCTGCTCGGCGGCACACGGCCCGGCAGAAGTGCAGGGCAGAGCTGCTCTTGCCTCCAGACTGAAAGAGAACGTGAGTGTTGGCCAGTGTCGGCCACAATGGGCAGTCTCCTGCCTCTCAGAGCCCTAGCGGGCACACCTCTAGGGGCCTGTCCTCAAGTGGGAATGGCTAGGAGGGTGTTGGGGTGCTGGGGGATGGCTTTGTGGCTAGTAAAAGCTACCATGGGACCCATGGGTTTCTGTCACTACCTGCCCCCACCGGCCACCCCAGGGGGACCCCACCAATACCTACGGGAAGAATAAAAGCTGTGAGGGGGGGAAGCTGGCGGGAGTACTTGTCAATCCACCGTTCCAGCTCTGTGATAGGCCCTTCCTCAAAGGCCGTGTGCTCTGAGAAGCCAAGGGTAGAAAGGCTGTTACTGTGCGCATGCCACCAGAACACCAGGAAACACCAGGAAACACCCTCCCCTCTGCCTGCGTGTCCTGCCAACCGCTCCCATCAGCTTTGAGGAGAACTTCTCTCCCAAGGCAGACAGCAAGGATGTCTGCCCTGCCCGGGAGCTCTGGGGCCTAGGCTCCCAGCAGGCAACGCTCAGGGGCAGCCCCCTCTCCCCAGGACCCCGAGGACTCCTTGAGCAGGCTGGGAATTACTTAAGTGAGCCTCCCTGGCTGAGGACCGTGGAGTGGCCAGGGCAGAGCCGACGTCCTGCAGCACACACTGGATCTGCAGGGGACAAGAGGTGAGATGAAAGGTCGTTTGTGGTTGGCTGGGTCATGCAACTGTATGATCGCACGTGCAGAGGCGCCATAGAACACGCTGGGGGAGCGCGCGTGCAGGGCTGTGAGCGATGGCAAACTGCCAGCGTTCACATCCAAAGGCAAAGTGGCCTAACTCTGAGGGGAGCCTGAGGGAGGAGGGGGTCTGCTAAGCATTGGCCAAGAGGCACCTCCTTGGCCTGATCTATGGCTCCCGCGCACCTTTAGCCAGGCGCTTTCCTTCTCTGCTGACAGCTCTGGGGTTCTGCTTGACCGGACCAAGAGACCAAATGCAGCTGTCCTGAAGGACAGGACGTGGAGGGCAGTGGTCAGCAGGGCAGAGGGACTGAGGAAGCATGCCTGCCTGTTCCTGGGACCCATATAGACTACAGTGATGTTTGGGAGACCCCAGCATCCCAAGGCGTTGTACAGTAATGCTGCTTCTGCCTGGCTGGCAGCTCCCTGTTAGAACGCAACAGCGGTGCCAAGAGGCCTGGCTGAGACTCACAGCTCCCGAGTGCACGGCTCTTCAGTGGGCTGTGGCCGCCCATGCTGGGTTGTTCTTTGCCAAGAGGCCATCCTGTGCCATGCAGGGTACCTACGCACAGCAGCTTTCCCACCGCCAAATGGGACAAGCCCAGACTTCTTTCAGTATTGCCGAACACCCCCTGGAGAGCAGAGCCACCCTGTGTACGTCACCCCTCACCTCATGGACGTTATGTGTCCTTATTTCATAGATAAGACAGTGCAGTTCTTACATGTGATTAGCTACTGTGATGCCAAGAGGCAGTGCGCCAGGATGAAGCCAGCGACACCTCAGGCTACAGGGATGAAAGGCCCCACTGTGGGCTCAAACGATGTTGCTTACTTTCTGAAGCTCTTCAGCAAAGGTGTGGCCCCTTTCTGTGATCAGCTCCATGGCAAACCTGGGAGGACGAGGGAGAATTACCCCGACAGAATGCTGTGGGAGCCGTACGACAACAAGCAACAACAGCCAAGGCAATCCTTCCTGCTGACACAGGGAACGCCATATGGACAGGGCATTTGCTTCCTAAAGTGCTTTTCTTACACTCACTATCAGCCAGCCCTGCCCTCCTGCCCTCCTGCCCTCGCCCAGGCTGGCCCTGCTGCTGCAGGAGGGAGCAGGTGACCTGGGGTCTGTGCGGCCAGCAGGAGACAGAGACTTGTGCTGTGCACCAAAGTTAAGAACGAGGGAAGCATAGCCCATCCTTGCCGATGGGGCAGAGGAAGAGGGTAGGGCTTTGAGGGATGAATAGGAGTTCCTTGGTAAAGTAGAACAGAAAAGGAAACAAACTTCCTAGACAGGTCAAAAAACGCAGCCCTCTCCTCTTGTCCCGGGCAAGGCTGGCGGGAACAGGTGGTGACGCACTGGAAGGATGTTGGCAGGGACAATCTCAGAGATGTGAGCAGAAATACAGGGACTGATGACCCATGGTAAAGAGTGACAAGAACAGAACCCTGGAGAGGCGAGGGAGGGGACACTGGCAAGGGGAGAAGTCTACTAGGACCACACTCAGCTGACCAACTGTGTCTCCATCTGCTGGATTCCTCTTGTGTCTCCTTCTCTCCCTCCTCCCTCCCTCCCTCTCTCTCTCTCTCTTTCTCTCTCTCTCTCTCCCAGTGCCTGCTGCTGCCTCCCGTCGCTGGACCCTTGTGGACCCAGAAGACCGGGACATCAGTTGTGGGCTTGGCAAGTCTTCTTGTTGACTGACCAACCAGGCAGAGAAGCCAAGAGGCAGGAAAGGGATCAGCAGGGCCAACCACAACCAACCAGCCCATTGTCCAATCAGAGCAAAGTACACGCATGCGCGCACGGGTACACACACAGACACACATGCATGTACACACACATGCATACACACACACACACACACACACACACACACACACACACAGAGTCATGCACACAGGACACACACACACCACGACTCACTCCTAATGTCTCTGGAGAGGACCCATGCTGGTGGCTGGGACATCTCTCTGTCATTACTGTGTACTATACCCCTGGCACCCACAACCATGAGCCTGGAAGTTGGCAATGACAGAGGTAAATGTAAACAGTACTATTACTTGTGTTAAGTGCCGTCCTAGGGAAGATGTAGGTTTATTAAGTTAATTCGTAAGAACAGAGGGAAAGTCCTGCCACGACCATTTCACAGAGCAGGAAACTGAGGCTCAGAACAGCTGCTGTGACCTGAGTCCCACGGCTGCTGAGGAGTGGTAGAGAAGGTAAGCACTGGTCTACCTGATTCCTGCCTGTCCAGGAGCACAGGGCCAGGCAGGACTTGAGAGCACGCTCGGCCTGTCAGTGCTCATGCCCTTGGCGTGGCTGAGCATGGCCACCGCACGGTCACCCTTGTGCATCTGGCCTTTCCCACCCCACAGTACCAGGATGAGCCTGCTTCTGACCAATGCCACGGGACTGAGAGATGTCACCCAGGAGCTCTCCCCAGGCCCTGAGCTGCCCCAGGCAGGTGTCTCACAGCCTGGGTCCCACACAGGCCACCCCAGTTGGTTGCGGTTGGTTAGCTGAGGTGCAGAAAGCAAGCCCTGACTTGAAGTAAAGGTGGGAACTAACCCTTCAGTGTGATGTGCAGTCTGGGGCGGGAACTAACCCTTCAGTGTGATGTGCAGTCTGGGGCGGGAACTAACCCTTCAGTGTGATGTGCAGTCGGGGATGGGAGCCACCCGTGGTTATTGAGTGAGCATTCTAAACTTTGGCTCACTGGAGAAGCCACGTTTACAAAGGGGTCACATCTGATGCACTCCAGGGACCTGAGCTCACCGCCTTCCCTCACTGTCTCTTGATGGCGCACATGTGCTCAGAACCAGGGATGGGGACAGAGGGACAGGCCTATAGCCGGTAGCCACATGGCACAGACCAGCCTATGCTACCAGCTCAAACAGATCCACCTGGGGCAGTCTCCAGGAGAATGTCACACACATGCAAGCCACATCAGGGCCCGTCCTTGCCCGCCTTACCCAATAGCCGAACTTAATTCATCTGTAGTTCCCACAGCTTCAAACACTTGGTCATCTTTAGGCCTCCTTTCTCCTGTGAAGGTGCTGGAAAACCCTGCGAAAAGATATGTAGCACATTAGGATTTGTGGGTTTTCGGGGCGGGGTTGTACGGCAGGAGCTGGAGAGATGGCTCAGTGGTTAGTGCACACATTGCTCTCACAGAGCACCCAGATTCGGGTCCCAGCACCCACACAGTGGCTCACAGCCATCCGTAACTCGAGTTCTGGGATCCATCGCCTCCTTCTGGCCCCACAGGCAGGGGCATGTATGTGGCACTTATGCCCTTGTGTAGGCAAACGCTGATATATGTCAAATAAAAATGAATCTTATAAAAAAGCAGATTCTTTTCCTGGTACACTTAAAATATTGATTTATTTTTATGTCACGTATGTGGGTGTTCTCTCTGCATGTATGTCAATGCGCCATATGCATGACGTGTCCTTTTGGTCACCCCCACCGAGGGTTCCCCCTTCTCGCCTGGCATGCTTTAGTTAAGTCAGGGACCACAAAGGAAGCCTGTTTAAGAATAAAGCACCTGGGGGCTGGAGAGATGGCTCAGAGGTTAAGGGCACTGACTGCTCTTCCAGAGGTCCTGAGTTCAATTCCCAGCAACCACATGGTGGCTGACAACCATCTATAATGAGATCTGATGCCCTCTTCTGGCGTGCAGGTGTACATGCAGGCAGAACACTATAAATAATAGTAAATAAATAAGTTAAAAAAAAAAAAAGAATAAGGCACCTGTGGTTCTCTGTACTGACGTCATCTGCTCTCAGCCCAGATCCCAGGCCACGCAGACAGCCTGTGACAAACCAGCCTCAACAAAGCAAAGTGGTGATGTCTGAGCAAAAGACACAGAAACAACCAGGCAGTCCGGCCATGGTGGCACACGCCTTTAATCCTAGCACTCAGGGGCAGAGGCAGGCGGATCGCTGTGAGTTTGAGGCCAGCTACAAAGTGAGTCCAGGACAACCAAGGCTACACAGAGAAACCCTGTCTCAAAACAAACAAACAAACAAACAAACAAATAGCCCCCCCGCCCCCAAAATCCAACCAGGCATCAGCTCTCCTGTCACAGTCTGAGCACCTCCCTCTCTCACCTCTACGAAAAACTACTAAGTCTCTTCAATGACAGACGTAGCACTGCTTCTTGAACATGTCAGATGCACAGCAAGGCTCTGTCCCTGTGCCACCCCACATAAGCCACACCCCACAGGGAGTCCTGTCCAGCAGTCACTACGGAATTATGCCACTGGACCACAGTGAGCCAAGTGCCCCATCTGTGTCTGACCAGGCTGTCCCTGGACCTCTTCTCCCTGTCCCTGGGAAGCACTGACACCACCACGTGACACCTGTCACCCCTACGTGTTCGCTTTGCTATCATTACGGTAACGTACATGTGACAAAACACTTACCATTCTGACCTCCTGTTTACACACAGCTCAGTGGTGCTAAGCACATCCTATGCATGTGTACACTTCAGTATCAAAGAATACATCCCACAGTTGCTATTAGGGATCTACATGGTCTTGGGGCTGGAGAGATGGCTCAGAGGTTAAGAGCACTGGCTGCTCTTCCAAAGGTCCTGAGTTCAATTCCCAGCAACCACATGGTGGCTCACAGGCATCTACAGTGAGATCTGGTGCCCTCTTCTGGCCTGCAGGTGCATATGCAGGCAGAGCCCTGTATACATACTAAATAAATCTAAATATATGTATATATATATGTTTATATATATGTGCATCTTAAGTTTATATATATGTGGTCTTAAGTTTCAGAAAATGGTACATTAGTGGTCTATCTCCCCGTTACATTATATCTAGTATTTATTCAAATATTGAAGCAATAAATGTTCATTATGGAAAAACTTAATAAAAGGAAAGTGAGCTTTTGTGTGTTTCCTCTTCCCACAGCTCAATCTCTCTCTGGCTACCAGGCAAGGATAAAATCTTTCAGGACTGGCAAGATGGCTCTGCAGGTAAGGCACTCGCTGGCAAGCCCAATGACCCGAGTTCAAGCCCTGGGAAGCACATGGTGGAAGGAGAGAACCGAGTCCCACAAGATGACTGGTCTCTGACTCCAATGCAGTTTGGTTTAGGCACACGCAACACAGACATGCTGGGTAAATAAACTGCAAATTAAAAAAAAAAAAAAACTCAAGCCAAAGAGATAGCCTCTCAGACATATCTAAACACACTCTCATTTTCTTTTCTTTTTTTTAAGAGACAAAGTCTCACTATGTAGCCCAGGCTGGCCTTAAACTTACATGATCCCCCTGCCTCAGCCTCCAGAGCACCAGCATTACATGTCCGAGCCAACATGGCTACCATTACACAGTTTTTAAATACAAACGGACTAAAAGTTCTTTTTAAACGTAGGCTGGGCAGTAGTAACACGGCCTTTTAATCCCAGCACTTGGAGGCAGAGGCAGGTGGGTCTCTGAGTTTGAGGCCAGCCTGTTCTACAGTGTGAGTTCCAGGACAGCCAGGGCTACACAGAGAAACCTTAGCTTGAAAAACATAAACAAAATGTATTTATTCTACTTGTGCGTATGTGCACATGCATGTATGTGTACACATGTGCACGTGGTGTGTGGGTGTGTGTGCATGTATGTGTATACGTGTGCATGTGCCCTGCAGCCCTGTAAGCTGCAGCTATAGCAATGTGTGAGCCCCCCCAGTATGGGGACTGGGAACCAAACCCAGGTCCTCTGGAAGAGCAGTGCAGCCTCTTAACCCCTGAACCAATGCTCTCGCCCTGTGGCCCCGAGTTCTTAGATTGTGTCACCCTCTTTTTCGCTATCTTTTTTGTAGTTGCCGGGATTTGAACCCAGGGCCTCCAGGATCCTAGCCGAGTCCTCTATCTCTTCCAAGTCTACAACTCATCTTTCCTTTGCTCCTAGGCTGGCCTGGAGCTTGAGTCGTCACCCTCGCTGGTCTTGAACTCCTGACCCTCCTACCTCAGCCTCCTGAGGGCTGGGACTCCAGGCGTGTACCAGGATGCCCAGTGTTTTTTGTTTTTGTTTTTGTTTTGGTTTGGTTTTTCGAGACAGGGTTTCTCTGTGTAGCCTCGGCTGTCCTGGACTTTTTGTAGACCAGGCTGGCCTTGAACTCACAGTGATCCACCTGCCTCTGCTTCCCGAGTGCTGGGATTAAAGGCGTGCGCCACCACTGCCTGGCTGTGCCCAGTTTCTTTATAAATTGTTTCGAACACTTAGTAATAGTTTGCGCATTTTTGCGTGTCACTTCACATCTATGACGTATATTCAGATCTGTCACATGGCCACAACGAGGCCAGGGGAACTTTAAAGTGACGCCTGCTCTGTGTCTTGCTGCGTTTCTCCCGTGTCCCTACCCTACCTTTGTCTCCTGTCTTGGTGTAAATCTTGGGGATCTTGGGTGCCTTCGAGGATGACTGCGGCCTAGCGAGAAACAGACAGGAAGACGTGGTGAGTGGTGACGGCGCACAGCCCGCACCGTGGTGAGTGATGCCCAGCTTGCTGCCTGCAACCTCAGCGGTGCCATTTATCCCACTCCCGGATGGCAATGTCCTGTCAACCACTCCCCTTGGCATCCCTGCAGGACAAAGTCCCGGGGTGGGCAAGCTCTGCTTCTTGTCCGCGTCACCATCTGTACAGTGGCTGCTGTGGTGCACACTCAGTGAAGACGCGTGGCAGATACTTACCAGAACGAACCGATTGCGCCACAGAGCCCTGGCTCCACCGTGGACTAAGGCCACTAGCTCCTGGATTGATTCTTCAGCGTCTTCCACACTCCCAAAGTCAGCCATGAACGACTGCACTCACTTCTCTGTAGCCCACAGAGATCCGCCTTCCTAGGTCTCCAGGAAGGGGCAGGGCTGGGATTCACGCCCAAGACAGTTGTACTGTAAGCGAGCCCTGGCCCACTACCCTCCCCAAACTCTGACTTCTACCACAAAGTTAGGGCCTCTCGGGGAAAGAAAACTGGGCCTCTAGCAATTTGTAAGGTTTGTAAGGTCACAAAAAAATGAAAAAAAAAAAGTGTCAAAACGAAATTTGAAAAATGGTATTATGGTCAGTGCATAACTTAAATATGTAGCTTACAATTAAAAGTGACCTCACAAGGTTAGTCAAGTCAGAGGACTGGACAGGAAATGTCGATTATGAGTTCATGGTAGTCCGCAGGTTCTAAGGTCCTGGAAGTCCCCGGGTGTAATTTCAAAGTGTTATCAAGTCTAAGATGATGCGGTGTCTTAATTCTAAACCCAACAAACCTCTTCGGAGTCTGGACAGAACCCGTACGGACATGCCCTGCTCTGACTGAGCACAGCTGGACGGCGTTACAATTTGTAACGAGAAATCATGGCCTCTGACGCCACGGTGCCCCCGGTGACGTCAGGCCACGGAGATCACGTCATCAGTGTGACATATGCGCAAATATAACACAATCATCCCTCCCATTTGTTGGAGTTTCCCTCCCAGCCTGAAACTCACCTGTCTCCGTCTTCCCCGCCCTGAGGGCCGCGACTCTGGAAGCGGAGACACAGCAGCAGCCTGCAGGCGCCGAGATGCCCACGCAGGCCAAGGCGGCCCCCAAACATCCACACAGCCATGCGTGGGGCAACGCGTACTGGGATGACCCGTCCAGGCACCCGTCCAGGCCCGGGGATGACTCCGCCCCGCAGCCGGCCGCGCCACCTCTCAATCGCCGTCTCCTATTGGCCTGCGACGCTCGCACCAGGGCGGAGCACTCTCGGGAACTTGTTCCCCATTGGATCACGGATAGAAAGAGGCGGGGAAATCCGGGTTTGTTTGAGATTGCCATTGGTCAATGTTCGACCCAATCCGTAAAGGGAGCCTGGGCTCCAGCTCTCTGATTGGCCAGCGGGGAGACGCGCCCGCCTCCGTGGGGGCTCTGCCCTCCGGGATGGAGAAGACCGGGAGCTGCAGCCGTGGTTTCGGCTCACCTGGACGCTGGCCGTGGCAGGTGAGAGGCTGGGCGGCGGGAGGACGGGGCTGCGGACACCCCCGGGCCAGGCGCCCCGGGCCTCGGCTTCAGTTTCCTCCATCTGAGCCGTCAGATCGGTGGTTAGTGTGAGAGAGCTCCCGCGAAGCTTTGAACCCGAGTGGGGTTTTTTATTTTTATTTTTTTTTTGCATTATTTATAACCGTGTGAAACGCACGCGTTCGTACGTCCCACAGAAACGCTTTTGTGAGACTCTGCCTTGCAGAGGTCCTTGTTTAAGTGTGCAACACGGGGTGTAGCAGGTATGTGCTGCGGCCTGGTTTATAACTGTGACGACCGATTGGTTGTGGTCTCCGTGTCCCGGGAAGGTTTTGTGTAAACCTCGCTTTTCCCCACACCGTCAAACACCTGGCCTAACCCACAGAAGGCAAGCACTCCAACACTGGGCCGTGCACTCGGAGGCCATGTCAGTTGTTTGTTTGTTTTTTAATTATTTATATATTTACTTATTTATTAATTATACAGTGTTTTGCTTGCAGGCCAGAGGAGGGTACCAGATCTTATTGTAGATGGTTGTGAGCCACCATGTGGTTGCCGGGAATTGAACTCAGGACCTTTGGAAGAGCAGGCAGTACTCAACCACTGAGCCATCTCTCCAGCCCCGCCATGTCAGTTTTTACTCTCAGTAGGGATAGTCATAAACGCTGGAGCCGAGAACCGACCAGTGCTGAGTGGCCGTCTGTAGTGAAGACGCTGCCTTCCAACTTTGCCAGTCAGCCCGACCCTACTGCTTCCAGCCCTTTGAGTCTCCAGTGTTGCCCCCCACCCATCTAAAGTGTGGGAAACACATTCATGGCAGTTTATGGGGAGTGGAAAGGCTGGGTCTGGACCCAGGTTTTTTTTTTTCATCGTCAGCTGACTAGCTCACTGTACTGTCAGCCTGGTACACAGTGGCGGATGGTGGTCCCTGTTATTTATAATGTCCTGCAGCTGGTTTTCTATAAGACCTCTTCCAGATATTTCCTTTTCTTTCCCTTTCTTTTTGAGACAGAGCTTCTCTCCCTGGCTATCCTGGAACTCACTCTGTAGACGAGGCTGGCCTCAGAGCCACTTTGATCCACCTGCCTGTACCTCCTGAGCGCTGGGATTAAAGGCGCACGCCACTTCGCCCTGCCTTCCTGATGTTTCCAATGACATCTTGGAATCTTTGTTCTTCTCTCTGCTTCTTCCTGTCAGGAGTCTCAGGAGCCATGTTGTCAGAGGTCCTGCTGGTATCTGCTCCGGGGAAAGTCATCCTCCATGGAGAACATGCTGTGGTCCACGGCAAGGTAAAAAACCCCCAGTGCCTGGAGGGATTGGGTACCACGTCTCTCTGACACTCAGTCTGGGGAAGATAAAAGAGAGGCCTGAGGGGTAGACAGGGTGACTCTTCATCCAGACAAACCTTAAGCTGCTAAAGGCCCCACCCAGTACAATAGAAAAGATGGTTTATAAAATCCTACAGGTTGGATGTGGTCACCTAGGAAGCGAGTGTTGGTGAGGAGAAAAGAGCTTGGAGGACGGGACTCCGGGGCAGTCCAGTGTCGAGGAATTGGAGAGGTGGCCTGACAGAGGTGCTGGACACGTGTGTAGGTCATCTGACCCTCAGGCCTAACCCAGGCTATGGTTCCTAGTTTTACAGGAAGGGAAGCTGGGGCTTAGGACAGACTCGGTAACTTGCCCGCTACACTGACATAGTGCTGGGAGTGAGCCTGCGTGCCTCTGAGCCTGAACCTTATATTTTCTCTGTTCACTCCAACTGTCATTCTTTATGGTTTTGTGTGTGTGTGTGTGTGTGTGTGTGTAGGCTAGGAGACAACCCAGATCTCGTTCTTCAGGAGGCACTGAGGCAAGGCTTAGTTGCCATGAGCCTCTCGCCCTCGGGCTTAATGCTTCTGTCCTTTATTCTACAGGTCGCGCTGGCCGTGGCCTTGAACTTGAGGACATTTCTCCTGCTTCGACCGCAGAGCAGTGGGAACGTGAGCCTCAATTTACCAAACATCGGTATTAAGCAGGTCTGGGATGTGGCCCAGCTTCAGCTGGTGGACACGGGCTTTCTTGGTCAGTATGAAGGGGAGCCAGCTGTGGTAAAAGCCTGGCCCCTGAGGAAAGTGGGGTGGGGGGGTCATCGCTCCAGGCTGTCTGTGAGGGGGCCAGAGGATGGACAGCTGTTCCCTTCTGACCCAGAAAATTGGTTTCAATCATTTAGTGTTGCTGTCAGGAAGCAGAGAGAGAAGTGTGGTGCTCGCGCACAGCTCTGTTTCGCCCTGAAGGCTAGAGCCCCGGCCCCTGCATGGCCGACACATTCGGAGGGGGTCCTCCGGCCTCAGCTAAACAAAGCTCTCCAGAAACACCCTCGCAGGCGTGCCCAGAGCTGCCTTTCCTACCGATTCCAAGACCCTGTCGGTACCCACTAGTGAATTCCCAGGACTTGGGAGGCAGAGGCCAGAGGATCAGGAATTCCAGAACAGCTTTAGCTGTGTGGAAAGTTCCAGGCCAGCCTGGACTACTTGAGACCACGTCAAAGAAAGCAGGATGAAAGAGAGCCCAAGGGTTAACTGTCACCGGTGTGAAACGGTGTGTGTGCTTATGTAAGCCAGTGTGTGAATGTGCAGGGAGTCGTCAGGTGACAGGAAGTGGATCAGGAAACCCTCCGACTCTGCTTTGAATGAGGCGTGACGCGCTGGTGCTGTTGTGTAGCTCGTTACTACACGTAGAGCCAGGGCAGGTCAGAGGTGGAGTGCATGCTTAGCAACTTACGCTTGTTACTGCAGCTTCGCCAATACTAAGGAAGCGTGGCTAAAATTCCTTCCCAGGAGGAGCAAAATAACTCCCCCTCCTCCCAAGGCCCCAAGGACAAACCATGGCACAATTCACCAGAGGGAACTCTGGGAAGCCACGGGTTTATTGGGCTCCTTTACACTGCACAGTCAGGGGCTGCCTATGGGAGTGTGGGTGCCCCCCAGAAAGGCCTCCCCAGAAAGTCTTTATGTAGCAGGAATGACGCCTGTCCTGTAGTCATTCTACAGAGACCCCCCCCACCCCAAGTTGTCCCTAGCCTGGGTGCCCAAGCCCCTCCCCAAAGCCACGTGCGTTAAGGCAGCGTTGCATGCGGCAGGTGGTACGAGCTGCTGGATACTCAGGTGAGGGTCCAGTGAGCCTCTCCGCCCCACTGAGGGGTGCAGTCAACAGGCCCAGCGAGGCTTGCAAGGGGGTGCAGTGCAGCTGAACTCCCCAAGATGGCAGTCGCCTGACCCAGAGGACAGTCTGGAGCAACAGACACTTCCAGCTGCTCCAGCTTCCTCAGTGGCAACCCGGGTGTTCTGGCACCAGTCCTTTGGAACTGACGCTGGAGATGAGGAGTTAGGGAGGGGAATCCCTCATCTCGAAAACAGAGTCAGGCCGTGTCAACATCCTAGGGACATGGATGCTTTTCTCTTGGGGTGCCGGTGTCTTCCCTTGTCGTTAGCCCGGGGCTCCTGTGCTGCTGCTGGTGGCGTGGAAAGAGCAGTGGTTACAGCCATTCAGGCTAGTTCCCTTCAGTGAACAGAGTAGCGCCGGCCCCGTGGCCTGCGCTGATGCTAGTTGCTTCCTCTTCTCTGGCTCATGCATTTCTCAGTGAGCCTAGGGCAAGCAGGAAGCCTCCAGGGACTATGAAAGCCTGCACCCAAGCCCTGCCACCTGCCGCTGGAGATGGAAGGGTGGTGACAGCTTTGGTTTGTGGTGTCGCTCAGCAGTGTAGACCAGGCTTAATCCCCAGTAGAAGGAAAGGAGGGGCCATCTTTAGCCAGCATGGCTCTTTTCTACCTGCTGGGCCTTAGAGGTGGTGGTGGTGGTGGTGGTGGCGGCGGCGGCGGCGGCGGCGGTGGTGGCTTTGGTCTTTGTTCTAGTGTGTATGGGTTCCTGGCCCTGCCCCTCTCCTGTGGAGAATTTGTGGAGGTGGTAGGAAATGACTCTATTTTGCAGCAGTTCTCTGGATGCCTTTGGGTCCGCCCCACCCCCATCTGTCCTGTTCCCACCACCCCCTCTGCAGCTCAGAGCCTCTGGGGCTTGCTTTCCATGGCATCAGGTACTTGCTAGGGCAGAATGTTCCCTGAGGACCAGCAACTGCTTTTCTTTTATTTATTTATTTATTTTTCTCCTTTATTAATTTATTCTTGTTACATCTCAATGGTTATCCCATCCCTTGTATCCTCCCATTCTTCCCCCCCTCCCATTTTCCCCTTATTCCCCTCCCCTATGACTGTTCCTGAGGGGGATTACCTCCCCCTGTATATGCTCATAGGGTATCAAGTCTCTTCTTGGTAGCAACTGCTTTTCTAAGTCAGTGTCTGAAGCAGCAACAGCCAGGCAGAGCAGCTCCTGGCCAAGAGCACACAACCCCACTGAAGGGGCTGGATACGTCTCCTCATGCCAGGGGCAGGGGCACGCGTGTGACCTGGCTGAGGGCTGCTGTGGGGACCCAGCAGGATGAGAGGTGGCACCAGGCCCTCTTGGGCACTGGTTTCCTCCTTTCGGGGTCTGGCACTTCCTCCACATAGTACCAGGCAGAGTGAACAGGTGCTGGGCCATGAGCCGAGTGTGTGAGCCAAGGTGTGTAAGCCGAGTGTGTGAGCCAAGGTGTGTAAGCCGAGTGTGGTCTCCACCAGGAGTCCCCAGAGTAGCTGCGATCATTGCTTATTTTACGGCCATGACGGTGGAGGCTAAAGGCCGCACCCCCATCATGGGTACGGAAAGGACCCTGACACAGGCCTCTAAACTGAGAGACTGGTCTGGCTCCATCCCGGGGCCCTGCAGTGTTGGGTTCTCCTTGACCCCTTGGTTTGGCCCTTTAGAACGTGTCATCCGTCTATTCAGCACAAGTGCACTGCACCTGAGGCACCGAGAGCTCTCCTAACAGCCCACCCCGCTCCATTCCACCTGCTGGCACGAGGGATGCTGAGGGCGGCTGGTCAGACTTGCTCAGCCTCCTCACAGAGAACGGTGGCCCAGGCTCCTGTGTGGCGCTGGGAAAACCTGTGGCCTTGGCTTTGCCTGCTGCACAGCAGCCCTCCACATTCTCCCACCCTCACCCCACCCCAGGCGTGTGTGTGTGTGTGTGTGTGTGTGTGTGTGTGTGTGTGTGTGTATGTGTGTGTGTATGTGTGTGTGTGTGTGTGTGTGTGTATGTGTGTGTGTGTGTATGTGGGTGTGTGTGTATGTGTGTGTGTATGTGTGTGTGTGTATGTGTGTGTGTGTGTGTATGTGTGTGTGTGTGTATGTGTGTGTGTGCGTGTATGTGTGTGTGTGTGTGTGTGTGTGTGTGCTCGCACGTGCCGAGGATGGGACTCTGGCGCATGCTGGGCCCTCAGGGGCCTTACACCTGAACCATGAGAGGTACTTACGTATTAACTTCCTGCTTCCTCTGATTTGGTTTTGAAGGCTGAAAGGTAAAATGTAGCTTGTGTGCATAGCATGTGTTCAGACGACTGGTCAAGCACTTGGTGTGGGCCAGGAGTTGTGCATGCCTGCTCTTTGTCTCTACAGCAGCCCCTGCAGAGGCGCTGTTGTTTTCCCCACTTTACCAGGGTTCAGAGACAGTAAGCCACTCAGCTAAGCACCATGTGTGCATCGAGGGGCACAGTCAAGACCCACACCCATGGGTGCCTTCCCCCCAAGCTGCAAGTGACGGGTACACAGGGCCGTAATGCTGGGACCCTGCTGATCCCCATGCTGATCCCAGCGTGCTCTGCGGTTTATAACCGCTCCTGTTTGTTTGCCTGTGTGACAGAGCAAGGTGATGTGCCAGCACCCACCCCAGAGCACCTGGAGAAGATAAAGAAGGTGGCCGGCCTCCCCGAGGACTGTGTCGGCAACGAGGGCCTGGCCGTGCCTGCCTTCCTCTACCTGTACCTGGCTATCTGCCGGAAGCAGAGGTGTGTGCGTGGTCCTGGGAGTCCCTGTGCCTTGTGGGTCTCCAGGGATGATGGCCGTAGGCTGTCCTCACAGGGTGGCAGTGGCCCGGGTGAGAGGCTCCCCCTCTTTATTCCTGGGGAAGCAGAGCCTCCGGAGATAGACACCCTGAAGACCGTTTAGCCAGTTAGACCGGAGCACGGTGACAGGAATAGCTCAAGGAACCCTGTGCTGCGCCCTCAGCCGCCTCAGCTTTGGTGCAGTGCTTCAGGGTGACCTCTTTGTGGTGTGCGGGGGAGGTCAGCAGAGTGAAGCCTGTGTCCACTTGCCTCTTTGCAGAGAGACCTGGGGAGCAGGTGCCTCGGGCATGACAGCACCTGAGACAGCAGCACAGGGCAGGCGCTCCAGTGTGAGCTCCAGAAGCTAGGAGCAGGCCGCTTGCCCTCTCTGGGCTCAACTTCCTCATTTGTTTTGTTTTTTTTGAGACAGGGTTTCTCTGTGTAGCCTTGGCTGTCCTGGACTCGCTTTTTTGTAGACCAGGCTGGCCTCAAACTCACAGCGATCCGCCTGCTTCTGCATCCCAAGTGCTGGGATTAAAGGCATGCGCCACCATGCCCGGCTTCACCTTCCCCGTTTGAAATGCATGCATATTGAAAAAGCACCAAGCTCTGGGATAATGAGCCTTAATGAGCCTAACGAGCAAGCCTGGCACGGAGATTGTCGTGGTTGCTATGACCATTTCCTCAGGCTGGAAGTGGTGGCTCATGCCCATGACCCCAGCACTCAGGAGACTGGTCCAGCAAGACGGCACCAGGGCCCCAAACTGATTTCCAAGACAGGCTGCAGTGGGAGACCTTGTCTCAAACAGACAAACAAAACACACCAAGTAGGGCTGGGGATGTGGCTATAGTGCTTACCTAGCATGTGTGAACCCCTAGACTCTGTACCCAGTGCCATATAAAACCTGGGGTGCTGGTGCATACTTGGGATCCCAGCACCTGGGGAATGGAGGCTGTATGACCAGAAGATCAGAGCTATCCTTATCTGTGTAGAAACCGTGAAGTCGACCTAGGCCTCACAAGACCCTCCAAAATGGCATGTTAATTAGTATATATAATTTTCTCAAGATACAGTAAGGAGTATATTTAAAATGGTGACATGGCATGGCAGGCATGCTCTATGCAGTAGTTTTGGGTTTTTTGTTTTTGCTTTTCTTGTTATTGTTGTTTTGAGACATGTAGTACTGGCTGGTCTGGAACTCACTGTGTAGCCAGGCTGGCTTGGAACTCACAGAGATCTACCTCTCCCTGCCCCCTCGAGTCACCTCGAGTTGCCAACACCCTGTGGGGATGTGTTCCCATCACGGGTCCAGATGCTCAGTCAGCCCCTCCCCCGATGTCTGTTTCTGGCCCGGGTCCTGTTGGCACTTCATACCTGTTAACGGAGCCATGCTTTGCGCCTGGTGCATTTCAGGGCACTCCCGAGCCTGGACATCACGGTGTGGTCGGAACTGCCCCCAGGGGCAGGCTTGGGCTCCAGTGCCGCCTACTCCGTGTGTTTGGCAGCCGCCCTGTTGACTGCCTGTGAGGAGGTCACCAACCCCCTCAAGGACCGGGGCTCCGTCAGCAGGTAAGGACTGTCCCTGTCCTGCTCGCTGTCCTTCCTGTGATGAGCAGTCAGCAGCGCTGCGGCTTGGAACACCGCTGTACACATCTGCTCTGCATGAGATCTGGAGGCGGCTCACATCCTCTTCCTGCACAGCGAGCCCCCTCTCCACTTGAGCCTTCTCCCCTTAGTCTTTTCTTCTTTTTTCTTTCTTTTTTAAAATAATGATGTCTTGCTATGTAGCCTAGGTTGGTCTTTAACTCGTAATCCTCCTGCATCAGCCTTCCAGATGTTGGGGTTCCAGGTGTGCAGCACTGTACCTGGCCAGTGCGTCTTTAATTGAAGCTCCTCACGGTGTGTCAGATACAGATACAGATACAGATCTGTGCAGTCCTCACAGGGCACACAAGAAAAGACCCCAAGGCAGCAGCTGCTTCAGCAGGAGGTCAGGCTGGGCGCTGCCCACACTTGGCAGCTGTGGGCGTAGTAGCCTGTTTCAGGCCACCGTCCCCAGGCATTGCCCAGCAGAGCTGTACAGAGCACACAGCTGCCTCTGGCTGCACAGATGAGAGAGGTGAGGGAACAGCCTGAGGACTGGAGTGGCAGGTGGGGTCCGACTAGCCCCCAGCACCCTGCACAAAACCCCGCTCAGCCCTGCCAGCGCAAGGGGAAGGGGATGTCCAGGAGGAGCCGGTCTGAGGGCAGGGAGCGGTGGGCTGCTCTTCCAAGTTCCCGCTAGTGTTTTGCTTTGGTCGTGTGCTGGCACTGAGCCCAGCCCGTTCCACAGGAGGGAATCCAGAGGTGACTGGTGCCCACCGTGGACCCACAATGGTGGTGTGTTTGTTTGTTCTGAGGCAGGGCCTCACACTATCACTGTGGCTGCCTCAGCCTCAGTTGCAGGAGCAAGCCACCATGGACCCTTGTTCCCCCGACAACTCCAGCTACAGTGGTCACACAGGGAGCAGTGGCCTCACCTCTGCTCGCCCTTCCTGAGACAGGCCTGGTTTAGGAGCTGGCACATGAGCTGAGGTTGTCACCTCGTGTCACATGTAGATACAGGCCTGCCCCCAGCCATACATGACCTGGCTCAGAAGACAGTGAAGTCAAGCACTCTATCCCTGAGGCGAGTGGGGCCCTGAGGTTACGTAAGAAGTCCAGAGTCGGCCAGCTAATGAGAGCACAGCACACGGGGAAGCTGAAGCCCAGGCTGCTCCCACCGCGCTGCAGGGTGGCTTTCTTATGGAGGAAGGGAAGAAAGGCTCCTGTCATCTTGGCCTGTGCGTTCTGTGCTCAGTCACCTCAGCCCCCGGACGTTGGGTAGCCCTGTGCTAGTAGCAAGTACAGCCTGCAGACGCTTCCTTGTGCTGGCCAAGGTGACCCCAGCCCTAACTCTGTGTGCCCAGGTGGCCTGAGGAGGACCTGGAGTTGATTAACCAGTGGGCCTTCAAGGGGGAGAAAGTGATCCATGGGAACCCCTCTGGCGTGGACAATGCCGTCAGCACCTGGGGTAGGTGTGTTTGGTGGGGGGTGGGGGTGCCCTGGCTCTCTCAGCTTAGGATGGGCAGAGTTACTGGCTTCTGAGGAAAGGGGTGCGTATTCCTGTCCCAGGCAGCGGGAGACCTGTCGCTGTGGAGTTGGCCAACCACCTAAGCAGCCTTCCACCCTGACAGAGCACTTGCTGGCAGGCCTGGCCACTGAGCCCTGGGCCTTAGCCTCAGGACACCAGGCAGCTCAGAAGGCCAAGGTATGGAGGGCCTTTGTACCTTTTGGGTCCTCCACAGCTGAAGCTGAAATGGGTGGGTGTGTCATTCAGCCTGGCATGTCATGGGCCCACACTGACCTCACACTGTCCCAGAATGCAAATCTGTGCCTTAACCCTTGGTGATAGCCACTGTCCCTCCTCTTTTTAGGAGGAGCCCTGCGCTACCAGCAAGGGAAGATAACGTCTTTGAAGAGGTAATTTGGGTCCTATTGCTGTGCCGTTGTGAGGGGTGGTGTCCTTGTGTCCCCTTCCTGCTGTGACCGTGTCACACGCAGTGTGAGGCTTGGGGCACAGTGAAGCTGGTTTGACCATTGTCTGTCCCCTTCCTGCTCACTCTCCATTGTCACTAAAGGTGAACGTCACATGTGGCTACCCTTCCCCTTGAGGTGCAGCTGGTCTGCAGACCCCTGGCTGCCCACTGTCTGTCCACGTAGTAACCTTTAGGCTCTCCTTCCTTTTCCTGATGGCACTTCCCGGGGACCAGGAACGTAGACACACCTCTGGGCTGTTCCCAGCAGCTCTCGCTGGGCACGAGGGCAGGGATAGAGAAGTATGGAAGCCAGCAGAGCACAAAGACGGGTGTTGTGGGGACCAGCGAGGGTTGGCGGGGCTGGAGCCCACAGCGGGAGGCTCCCGCAAGGCCCAGGCTTGGCAGCTCGTGGTCAGCTGTGCAGACAGAACACTGGCACCCAGTGCCTTTGCCATTAGTGGAAAGGTTGGGCACAGGGATTAAATCATGGCACGTAGAGTGGGCCAAGTGGTGGATTAAGTGTTGGAGAGGGTCACTAGCACCTTCTTGCCTTCCTCACCCATGGTGGTTGTCACAGACAGGCACCAGGGCCTAGGGCACTAGCACAGTCAATCACTTCATTAGGAGCTCATGGTGCTGCCCCTACCCCACTCGGCTTTGGGTCCGTCAACATTGAGACTGGATACTTCCCCAAGATGCTAGCTGTCCTGTATGTCACAAGGCGTTCAGCCTGTGCCTGGCTTGATGCCCACAGCACCCCTCAGCAGTGATGGCCACAAAAAGTGCCCTCAGTGAAAGCTGACTGGATGGGGCTCCTGAGGGCCTCTGATGAGGTAACACCTGGGTAGGAGTCATACGCTGTGAGGGCAGAGCAGTGCCAAGGTCCTGAGGCTGGCGTACAACCGCGGCGAGGAGGCCAGACCCCGGTGACATGGGTGGCAGCCCCTGGGCAGCAAGCCTTTGGCAGAGGCTGTGTGAGGATGGAGATGTGATCCCTAAGCTACCCACTGCCGCCGAGCCAGCCCCGCCTTCAGCCATGGCACCATTCCATACAAAACACCTTATTTGTGGTATGACTCAGGTCCACCCTCGCTCAACACGGTCCTGTTGAGTGACAGCATTCTTGAAAGGGTAGAGAAAAGCCAGTGCTGCTTTTAGAAAGTTTAAAAGGGCACACACCATCCTCTGGGATGGGAATCAGTGCCCCTTTCCCGGACTTCTTCACCTCTGCTGGATCTTAAAACTTTTTCGGACAGTGTTTCTCTGTAGCCTTGGCTGTCCTGGACTCGCTTTGTAGATCAAGCTGGCCTAGAACTCACAGAGATCCACCTGCCTCTGCCTCCCGAGTGCTGGGATTAAAGACGTGCGCCACTACGCCTGGTCCTTTTTTTTTTTTTCACTTATTTTTATTTTATGTGCATTGGTGTTTAGCCTGCATGTATGCCTATGGGTGTCAGATCTTGGAGTTACAGACAGTTGTGAGCTGCCATGTGGGTGCTGGGAATTGAACCAGGGTCCTCTGGAAGAGCTCTCAGTGCTCTTGACCACTGAGCCATCTCTCCAGCCCTTGATCTTAAGTCTTAAAATGTAAAGATAGCGAATAAAAGTGCTCCACGGCCTCCAGCTGTCTCACGGGAGCCTTCCAGGCTCTCCGCCTCCATCCCTGCCCACAGCTCTCTGAAGGGCAGAGTGGATGGCAAGAAAGGGCGCTGGTTCCTCCAGAGGCCGTGAGGACAGTTGGCATTGTACAGTTCCCCTAGGGCTGAGCTGGGGGTCCGAGTGGGGGTGGGGTCCAGCTGACAGCCGCCTCGGGTGCCTGCTCCCTTCTCCACAGCAGCTGTGGCTTTGGCTCCTCGCAGCCATAGCTGGGTTCCTACCTGGATCGCCGCTCTGGGCTCTGTAGAGCAAGCTCATGGGTGGGAGGTGGGGCTGGCCTCCTCTGTAGCCTGCCTGCCTGCCTCCCACACAGACCAGCAGGAGAGCAAGCAACCCAAAGCTAGAAATCCTAATTCCATCGTGGTGCTGAAGAGTTTATGGGTGGCAGAGCATTTCAGGTTTCACGTTTTAGACCGAGGACGGTCAGCAATTGATGTCTCTGCAGACAGCCCTGAGTTCCCGGAACCTTGAGGTCTGGAGCATTTCTGCAGAAGGGTGGCTATCTCTCACCTGTGCCCCCTCCCTTCATCCCACCTAAGCTTGAGAGGGTTGGGCACCCCTGAACCTTGGGCCCTCCCTGCACTCTGACGTAGTCACTTTGAACTTATAACTCAATGAGGGGTCGTGACCTGCTACCTCCAGGCTCAGCATGTGCTGCTCTGCCCCAACCTTTGCCCCTGGTGGTCTTTATCCCTCCTCAGTCCTTATACCTCATGACGTGCAGTCTTAGAAAACCTCCTTCCTCACCTCCCTGCCCTCTAGTCCCTAGACTAAGCGGGCATCCCCCGTGTGCCGTCCACGTGACACACCTCGCTGGGCCTGGCTCCTCCACCCTGCCTTCTTGTCTCACTGCAGGCTCCCGGCTCTGCAGATCCTGCTCACCAACACCAAGGTCCCACGAAGTACCAAGGCCCTTGTGGCTATCGTCAGAAGCAGGCTAACCAAGGTGCTCCTGCAGGGAGGGGTGCTGTGCATGTGGGGGGCGGGGCAGGGAAACATGAGAAGGCAGTATGGGCAGAAAGCAAGGTGCTAGCTGTGGCCAGAGCCAGGGCAGGGATCCCTTTAGTCCCACTGGCTTTATGGCAAGGATCTCCTGTCAGGGCAGCAGCCGGACGAAGGCCAGGCCAGTGGAGATCCCCTGAGGCCTGGTGTAGTGGTGTCCCATCGCTTCAGCAGGGTCTGCCCTCCCCCTGGCCTTAGACCTCACATTCTGCCCACCTTCCTTCCCTGCAGTTCCCTGAGATTGTGGCCCCGCTCTTGACCTCAATTGATGCAATATCCCTGGAGTGCGAGCGCGTGCTAGGAGAGATGGTGGCAGCGCCGGTTCCGGAACATTACCTTGTACTAGAAGTAAGCCTGCTTGAGGAAACCCTGTGCTGCCCCCCCCCATCCTCAGTTTGCCCAGGGCCCTGAGCATGTGTGTGCCCGTGTGGGTAAGCGTGTCCTCCCTAGGAGCCTGGCACACTGAGGCCCTGTGGGCAGGTGTGGGTCATGAGGCTGAGGCGCAGTCCACGTGGGCAGGCATTTTATCTCGCTGAGTCCCATCCCCTGTTGGTCCTGGGGAGATGCCTCCCTTCCTAGTTCCCACTGTGTGCTGGCTGCGGGTGGCCACTCAGCAGCCACCTGCCACTTGCGGCCAAGCAGAACCTGAAGTCACACCCTTCGTGTAATTTTAGTATGGCACCCGAGACCCCGAGACCCCGAGACCTGAGCAGGCCCGAGCCTGAATTCTCGTTCTCTTTCATTCACTGCCTGCTGGTGGCCTCACTGGGGTGTCACAAGCTTATTTCAGTTCCAGGGTCTCCTGTTCCCAGTGCCCATGTGCCACCAGCTCGGAGAGCCAAAGGCTCCCTCTCACACAGACACGGGCCATCTGGTCTGGTAAATCAGGCTGTTGGGAAAAAGCCATCTGGCTTCTCTCAAAGTACAAGGGGACCTAGCAGCCCCTGGCTGGAGCAGCTGAGCAGCCACAGTCCTGTGAAGGTGCAGGCAGGGTCCCCTCCACATGGCCCTGGGCACTCCTGCTTTGCCCAGCCTTCAGCACTGTCCCATAACCTCTGCCCCTCCTGCTGTCCCAAAGTGCAGCAAGCACCAAAGCGGCCTCTCAGGGTCACTCTTACACCTGGCTGGCCTGGAACTCACTCTGTAGCCCTGCCTCTGATGTGCATCACCACACTCAGAACCACTCAGACTTATGCTGAGCACCTACTGTGTGCTGCACACAGGCCTCCGTATAACCAGGAGCCTCTGTCCTCGTTTCCCAGGCCCTCGCCTGCCGTCCCCAAGCCCTGCTCCCCACTTCTCGGTTTCTTCCACGTTCAGAGTCGCAGACCTGAGTAGGAAAGTAATAAAGATAGACAACTGCTCACGTGCACCCTGTCGAGCCCCGAGGATGCTGGGGAGCAGCACGCAGGTTACATAGCATGGGTATTTTTGGCTGCCACAGCTGCTGAAGTGCACAGCTCCGTTCTTGGACAGTTTTGCACGTGAACCAGCGAGCTATTCTCTCGTGTCATAGTCTGTCATCTGATCCTTGACAGATTTTGGATCAGAATGTGACAGGTGTCTGGAACCTGCCTTGACAACATGACACCTGGAGCTCAGGCATACAGACAGGCCCCAGAAGTCTCTGCACGCAGCCCGGGGCTCGTGAAAGGCACCCAGGGCTGCCACCAGGCTACACTGCCTATCTGTTCATTTGTCAGAGTGCCAGTGAGCGGGGCAGCCCCGAGAAAGACCGCCTGGCTGAGTTGCCTCAGTGATGAGCGGCCCTCAGTGCACAGCCGTCCTGAGCTCTGAGCAGAGCCCTGACAGCACAGGCCACACCAGTCCCCTGAGCAAGAGGAGGCATCTGAAATGCCAAGGGCACTCTTGCAAGCACAACACTCCTGGCACTGACTCGGTACCTTACGAGATGGGTGGCCTCAGACAGGATTTTCACCCCTGGCCCTCAGTGTCCCCACATATAAAATATGGTGATGGTAACACAGAGTGTTTGCAGAGCAGACATTGTGCAAAAGTCCTTCCCTTCACACAGCCAGGAGAGGTCAGACCTCACACCTTTTCTCTTCACGGGAAATGAAGGACCCTGCCTCAGGGCTGAGAAGGGCAGAGGAGCCTCGCCTGCACAGGCCTGCCTGAGTCCCAGGCTCAGGAGGGACCACAGAGCCTGGCTGGCTGCCTCTCTCTGGCACGCAGTGTGTACCCAGCATCCAGCAAAAGGCAAACAGAGCCTGCCTTTAGCATCTTAGCCACATGCGGCTTGTTGGTCCTTGGCAAGCAGCAATTTTATTGCACATAATTGAAGAAACCTAGATAAATATTTAGCTATTTTCTCACTCATGACCTTGCTGGAGTGACAACATGGTTCTTTTTCTGAAAACGGGCCCAGGAGGCAGCAGAGTGGCATATTGTCAGAGCCATATTTTCTTGCAAATGGCAAATCTGTCCCCTCTAGCCTTTATCGGAAAAGGAAGTGTCTCCTAAGTGAGGACCAGGGGGCGTGGTTTCAGGCATAGCTTGACGCTGCTGCTCTGTGGCTAGGAGCCTTTCATGTGACCTCTGACCACATGGCAAGGGGAGAGGTTTGGTGGCCAATGACTGAAATCAATTAGTTTTATCATTCAAGTAGGCCCCACCACCTGCTTGGCCAGCTCAGTCCTGGCCTCAGTGGCAGGAGCATGAACTTGGCTCCATTCATCTAAGTCCCACAGAGAGAACGTGAGCTGTCCCACATCAGCCACTACCAGGTGGACAGGAGACACGGGGCGGGGCAGAAGGCTCACCTTGGTGGATCAGTCAGGAAGAGATGACGCCTTTTCCAGGAGCTGATGGACATGAATCAGCATCATCTGAATGCCCTCGGCGTGGGCCACGCCTCCCTGGACCAGCTCTGCCAGGTTACGGCAGCACACGGCCTGCACAGCAAGCTGACAGGTGCTGGTGGCGGCGGATGTGGCATCACCCTCCTGAAGCCAGGTACAGGGTGTGGGGCTTGGGAGGTGGTTGCTAGCTTGGCCTGTGTTGGAAGGTCCACTGGAGACTCCCATGGAAAGGGAGGAGGCTTGAGCCCTGCTCTGTGGCCTCGGGCAAGTGAATTCACCTCCCTGTGCCCTTGTTTCCTCTGGGAGACCGAGGGCGGTGGCAGGTGGGCTGCTCCTGCTGCCTCCCATCCCCTCGCTCCCACCCCACTCTTGTTCGCCGTGCAGCAGGTATGGGCTTGACCTGGTGGCAGAGTGAAATGGCCGTGCTCGCTAGCCCCTGGGCCTGAGGGAAGGGAGCCCCACACCTGACAGGATGTGAGGGGTTCTTGCTGCAGGCACATGGTAGGCATCCAGTGATAGCACCCACCTCTGCCCTCTCCTCTGGCCTTCTGCCTGCCCTCCTGCTCTCTCTCATCGCCTCCCCCTCCCCCCACGTCCTCACTTTGTACAGCCCCCCGTTTCCCGAGTCCCTTGCTCTCAGGAGTGGCTTCTGGCTTCGCGGAGGACAGTGCTCTCCCTCTAGGAGGCCTTGAGTGGTGGGCAGACTGTGAGGCAATGCTTTAAGAACATGCCCAGTGTACCAGTGCTGGTCAGGCACAGGTTGTGGGGGGCAGTGTCAGCCCCATTCCCAGATAGGGAAACTGAGGCCTATGCACAGCAAGGCTTGCCCAGGTGACTGAAGCCCTTGAGGGGCCTGTGGGGCTTAGCATATGAGCCTTGGAAGTCATGAGATGCGCAGCAGTCGAGCCTTACCCCAGGGCTGGGGGCATCTGCTGAGTGCTGTCCCTGAGGGCTGACTGCCTTGCCTTCCCAGGTCTAGAGCGAGCCAAGGTGGAGGCTGCCAAGCAGGCCCTAACCGGCTGCGGGTTCGACTGTTGGGAGACCAGCATTGGAGCACCTGGGGTCTCCGTGCACTCAGCCGACTCCGTAGATGACCCTGTCCGACAAGCCCTGGGCCTCTGACACTGTGGTGCTGCCAAGAAGTCTCTCACTGGAGTATCTGGGACGGAAGTTGGCGTCTGTGCTGGCCACTGACGCCTTTCCTGCTGTGGCACCTTCTTGCCTCCGAGAGGCACCACTTCCGTGGCCACCTGTACTCTGTTTGGCATTTTTGGAGCCAAACAGGCATCCTAAGAGTTGTGGGGTCTCCTGAGGTGGTAGGCTGGTACGGAAGGCCTTCACCCTAGACCCCTCATTGGCGCATCTGCCTGGGCCTGGCCTCCATCTGCCTCACACAGACTCTTGGCTCCTAGCCATGCGCTGTTCTGTCCAGGCATTGACGGCTCCTTGGGTACTACCTGCCCAGTGGCTCCCGTCTGCTGCTCCCTCAGGGATCGGCAGCTGAGCAAGGCGTGCTGACTGTTCTGTCTCCATGTGTACTTCTGGGTAAGCTGCCTGTGGGGGAAATAAAAAGAGATTGTATGAGCAAAGCCTTGGGCCCTGGGGAAGGCAGGGCTGGTGATAAGACGCCCGTTGTTTTTGCTCTGTAGCTCAGGGAGGGAGTTTTCCTAGGTAGCCCTTCCTGGATAGGGATGGGGACTTGTCTGCCTCAGTCACAGCACAGAGCGTGGCTACCGTGAGTACCCACCAGTGCCCATGGCTCTGAAACCTTGGGGATGACTTAATGGCCTGGGACATCCCTTCCTTCTCATGTCAACTGGCTAAGTGCCCCTCCTCCATGCTCCTGGAATGGCAGGGCTCCCCCAGAACCTGGTGAACTATAGTGCCTCACCCACAGAACCTCTGGGAGCCTGGGTCCCTGTAAAGATGGGCTGGGCTAAGTTGAGTGCAGTTCAGATAACTCGGTGTGTGTTTGCCCTCAGCCGCTAGGGGGCAGCTGGTGCCTTTCCCAGCACCTTCAGGAGGAGGGTAGGTGGCTGCTGGGCTGAGGTCACTGCCTGCAGCTTAAGGGCCAGAAGAAGATAAGGCCCAGCCTGTCTCCTGGCAAGTCTGCACCCCGCCCTTTGGAAGCAAGTCATTTGTAAAGTGATAATATTCATTCTGAGCACATGGGGGCCACAGCTCATCCCCGTTTAAGAAGCGGCTGGGCGTGGTGGTGCACACCTTTAATCCCAGCACTCAGGAGGCAGAGGCAGGTGGATCTCTGTGAGTTTGAGGCCAGCCTGGTCTACAAAGTGAGTCCAGGACAGTCAGGGCTACACAGAGAAACCATGAAGCCATGAAGCCAAAGCTCAGAGGTGGTGAGTGGGTAACTGTCGGGAGCCACACAGCTGATCAGCCCAGAGGCCGTTTGACTCCGAAGCCTGCCCTCAACCTGCCCTGGCCTACTCCGCCTCGGGCTGTGCGGAAACACCTGTGGCACTCAGGCGCATCTCTTCTCCGTTCAGAGGGGCCAGACATCTTCTTCACTACAAACTTTGAATGAGCAGCTGAGAAAGAGACAGGAAACTATTGTTCAGTCTGGGCGGGGAAGGTGAGCCCCCCATGGCAGCTATGGCTCTGGAGAGGAGTGTCAGAGACGGAGACCCTGGGGGCTGGGTGGCAGCGGCTGGTGTTGATATGGTGGTCTGGCCCTCAGAAAGCAGCCACCTGTGTGACCTGGCCAGCGTGGCCACCCTGTGCAGCTAGCGCACTGTACCCAGCCACCTGTCTGAGCGGCCTTTGCAGCCACAACTCTTCCTACTACTCGGCTGTTCCCAGTCACCTCAGAACTTCCCAAAGTCACCTCAGAACTTCCCAGAGACCCAGGGGTGCTGTGCCCTGTCTGCCTGACATTCAGCCCCTCCTGGTCTGCCTGGGACCCCATCACTGATGGCCTTACCTATTTTTCTTTTACATTTGTTTGCGTGTGTGCTACCGTGGGTGTGTGCAGAGCAAAAGAACAGCTTGTGTGCGTGGGCTCTCTTCCACCGTGTCAGCTCTGCGGCTTGAACTCGGGTCAGCAGGCTTGGCAGTAGGCGCCTTTACCAGCCGAGCCATCTCGTGGGCCACTGGTAGGTTTTTAAAGCGCCTCTGTAATTCCAGGCCACAAAACCAAAGGTCACTCGAGGTCACCTCTGACATGCCAACCTGAGCTCGGCTCTGAACAGGCTCTACCTTTGCTCTGCTGCCCTCTGGCTGTGTGGCTTTGGGCCAAGTCACCTTCACAGACTTTCTCTCAGAGAGTGAGGTGGACAGCAGAGCCACCTTTACAGACCCGTGTGAAGATCGGGTAAGAGAATACACAGCACGTGAGGGCTCAACAGTGTGAACCGCAGTCTTACTCCAAATGGCGATCAGGTGTGTCCCAGAAACTTCAGTGCCACATGGTGCTGGTTAAAACCCCAGCCTTGCCAGTAGAGACTCCTCTGTTCACTCTTGAAAAAATGATTAGTACCAGCCAGCTTCGTCTCCCCTAGTTTCCCTGCTTAGAGCTGACACGGCCTGGCACCCTCTGCCGCCGCTGTGGCCCTCTCAGCACCCGGTACAGCCTCCAGTGCACAGCAGGGTCTCCCAAGGGGAGGCGGGCTGCAGACACCACCGCTATGCCAGATGGGAACTGGTGTTCTTGTCAGGAAAGCTTTGCTCTCCCTGGTGCCGCTGGCCAGCGTTTGGTGCAGGCCCTCGCTGCTCTGCCCACCTCTGTGTGCTTGCTCTGCCCTCTGGCTTTGCCCTTTGGGTCGGGCACCCCACTCCACATCTAGCACCCAGCAGTGTCACTCCTCTCCTGGCTGCCTGGTGCTTTCTGGACGGACTTCTCCTGGCACCTGCCATCTCCCACATCTTCCAGCCAGGAGTGGAGAGTGACTTCCGCAACTGAGGCCTCTGGCTCTAGCCGGGAGGCTCTTGGCGTTGACATTGCCGTGAGAAATGCTTTCACACAACAGTGACCCTGGTGATGCTCAGGTTTAATCCCAGCTCTCAGGAGGCAGAGACAGGCAGGTTTCTCTGAGTTTAAGGCCAGCCTAATCCCCATAGCAAGTTCCAGGGCCACCAGTGAGAGAGTCAGTCAGTCTCTCTCTCTCTCTCTCTCTCTCTCTCTCTCTCTCTCTCTCTCTCTCTCTCCCTCCCTCCCTCCCTCTTTCTCTCTCCCCCTTCTCACCTCCCCTCTTCAAAAGTTTATAGTCGCACAAGTGATAAATGTAAGCAAGAAAACCACAGTGCTACCTCAAAGCGCTCCCTCTGACCGCCTCCCACCTTCCCCACGCTAGAGCATGCTTTGGTTACGGGCCGGCTTGGTGCATAGTCACCATCCTGTGCCAGTCTGTTTTGGTCTCTGGTGCCCAGGCCACCGGCACATTTCCCTCAATCCCCCCGCCCCAGGCGTGGAGCTCTGCTAAGCGCCACACCCCTGCTTCATACAGCACTAACTCCCTTCTATTCCCCCACAGGAGCCCTCCCCCCCCCCACCCCCACCCCATTGCGTGAGCCCCCATCCCCCCCACACCCCATTGCCTGCCTGTCAGTCTCATTACAAGGTGTCCATCCGTCCGTCATTCACAGTCCGTCTCTCCCTGGGCTTCCGGAGCCCTGAGAGCTTCATGTTGGTAGGTGTCCCTCCGGCCGGCACAGATGGAGCTACACACGTTTTCTCTAGAATAGGCCTGGAGCCACCACCACTCCATCTGCAAGGGAAACCCGGCACCAGGCCAAAGGAACCCGTGCATCCAGTGTGTCTTCCCCACGCCAGTGCACAAGCGCAGTTGTCCCTAGTGTCACCCAAGAAACGTGCGAGTTGCTGGTCGTCAGAATCCCAAAGCATCCTCTTGCGTTGATGAGGAAACCAAGCCCAGGGAGGGTAAGAGAGCTGCTCACTGCGATGCTCTGTGCAGGACCGTCTCAGGACAGTGTCGGCCTCACGCCTGCACGCCCTGCACAGCTTGGCGTGGGGAATCTGCCCCAGCTCCCCGCTCTCCATCCTTTTCCTACACGCACAGTGCCAGGCAGTGTGCTGAGCGCCTTGGGTGTCGTCATGTCTAACCCCTGCAGTTGTCCTGTGGTATAGCTCAGCAATGCACTGTGGGATTTCTGGTGGTGTGAGGAACGTGCGCAGTCTCACTAAGCAGGGAGACGGGCAAAAATAAAACTGACTGCACCGGCCATCTCATGTTGGATTTGCTGACACAATGCTGGGCCTCAAGCTTCTGGGGACAGACCATCTTGGGGAGTGGCAGAGTGGCCCTTCCCAGTGCATCTTGGGTAGTGGCAGAGTGGCCCTTCCCAGGGCATCTTATGTAGTGGCAGAGTGGCCCTTCCCAAGGCATCTTGGGTAGTGGCAGAGTGGCCCTTCCCAGTGCATCTTGGGTAGTGGCAGAGTGGCCCTTCCCAAGGCATCTTGGGTAGTGGCAGAGTGGCCCTTCCTAGGGCATCTTGGGTAGTGGCAGAGTGGCCCTTCCCAAGGCATCTTGGGTAGTGGCAGAGTGGCCCTTCCCAGGGCATCTTATGTAGTGGCAGAGTGGCCCTTCCCAAGGCTTCTTGGGTAGTGGCAGAGTGGCCCTTCCCAAGGCTTCTTGGGTAGTGGCAGAGTGGCCCTTCCCAAGGCTTCTTGGGTAGTGGCAGAGTGGCCCTTCCCAAGGCATCTTGGGTAGTGGCAGAGTGGCCCTTCCCAGGGCATCTTGGGTAGTGGCAGAGTGGCCCTTCCCAGGGCATCTTGGGTAGTGGCAGAGTGGCCCTTCCCAAGGCTTCTTGGGTAGTGGCAGAGTGGCCCTTCCCAAGGCTTCTTGGGTAGTGGCAGAGTGGCCCTTCCCAAGGCATCTTGGGTAGTGGCAGAGTGGCCCTTCCCAGGGCATCTTATGTAGTGGCAGAGTGGCCCTTCCCAAGGCTTCTTGGGTAGTGGCAGAGTGGCCCTTCCCAAGGCTTCTTGGGTAGTGGCAGAGTGGCCCTTCCCAAGGCATCTTGGGTAGTGGCAGAGTGGCCCTTCCCAGGGCATCTTATGTAGTGGCAGAGTGGCCCTTCCCAAGGCTTCTTGGGTAGTGGCAGAGTGGCCCTTCCCAAGGCTTCTTGGGTAGTGGCAGAGTGGCCCTTCCCAAGGCTTCTTGGGTAGTGGCAGAGTGGCCCTTCCCAAGGCTTCTTGGGTAGTGGCAGAGTGGCCCTTCCCAAGGCTTCTTGGGTAGTGGCAGAGTGGCCCTTCCCAAGGCTTCTTGGGTAGTGGCAGAGTGGCCCTTCCCAAGGCTTCTTGGATAGTGACAGAGTGGCCCTTCCCAAGGCTTCTTGGGTAGTGGCAGAGTGACCGTTCCCAGGGCATCTTGGGTAGTGGCAGAGTGGCCCTTCCCAGGGCATCTTATGTAGTGGCAGAGTGACCCTTCCCAGGGCATCTTGGGTAGTGGCAGAGTGGCCCTTCCCAAGGCTTCTTGGGTAGTGGCAGAGTGGCCCTTCCCAAGGCTTCTTGGGTAGTGGCAGAGTGACCGTTCCCAGGGCATCTTGGGTAGTGGCAGAGTGGCCCTTCCCAGGGCATCTTGGGTAGTGGCAGAGTGGCCCTTCCCAGGGCATCTTGGGTAGTGGCAGAGTAGCCCTTCCCGGTGCATCTTGGGTAGTGGCAGAGTGGCCCTTCCCGGTGCATCTTGGGTAGTGGCAGAGTGGCCCTTCCCGGTGCATCTTGGGTAGTGGCAGAGTGGCCCTTCCCGGTGCATCTTGGGTAGTGGCAGAGTGGCCCTTCCCGGTGCATCTTGGGTAGTGGCAGAGTGGCCCTTCCCGGTGCATCTTGGGTAGTGGCAGAGTGGCCCTTCCTGGTGCATCTTGGGTAGTGGCAGAGTGGCCCTTCCCAGGGCATCTTGGGTAGTGGCAGAGTGGCCCTTCCCAGGGCATCTTGGGTAGTGGCAGAGTGGCCCTTCCCAGGGCATCTTGGGTAGTGGCAGAGTGACCCTTCCTAGGGCATCTTGGGTAGTGGCAGAGTAGCCCTTTCATCTTAGGGAGAGGCAGCCTGACAGCTATGCCCTCAGGCTGGGTAACTGGCTTGAATCTGCCAGCCCGGTTGATTTTGACCAGAGCTTGTTTCTGGATGAGCGACATCGGTGCCAGGCCTCACCATGCTGCCTGAGACTCTTGAGGGGCTCAAGGCCCGCCACGGACATCTAGTCAAATTGGACTTTTCTGTCTCATCTATTTTTTTTCTTCACGGGAGACCTACGCGGTAAAGGAGATGGCAGATGAAGGGGGATGGGCCTCACCTCTGGATCCTCTTGGAGCCCTGCAAAGGGGGTCAGAGCCCAAGAGAGAGGAAGGGGCTTCCTCGCACCCCCTCCCCTTGCACAAAGGAGTCAGGGAGGCCCCGAGTGCATCATCCAATAGAGCCGACTCCATCCAGGGGATGAGCTGCTCAGGCCCGCCTTTTCATGATGTGTCGGCTGAGATGGAGTATCCCCAGGGTAACCCCAGGCCTCCCAAGGCCTCTAGGCCTCCCTGCTCCTCCCAGAGAAAGATGCTGCCTCCCTGCAAGGCCCAAGGCTGGCAGGCTCTGCCCCTGAGTGGTGAGCACCCCTACTGTGTGCAGGTGACCTGGGCTGTCCTGCTCTCTGGGACCCACTGGCTCTTTATTTTCTCCACTCAGACCAATCTTACGAAGAAGAAACATGAGCCCCAGTTACCTTCTAAGGAAACTGAGGCCCCAAAGGGAAGACCCTGCTCAAATCACAGAATCAGGGCCTGAGTCAGGTCTCTGGACTCTTAAGCACAGTGCTCATTCTGGGATGCCCTGGCCACCTCTGTCCCCAACTGGTGGCTGAGACATGGGAGATACAAAGTGACCAGGATGTGGACAAGGCAAGGAGAGGCTGCTTGCTGTGTGACTGGAAGCAAACATTTTGCCCTCTCTGGGCCTCCGTGTCCTTGTCCATAGAAACTGTGTTCACTGCCAAGACCTTGGACCTGGTGTCTTCTTTAGCACCCCCACTGACAGACAGTCTGTGATGCCTGTACTCAGAAGGATTTTACCTCATGGCTCAGCAGCCCCCGCTAGGACTTTAGCCAGGCCACACACACCGTTATTGGAGACTCTGGTTCCTCTGCCCTTCTCATGTGTGGCCCAGGAATCTAGGAAGTGGAGCTGTTGTTGTTCTTACAGGGGAAACTGAGGCTTACAGAGGCCACCTAAGAGCTCAGGGCAGCAGATCCAGGCTTCGGGGAGGGTTCGGGGGATTCTGACAGGGGCGGGTGCAGGATTCTGCAGGAGAGGTGGGAAGGGCTCTTCCAGGCGGCTGGCACAGGGCAGGGTGGGCTATGCTGAGCTGGACACTGGGCATCAGCCACGGTGCCCACACGCCAGATTGCCAGGCTCTGGGAGTTGGAGGACGTGACCTTGGAGGAAGATGCTTCCTGGGCCTGTGCACCTGCCATCTGTTGCCAAGACAACACATCTGTTCCACGCCCCTTGCGACCCCACGGGATGGGGGCCTTCAGCACACGGACTGGCCTGTCCTTGGCAGCCATCAGGTGGCCCTCACACCCGTCCCTCTGGGTGGTTGTCTCCAGCCAGCCAGCTCAAAGAGCAGGGCCCACCAAGACCATCCCCAATAGAGCCACCAGGATCCACTGTGGGTGGGAACACTGAGGCACAGAGCTGGGAAAGGCCCTGCCTCTGGATACAGTGCGTCTGCGTTAAGCTGGATGTTGGGCCCAGAGCTTCCTAGAGGACTGAGGACACTGGCTCGAGCTGGGCCAGACCTAAGGGATGGAGGAAGGGCAGAAGCCAACATAGCCTTGCTTGTCTCAGCCGTCACCCCTCCATGGTGGCCCTCTGAGCTCACCAGTCACAGAACTTCCTGCCTGTCTCACAGAGCTGAGTAGGGCACTGTTCATGGAGCTGCTTCCTGCCCTGCTGAATGGCACAGGAGTGTGGCTTGCCCTGTCTGGGCCCTGCTTCCTTTACTGTTTCTGAGGGTATGCGCTCCAGTGCTGTTCCCTGGCCTTGGCTTCCATGCCTTCTAAGACTCCTGAGAAGCCTCTGCTCAAATGCCTCACCCCCACCCATCTGCAGCCTAGCTGGGGACGGGTGTCATGGGCACTGCCTGGCGCTGGCTCCAGCCACCTGTTGCCCCAGAGGAGCGGTGGGGCTGCCGTCCAAGCCTTTCTGTCAGACCAGGTCAGGTGTGGGACTCAGGTCCTCAGCTCCAGCCCTGGCCCTCTGTATAGTTTTGGGGTGTGTGTGTGTGTGTGTGTGTGTGTGTGTGTGTGTGTGTGTGTGTGTGTGTATTGGAGACAGGATCTCATATAGCTCCAGTTCATATGTAGCTGAGGATGACCTTGAACTCCCCATCTTTCTGCCTCCACCTTCCACAGCCGTCCAGAGCCATTTCTGGCTCCTCTGTCTACTTGGAAAATAAGAGATTCTGAAAAAATCTGGCTGTTATGGTACAATTCAGTTTTTAAATACTGGTAAGAAAGAAAGAAAAAAAAAAAAAAGACCAGGCCAAGCTGAAAGGTCCCCAGGGTGAGTCCTCCATGGGAGAGCAGCCTTGGGGGAGGACTGCTGGGTCCAGGGCGGGAGGACGGCCCTGTGGAATCTGATTACCCTGGTGCGGTGAAATGGCAGGCTTGGGCGGCAGGGCGCCAGCACTCGGAACCGAGCTCTTTCCCCAGGAGGCACAGATTTTTTTTTTTTTATCAGTGTCAGTATTGGCTTCTTTCTGCTCTGATGAATAGATTCTAAAGAGGCAGTGACATTATTTGAGATAACAGAGGGAGCAGAAAAAGGGTCAGCGAGGGAGAGAGAAAAAAAAAAACGGCAGACCCAGCAGATAAAGAGGCCTAAGGGGCGGAGCACAGCAGCAGGGGCCCCCACCAGCCCCACCAACACCACCCCCACCACCACCACCCAGCCTGGCTCCCAGCCTCTAGGGCCCAGAATGAGGCCCCGCTGGCCAGGGAGCCCCAGCCACTGCGTGCTCCTGTCCCTCATCCCAGGCCCCGCCCCCCCATTCTGCCTTTTCAATTCCATTCAATTAGGCCTCCCCGCTCGGAAGCTTGTCTCCTCTGATATCCAGTCTAACTGACAGGGGATTAGAGCTGTTTGTATTACACACAGAGCCACTGCCGCCAGGGCCCAGGGACTTGGTTATTTATGGAGCAGCCAGGGTTCTGTCCCCCTGGGACCTGCTTCCTCTCAAGGAGAGCTGGGGGCCCCTGTTCTCTGCTGATCTTCCCCATCTCATAGCCTGAGGGGCCTGGACAGTCTATGGGAGGAGAAAGGCCCGGCCCAGCGTGATCTTCTGCTCAGCTCTACCATGTGCTGGCTGTGTGACACGGGGCGAGCAGCACCATCTCTCTGAGCCTCCAACCCTTTATTCATCTTTGCTTGGTTTGTTTTCTGCATCCCAGGCTGGCCTTGAATTCGTAGCAAGCCCCCCTGCCTCAGCTCCCAAGTGCTGCGGTTAGTGAGCCATCCGTATGGCTGAGTGTGATCCTACATCCGGACATGGAGACGGTGAAGCAGCTCACCGGGTGGCTGCGTGGAGTGTGAGGTGCTGGGTGGGGCATTTGACCCAGCGACCGACCGTCTGGTCAGTGGCACTTAAGTCCCAGGCTGTTACAGAGGCAGCAGTGCAGGAAGGACCCGTGTGCCTCTCCCCGGCTGGCCTGCAGGAAAGGGCCATCCCAGTGCAGCAGATGGCAAGTCGGAGTCTCTTGGATGCTGCGTGAATCACACGGGGTGTGCGGAAGGATGAACACAGTGGAAACAGCCTTTCAGGTCCCCTTGGCTCTGTTCACCCCGAGCTAGCCCAGGGCGCAGCCTCCTGGCCCTCCCACAGGTCCTCCCCAGGGCTCCTGGCCCTCCCCCAGGTCCTCCCCAGGGCGCAGCCTCCTGGCCCTCCCACAGGTCCTCCCCAGGGCTCTCCTCCCCTCCAAGTCCCGCCATTCTTGGGTGGGGATCCATCAGTCCCGTTGTCTGCACACGAGGGTCTTGTTCACGCTGTCCTACCCACACCCAGGCAGGTGTGGGGCGCGTGATAACCGTTTGAGGATCTGGGATGAAGGTGGAGATAGGGAAGGAAGGAAGTGGGAGGCTTCTCTTGGCTTCTCTTGTCCATAGTGGCCACTCTACTGGCTCAGGAACCCCACTCTGCTGAGCCTGCCCCTCGACCCTCCAAGTGGCTTCTGGGTGTTGGAATGGGTGAGCTTGGGTCTCGGTCTGAAGGGCGGTGTTTCTCTCATACCCTCTGTCTACCCAGAGAGAAGGAAGGGTGTCTGTGACATTCTTCCCAGCGTCCACAGCTGGTAGATGTCCTTGTGATCGAAAGAGCTGGCTGGGCCCCAGGCCAAGGAGGGTCCTTATGGGGTAGGGCAGTGCTAGGATATTCATTGCGCCCCCCCCCCCATCTTTACTGCAGTGGTCAGAGCTCAGCAGAGGGCTGGCCCTGGGAAAGTGTGCATCTGGACCGTTACAGAAAATCCAGTGTAGACTTGGCAGGTGATAGATACAGTGGGTAAAGGAGCTTGCAGCAAAGCATGGCAACCCAAGTTCAATTCCAGGCCCCGCGTGATGGAAAGAGAGAACCAAGAATTAAAAGATGTCCTCTGATCTACACACGTGCATGGTGGTGTGCACAGAGCTACAGGTGTCACTAATGAACAAACACAGTGACTACCAAGTGTAACTCTCTCTCTCTCTCTCTCTTTTTTAAAGATTTATTTATTATTTTGTATACAGTGCTCTGCCTGCATGCACACCTGCAGGCCAGAAGAGGGCGCCAGATCTCATTATAGATGGTTGTGAGCCACCATGTGGTTGCTGGGAATTGAACTCAGGACCTCCGGAAGAACAGTCAGTTGCTCTTAACCATCTCTCCAGGCCCCAAGTGTAGCTCTTAAATCTAGTGCAGTAAGAATCTCGGCCCTCTGTTGTGTATGATGGCACACACTCAGAATCCTAACACTGGGGAGGCTGAAGCAGTCGCGTGGGGTCAAAGGTTCCAGGCCATCCTGGGTGGAGACTTTCCCCAAAACAGAACAGCGCACAACCCAGCCTCTGCTTGTCCCTTCAATTTGCCTTTCCCGACTGGGCTCCGGGTCTGTCTCACAGGGTCTTAGTGGTGCTGGGTCAGGACAGAGTCATCCAGCCAGGCAGGGCTGCAGTTGGGAGGAGGCCCGGGTCTCTGAGGCTAGACACCCACCATGTATCGGAGGCTTTGTGTACATGTGGTTCCTGGCACCTCGAGGAGTGGGCACTGTCCCTCATAAGGGAAAACCTGACTCTCAGAACCAGACACAAAGCTGAGTGGACACAGTCTGTCCCTGTTGTCTCTACCTCAGCTACGGTTCCTGGGTTATTTCAGATCCATATTAGACCCTGGGTGAGCAATCGGGGCTTCAGATCAGCCAGACTGAAGTTATTCAGCCCCCTCAAGAGCCTTGCCTGCCCCCTAGTGTGGCACTGTGCTGGCTAATGTTACAACATCGTTTTGTTTTGTTTTGTTTTGAGAGGGTTTCTCTGTGTAGCCTTGGCTGTCCTGGACTCACTTTGTAGACCAGGCTGGCCTCGAACTCACAGCGATCCTCCTGCCTCTGCCTCCCGAGTGCTGGGATTAAATGCGTGTGCCACCACGCCCGCCCAGCTTGTTATGACATCTTGACACAAGCTGGAGTCATCTGAAAAGAGGAGACCCCAACGGAGAAAATGCCTCCATAAGATCCAGCTGTAAGGCACTTGTGGGCGGGGCCAGGCATTGTGGGTGGGGCCATCCCTGGGCTGGTGGTCCAGGTTCTATAAAAAAACAGGCTGAGCTGGGCAGTGGTGCCACACACCTTTAATCCCAGCACTTGGGAGGCAGAGGCAGGTGGGTCTACACAGCGAGTCCAGGGCAGCCAAGGCTAAACAGAGAAACCCTGTCTCAAAAAAAACAAGAAGAGGAGAAGGAGGAGGAGGAGGGGGAGGAGGAGGAAGAAGAACAAGAACAAGAAGAAGAAAGCAGGCTCATCAAACCATGATGAGCAAGCCAGTAAGCAGCACCCTCCATGGCCTCTGCATCAGCTCCTGCCCCCAGGTTCCTGCCCTGCTTGTCTGCGTTCCTGTCCTGACTTCCTTTGATGATGGTCCATGATGTAGAAATGTGAGCCAAATAAACCCTTTCCTCCTCCAAGTTGCTTTGGCCGTGGTGTGACCCCAACTAAGACAGAAATTAGTACCAGAATGATGGGGAGGCTTGGGGAAGGACTTTGTGATAGAAAAGCCATTGAGTGCTGGGAGCTCAGTGGGATGTTCTCGGAAGATAAAAATGTTGAGGACAGTGCAGGCGATGGAGGCCTGGCTGGTGAAGCTTCAGAGAGGACTTTAAAGACTCTACCAGGGCCAGTTGCTATTTTGAGTTGAGAATCTGTGGTTCTCGTCAGCTGCAGAGTCAGCCGTGATTAACAAGAGACCAGCACCGCTGAGGTGAAGCCTTCCGGGAACTGTTTCCTCAGGGTGGGCACACAGAAGCCGGGCTCCAGAGGCAGCCAAGGTCGTACCTCGTGCTGGCAGCTGAGCCTGGTAGTTTAAGAGTCACCCAGGTGGGGCTGGTCTTGAAGGCATGAGGGGGTCATGGAGAGCAGCTGAGGCTCGGTACTGCGCGGGAAGGCTGGGGTCCCTGAAGAGAGCCCAGGAGAAGCCGTTGGTGAAGCTGCAGCCCAGTTGCAGCAGCAGACCCCAGCATTTTGGACGCACCAGTACCATGGAATGACCACCAAGAACAGCAGCAGCAGTGGAGTGGAGCCAGCATGAGCCCAGGAGACCAGCTGTGTGAGCTGCAGAGGGCGGAGCCAGGGAAGTGACCCCGCCCCTTTGGAGGAGCCCAGGAGACGGTGAGTGCATCTCAGACGTTGGATATTAAGATATTTACAGTTTGGTTTTGTTCCGATTGTCACGGCACCCTGCTTCGTCCCTCTTGAAGTAAGACTGTGTTTAGTTTATTTTTTATTTTATAGGAACCCAAAGTTCAGAAACTTTGCATTTATAAAAGAAATTTGGACTTTAAAAGAGACTTTGGAGCCGGGCGTGGTGGCGCACGCCTTTAATCCCAGCACTCGGGAGGCAGAGGCAGGCGGATCGCTGTGAGTTCGAGGCCAGCCTGGTCTACAAAGTGAGTCCAGGACAGCCAATGCTACACAGAGAGACCCTGTATCGAAAAACCAAAAAAAAAAAAAAAAAAAAAAAAAAAAAGAGAGACTTTGGATTTTCACAGAGACTGACCTTTTAAAGCGTTTGAATTTTTAAAGACTGTGGGACTTTTAAATTTGATATTAATGTGAGATCTTGGGTAAGAACAGGAAAGGAAAGGTTGTGGCTTAACAGTGATGTGTTTGTGTGTAAAGCTGACACGGGGTCAGTTGTGCTGGCTGGTTTTATGTCCACTTAACAGAAGCTGGAGTCATCAGAGAGGAGGGAACCTCAGTTGAGAAAATGCCTCTGTAAGATCCAGCTGCGGGGCATTTTCTTAATTAGAGATTGGCAGGGGAGGGCCCAGCCCATCGTGGGTGGTGCTATTCCTGGGCTGGTGGTCCTGGGTTCTATAAGAAAGCAGGCTGAGGGCCGAGTGTGGTGGCGCATGCCTTTAATCCCAGCAGAGGCAGAGACAAGTGGATTGCTGTGAGTTCGAGGCCAGCCTGGTATACAAAGTGAGTCCAGGACAGCCAAGGGTAACATAGAGAGACCCTGTTTCAGAAAACAAAACAAAACAAAAAAACAAAAAACAAACAAACAAAAAAAAAAACCAAGAAAGCAGGCTAGTAAGCCAGTAAGCAGCACTCCTCCATGGCCTCTGCATCAGCTCTTATCTCCTGGCTCCTGCCCTATTTGAGTTCCTGCCCCAACTTCCTGGACAGTGATGTGGAAGTGTAATCCAAATAAACCCCTTCCTCTCCAGGTTGCTTTGGTCATGGTGCTTCATCACAGCAATAAAAACCCTAACAAGGATGCGCACAGTCCCTGCTGGCAAAGGAGATCACCCAGATAGGGAGGACAGTGCATATGTAAAGAGTGACAAGAATCCAACAATAGCACCAGGTAGAAACAGAATGTCACAGGGTGTGTGCACGACTTACAGTCTGGGGCTCTCGGGAAGAGATGTGCTATAGTAATCACAGTCCTGATGACACAGATCGTGACCCTTAGTAGCCCCTGCAGTCCAGCCCAGTACCACACAGAGGGAAGTGATGAGGCGCAGGGGGACAAAGCTGCCGCTGCCTGGTGGTGGGACACAAGCCCAGGCTCTGGGAGCCCAGAGAGATCTCTATCCCGCAGCCTAGAATGCCTGTGGGCTCAGGGGTGAATGAGACATGGCCATGCTCCTATGAACTCACAGAAATAGCTGGGTAAGCAAATAGTGGTGTGACAGAGCTGTGGGTTCTGACTTCCCAAAGGAGCCCCAGAACGGAGAGGGAGGTGCAGTTCCCAACCTGCAGTGGCGGCAGATGTGGGGAGGGCACAAGGAGGGGACATCTTGAAGAATGTCATACCCAGGTTAGCTTTAAGTTCAGTGTATAGCTAATGAGGACCCCAAAGTCCTTACCCCCCAGACTCTACTCTTCAAACTCTGGGGTTACAGGCATTCACCAGCATGCCTGGCTTGCGTGATGCTGGGGACTGGACCCACAGTAACTCTGGGGTTACAGGCGTTCACCAGCATGCCTGGCTTACGTGATGCTGGGGACTGGACCCACAGTTTCATGTGCACCAGGCAGATACTCTCCCACTTGAGCTACCAGCTCCAGGTGAAGGAGAGCATGCTCGGCATCAGTGCGCCACACCCTTACCCCCCTGCCCTGCCCCACCCTGCCCCGTGCAGGCAGTTCTGTATGGACTGAGTGCAGGAGTCAGCTGAGGGCCCTGGTCAGCCTGCATGAGTGAAGGAGTAGGAAGCCAGGGCCATAGTTAGCATGAGGGAGCTCTCTGGTGCAAAGCAGGATGGGAAAAGGTGGGCGACTCTCCACGAGCACTGTAGGGGGACACCAGGGTGTCACAGCTGCTAAAGGGGCCTCTCAGCTTCGAGGATCAGATTGCCTGCCCTGTCCAGACAAGGCCTGTGTGTTATAGAGAAGATTCACCTGGCAGAACTCACAGCCCAGGGGCCGGGCGCCCTCCTTCTCCGGCAGTGGCTCCTCTCCATGCTGTCGGCTTCCAGCAGTGGCCATGGCCCCTGGGTCTCCCCTGTCTCCCCTGTCATGTGATATCTCAGGGTGCCCTGAGAAAAGTGGGTTAGAACACGCCCAAGCCTCATCGAACCTGGATGCATCTGCAGGCACTTGATCTTCCTGATAGAGGCCACCCACACCGTAGGGCCTGAGGGCCAGGCTGGCTCAGTCCTTTTGGGGGACACAGATCCTTCTCATTCTCCTGGCTGGGAGGTTTTTAGGTTGTTTGGACCTTTGGTCCCCAGACACGTCAGCGCTCAGAGGGGAGCCAGGGAAGAGCCCCTGTGGGAGAGACCCTCAGTCCAGGCACCTCTCCTCATGACCTCAGTCTTCTTACCCACCCACGTGGCACTGGGGCAAGGCAGGTCTCCTGGGCACGCCTCTCCCTGGGGCTGAGCTCAGACAGAAGTGTGCTGACATCAGCACATGCCTGCCACCTTCCTGCCAGCAGATCTCAGCCATCCGTGCGTGTCACTCCGCCGTCACCCCCAGCTCTCGGCCCAGTTTTTTTTGGCAGTTTCATTGTCCCTTCCCCCCCCCCCCCCCCGAATCTTTTTCTCTCAGTTTTTTTTTTTTTAATCTATCAGGGAGGCTGGGGCAGGAGGAGGAGGAGGCAGAACTTGAAAACAGGTAGTGCCAGTGTCCCTGGCCTGGGGTCAGCAGTGACAGAAGACCCTACGCGGTGTCCTCTTTACCAGGAGCAAAGAAGGCAGAGGGAGAGAGTGTCCAGGGGAGGCCTAGACCCCACGGAATTGCAAGATCTTCTGCAGCGCTCCAAGAGGCGTGCGGGAGATGAGGTGGTGGGGCGATGACATAGGCCACGGCATCAGGCCCACCCGGGGGCAGTTCTCAGCTTGGTGCTGGGCACTTCAGGGCAGATCTTTCCCTGTGGTGCCTCAACACACCCATATACCAAGTGATAGCAGCCGGTACCTCCAGTGGCTGAGACCAAATCCAGGCCAATCACTGTTACCCTGTTCCAGCCACCCAGAGCCCGGGAAGGCTGGCACCATCACTGTCCACATCTTAGTGATGAGGACGCGGAAGCTCAGAAAGGTCCAGCATCCTGGACACATGACCAGAGAAGAGACAACAACTGAGTTTGAACTCAGGCTGTGACAACGCCCCTGTCCTGGTCTGGTTGTGAGTCTGTCCTGTAAGGTCAGTGGAGGAGTGAAGGTAAAAAGTGTCAACACGTTCCAGGCACACGAAGACAAGCCATCATGTGTGGTGAGCAGGACGGAGCCACTCATGGAACCCACCTGTGGTAATACAGGATGGCACCGGGGCCTCCTCAGGCAGGAGGTGAGCTTCGGTGTTCCTCTGCGGCTGAGAGACAGCACCCCCCAGGAACTGAGTCTCTCTCCATGGTGGGACCCCAGCTGTGCAACCAGAAAACAAAAGCCCACAGCTGTGGCTGGCCGAGAGCTACCCCGGGCGGTGGGGGGCTGGGGGGGGGGAGGAGCGGGGTGCCGAGGGCTTGAATACTGCAGTCCCAGCTTCAAGCTCTGTACAGTGGGAAAACCAGAAATTGCTGTCTTGGGGTCAAGAGGCCACCCTGCATGTGGAGGAAGCCCCTTACAGAGCTTGGACTCCAAACCCCTCTGTGGTGCAGGAAAGGAAACCAAGCCTGGCAGTGGGAAGAAAGGAGAATCCACTGCCCCAGCCTCTGGACTCCTGGCCCAGCGTCACCATCCGAGGCCTCTGCCACTTCCCTTCCCTCCTTCCGGGTACCCCTGACCCCTGTGGCTTTGAGAGCCTGAAACCTGGGCCCACAGCAAGGAATGCCATTCTCCCTCTCCCTGGCACACTGAAGGTTTTGAAAGTTAAAGTGTTACCGTCGGCTTTGTTGTTGCCTAACTACGACAGACAAATTGAGAACGAGTTGTCAAAATGTCAACGCACAACAAATCAACATGCGAAACGAGTCCCGGCGCTCCGCGGTGTATAATTAAACAAAAAAATCCCTTTTAGAAATTTCAGCGAGCGTCGGTTCCACTTTATATTTGTCTGTGTGATTAATAAAGGCAGCTAATTTTCAGACTTTAAAAACAGCTAGAAAATAGCTCCTAATTACATATTAGGTTCCTGGCGGCCCCCGCTGTGCTCCGCCGGCATTGGTGGGCCGAAGAATTTGGCAGAGTCTTAATTGCATTCTGAGCGTCATCTAATTTTAGTTAAATGTAATGTAATCAGCAGCAGATGTCTGAAATAAAATATGAATTATGAATATGATGAAATTTCATTCTTGAATAAAAAAGTAATTTGCTATTTAGTTCATTAACGTCTTCTAGGTTTATTAGAGCAGGTAGATAGGGCCTGGTGTGGTTATGGGTTAAGTGATACCTTGTAGGAAGAGGACCCCAACACACACACACACACACACACACACACACACACACGGGAAACTTCATCTAGACACACCCAGTTGTGATGAGTGAGTGTCAGACCTTGAGTCCATGTGGTGGTGAGGCAGAATTTAGGAGTAAGGAGAAATCTCGAGTGCCTCTTAGTGCTGTGACACCCCAGGACCCAGTCTCCCTTCTCCTGAGATGAGAGCAGTGCAAGGCGAGGCCAAGTGATACAGTTCTGGTCTTGGTGACTGTGTGGAGCAGGGATCAGTGTCTCCGTCACTGACTGAGGGTCCAGGTTCTGCCTCTCACTGTGGTCTGCGTGATTGTGAGCCAGGACCTCAGTTTCCCTTTCCATAAGATGGGATAATCAAAGTATCTGTCGGACTTTCCAAGTACACTCTTTGGTGGCGCCCGCCACCCACTGCCCACCGCCCTCCATTGGGGTGGTTGTGTCAGCACTCGTAAGACACTGCTTTGTTTGTTTGTAGGTCAGCCAGCGATGCAGGGGTTGCAGATTTTGTATTGTGTTTCACCCAAGGCCCAGAGAAACTGGACAGCCCACAGCCAGACACTGCCAAGTTGGGATGTGATTCCACAGTTTGCTCCATGCCTCCCACCCCATTCTGAGGGGGCACCCCAAGAGCTAAGTTGGTAGGTGTTCTGGGCTAAGGATCTAGACAGGTTTATCTGGGCGAGGCAGGGGTGAGGGCAGGTGGGCTGGAGGGTGGGCAAAGGGCGGAGTCTGGGTCCTGAGGCTGCTGCTCTGGACAGGTGGGGAGACACAGCTGCCTCTCTACCCTCTATTCACACCAACCAATAATTTCCTGCAATTATCTGGAAGAGATTAATTAGCAAAGTGCACCGTATTGACTCAAGGTTGCCTTAGCGATCAATAACTTGGGAGAGTCCTCGGGGGGCAGAAGAAAGAAGCTGAGTTAGAAGTGGGGGAGGCGGCTCCTGCCTCAGACTCCCAGCTTTGCCTGACTGCCAGGCAGCCTTGAGCTATCTTGCCTCAGTTTCCTCACATATAGAATGGGTGTGCTATCCGTAAGAATCTTAGGGCTCTCATATCCTATTCAGAAGCCTTACCCAGAGAACCCCGAATTCCTGCCAACAGGAGCTCAGTGAGTGGTTGAGCTGATTGGTTGGTTTTGGCTGGGAGACAGGGTCTGGCTGTAGCCCAGGCTGGCTTAAATGACCAGACTCTTTGCCCTTCTGTTCCCCAGTGTTCTGACAGGGTTCTGAGCATGCTGGCTTCCTGGGCATCACCATTATGGCAGAAGCTAAAGCCAGGTCTAATGGGGCAAAAACAAGAGTTGCCAAAGCTAGGAGCCACAGCTACCGCCAAGAACACTGTGCTCAGACCCTGAAAGTGGTAAAGTGTTCATCTCAGCACTCGGGAGGCAGAGGCAGGCGGATCACTGTGAGTTCGAGGCCAGCCTGGTCTACAAAGCGAGTCCAGGACAGCCAAAGCTACACAGAGAAACCCTGTCTTGAAAAAACAAAACAAAACAAAAAAAAAGCTAAAGTGAGCAAACCACCATGGCCCCTCTTGTTAAAAACTCAGATATTTGTGAGCAAGGTTTCTGAGTAGAGTGGGTACCAGGGGTCCTAAGCAGGCCTAGGCCTCACCCTGTGTCACTGATACCTGGATCTCTGCAAACAGGCCCTCCAGGGCCAGCTCCCGGCTTGCGTGCTCCAGCCCCAGGCAGCGTAGCTCTGGCTCAGAGACTAAACCATGCCTGCCCTCCAGCCTCTTCCTTAGCCTCTGTTGCACTGTCCATCACCTGACTGTCCCTGGGCCCTTGCTGTATGTGAGGACCAAGCTGCAGGGAAGCTGAGAGCCAGTGGTCCAGCTGTGGAATGATCTGGGCATCACCGGGCTGGAAGGATGCAGAAGCCGCAAGACAGAGCCGGACCCTGAGCCAGGGAGGTCTCTGGTATCCTGACCGCTTTAGCTTTGAGATGTCCATGGGGTTTGGGGTGCCTGTCAGCTGTTCTCAGCAAGCAAGAGGCCTCTTCTATGTTCTCAGCCTGGAACCCAGGGGGCCGCCCTCAGGAAGGGATGTTGGTGCATAAGACCACAGCCTCACTCTCCCACCGGGGCCAGAGGACGCCTGCCGGCCACTACCAGGCCTGGGTCAGCTGCCTGTCCCTGCTCTATTCATCAAGGGCATGACAGTTAAAATTCATTTGAAGATGAAGAAAGTGCCCGCTAATCCGTTCTGCAAGACAGTGATAGACTCGCTGCTCGGGGAAGCTCGCACAGCAGTAATGAAATTAGGCTAAAACTGCTGGCGGATCGCAGGTAATTGCCCTTGTCTGTCACGAGGAATAACATCTCCCAAATCCAACACAATGATTGTTCAACTTGCAGGAATTTCTTTTCTTTTTTAAAAGAATAAAAGAAAAGCCAGAGAGGCGAGGCCCATGCAGGGGCTGCCGGAGCAAATTGCCTGGACAGCTGCCTGGGGTGGCACAGATGCTTGGCCGCTGACCATTGCACCACCTAGCCTGAGCTGGAAGTACCCAGAGGAGGGAAAAAGCCTCGTGACAGTCTCCAGGGAGCCTGTCCAGGGCTCCACCCCAAAGTCTTGATTTCCCCTAGGATTCTGCCCCCACTCCCACCAGTGGAGAAGTCTTGTGTAGAAAATGGGAAGCAAAGTCTTAGGGGGTCAAGGCTGCAGCTTTGACAGAATCTGAATGCAGAGACTGTGGGGCTTACATGGGGGTGACATTAGCTTGTCACTGAAACATGTCCCTGAGTCTCACCCAGGAGTCGCACAGGGACCACAGGCTCCCCAGGCTGCGGAGCTGGCTGTGTTCTACCGTACGTGCGCCCTGGAGTGTTTGACATCTGCCGGAAGTTGAATGTCAGAACGGGAGCCCTTCAGGGGTCAGCTGAATGTAAGTGTGATGTCAGTAGCATCGGATGATGTCAGGGGACATCTAAATGTCAGCATCACTCTGTGATCCAATGCGGGTGGCCCAGAACGCTTGCATGTTCCCAAATAGGAGAGTCAACAGCACAGGTTGCTAGCACAGAATTCAGAAGCTGAAAGGACCTAACTGACAATGGCGACTTCTTCTTCTTCTTCTTCTTCTTCTTCTTCCTCTTCCTCCTCCTCTTCCTCTTCCTCCTCCTCCTCCTCTTCCTCCTCCTCCTCCTCTTCCTCCTCTTCCTCCTCTTCCTCCTCTTCCTCCTCATCTTTGTCTTCCTCTTCTTCCTCCTCACCTTCCTCTTCCTCTTCCTCTTGTCCTCCTCCCCTGTCCTCCTTTTTAACATACAATACAAATGCTTTATTTACCAGCTGCAGGCCTACAGGCCAAGTGATGGTATCCAGGACCAAGCAGGAAGTTCAACGCAGACTCTCTAATATGGCGAACACGTCACCCTCTCACATGGGGCCTTTCACACTGTGGGTGATGGGCGGCTGGTGTTGCCCATGAATGTGAGGCACCTCTGTGTGCACTGTTGCTCTGAACATGTCCTACCTACGTTGGTTACCCTGGCCAGGTTAACAGGTTGGCCTGTGCTACACAGGTCAGAGTGGAAACTCCCAGGAGCTTCTGGCCTGCTCACCAAGGCACCATCAGAGTGACGAATGAGTCCTGCCGTGTGTGGCATCTCTATCCCTTTGCATCAGCAGGGGGCTGTTGCCAGCCTAGTGTGCCTAGAACAGGGTGCTGGCAAGGGGGCCAGGTTGCCAGAGAGATAATAAAATAAATCCCTGGCGGTTCATGTCGGGGATGTGAGACTCCCGCTGATGGAAGACTTCAGCAAGAACTTGGCTTCCGGACCAGCATCTCAAAGAAATGGAAGTATTTTTACTAGTTGCCTCAGATGCCTTGTCCTGAAGTGGGGAGGTGGTCCAGGTGGTCCCAGAACTGATGTGGCTTCTTCGTGATGAGGCGGAAGCGACTTTGCAGGTGTCTTCGTCCATCTGAGTCTAGTTACTTCTCCTCACACCCCATGACCAGGCTGCATCAGTGGCTCCCAAAGGAGACCTGCACACCTCTGGGGCCCCAACTCCTGTGTGGCTGTGGTTGAAGCTACTTTTTTTTTTTTTTTTTTTTGGTCTTTTGAGACAATTGGCTGTCCTGGACTCACTTTGTAGACCAGGCTGGCCTGGAACTCACAGCAATCTGCCTGCCTCTGCCTCCTGAGTGCTGGGATTACAGGTGTGCGCCACCACGCCCGGCTGAAACTACTTTTATAACATTGCAAAGACATGATTTGTCCTTCCCGTTGTGTTTGACATTTGAGTCAGTGATGGGAAGGTGACAGACCCCAAAATGCAGCTGGCCTCACGAAGTCAGGGAGTGGACCACAAAGCACTTGGAGACTGAGAGACAGAAGGGTTGAGGGTTTGGGGCCAGCCTGGACTACATAGCCAGAACCTGTCTCAAAGGGAAAAGCCTGCTGGCCTGACATGAGCTGAGTAACAAGAAGGTCACAGGAATCAGTCTTTCACCCTTTGTCATGGCTTTGTTGTTTATCAACTAGACACAAGCTAGAGTGGTCTGACAGGAGGGAGCCTCAGTTGAGAGAATGCCTCCATAAGATCAGGCTATAGGCAAGCCTGTGGGGCATGTTCTCAATTAGTGATTGATGGGGGAGGGCCCAGCCCATTGTGGGTGGGGCCATCCCTAGGCTGGTGGTCCTGGGTTCTGTAAGAAAGCAGGCTGAGCAAACCATGGGGAGCAGCACCCTCCATGGCCTCTGCATCAGCTCCTGCCTCCAGGTTCCTGCCCTGCTTGAGTGCCTGTCCTTACTTCCCTCAGTGGTGGACAGCCATGTGGAAGTGTAAGCTGAATAAACCGTTTCCTCCCCGACTTGCTTTCGGCCATGGGTGTTTCATCACAGCAATAATGACCATGACTAAGACCCGGCTCATTTACGGAGGCCCTTGACGAGAAGTGACCCGTCCCTCATTTGAAAACTTGAAGCTTTGGGGTGAAGAGCTGTCAGATCGTTCCTTGTGGAGAAACAGGAAGTTGCATTCTGCTGAGGCTGCCAAGCCCTGAGACACTGGCACTACTCAGAATAACAGAGACCGGCCTGGCTTCTCACGGCTGCGCTTTGGGGAGTCATTTTCCAAAACTGAATGAACAAATTTGTCTGAGAACCTACCCTTGCCGTGGCCAGTGGCAGCGTCGGACTCTCACGCCGAACCAGAAACTTGGAGAGCTTGTATCTGCTGTGGCAAGGCTAACATCCATACTCTTTCCTAAAGACAGAGGTGATGGTATTAGTGAATGTGACTTCTTAATTTTTATTTATTTTATTTATTTTATTTTTTTTTCTTGGTTTTTCGAGACAGGGTCCCTCTGTGTAGCCTTGGCTGTCCTGGACTCGCTTTGTGGACCAGGCTGGCCTCGAACTCACAGCGATCCGCCTGCCTCTGCCTCCTGAGTGCTGGGATTAAAGGCGTGCACCACCACCCCCAGGCATGAATGTGGCTTCTTAAAACTATCACACCGTGGCTTAGCAAGAGAGCTCAGTGGGTAAAATCACTTGTCACCAAGCCTGATGACCTGAGTTTGCTCCTGAAGAGGCTCCCACAAGTTGTCCTCTGACCACCACATGCACCCTTAATAAATAAATGCCATCTTAAAAAAGTCACCTCGTGATCTCTGTCAGTGTTTGGGCGGGGGGCGGGGCACAGGCTTCAGTAAACCAGTGTTTGCCCAGTGGCCAACAGGAACGCTCTGTTCTACACGCAAAACAAACCAAAGGGTCGAGCAGGTGGCAGAGGTGAGGAATGCTGCCTCAGGTGTCACCAGCGTTAGGAAGTGGTGACTCTGGGGTTTCGGTTTAGTGTCAAAGAACCTGATGTCCTCCTCAGGCTGTGAGCCTGGCTAGGGCCTGATCTTCAGTGCGTCTCCCAGCTCCAGTGAAAACAGCAGATGCGAGAATCCAGCTGCATTCTGTCAGACTAGGCGCTACGGAGAGTGAGTGGTTAAGTGTAAACCCATGAGCGACCCCATCTTGCAGGGGCAGAAACTGGGCGGGGCCTCCGAGCAGGCTCTTCTAAAATCAGACGGGGCTGTTGTGTCTCCTCCCCAGACATCTGGAGGCAGGTGGCCTGGCAAGCACAAAGCCATCCCCTGACCTCATTGGCCCTCGGTGGATGGCGGAGCAGATCCGGACAAGGGGCAGCCCCTGGGCCCGGCGGGAGATGACCAGGATGGTTGGCAGTAATGGATTTCGGGGCAAGCCGGTGGCAGCGGGGTGAGGAGTGCACTGGCCCCAGCCCCGTAATGCCTCCCGCACCAGGGCTGGCACGGGTAATTTACTGCCACCGACAATAACATATTTCACTTCCCGTCGCCCCGATGGAGATTAGTTGTGTTTGAAAGTGGCTGAGTACACAGTCAATTCCGCTTAAACGTTTACACTCAGCCGAGCACAGATAATGCCCCCTCTGAACATGTGTCCGGCCTCCTGCAGCTCGGGGTGGGGCTGGTAGACCGGGTAGGGGAGTCTCCACCCCAGAAGAGGCTGCAGCTGCTACCAGCAGAGACAGGCAGTAGGGAGGGGAGGGCACGGGCCTGGAAGATGTACAGGGAGCTGCCGCTTCCTTTGCCCTTTAGATGGTGTTTTTAAAAATCACTCTGCGTATCTGTTTTACCTTTGGATGCAGAGAGAGTTAAAAGCTATGGTGGTTTGGTTTGGTTTTAAAGGTTTGTTTTATTCTGAATCCCTTCCTCCTCCGTGTGTGTGTGTGTGTGTGTGTGTGTGTGTGTGTGTGTGTAAATGAGCACGTGCACTGCCACAGGTGCCTTCAGTTACAGGTGGCTGTGAGCTGCCTGGCATAGGTGCTGAGAACTGAACTCTGGTCCTTACAAAGAGGAGTCTGGCTCTTAACTGCAGAGGAATCCTTCTAGCCCTCTCTTTGTTTCTTTTTTCCTTCCTTCCTTCCTTTTTTTTTTTTTTTTTTTTAAATCTGGGGTAGGATCTCTCTGTGTACCCTTGGCTGTCCTGGAACCTGCTTTGTAGGCCAGGCTAGCCTCGAACCCACAGAGCTCTGCCTGCCTCTGCCTCCCTGGGATACAGGTGTGTGCCACCACCACCTGGCTGTTTTTTTTTGTTTTTTGGTTTTTTTTTTGTCTTCAAGACAAGTTCTTACTGCATGGCTCAGACTAGCCTTGAACTTAGAATCTCCTACCTCACTCCCTAAGTACAGCATTTGCGGGTGGCTGGTATCATACCTGCCTCCACGGTTGCCTTTGATCTGAGATCCCTAGGAGATGGATTTTTTTTTTTTTTTTTTTTTTTTTTTTTGTCTCTGGCTTTCTGAAGAAAAGGGATCTAAGGCTTAGGGAGGTTGAGGAATTCTTTCAAGGTAACACAGCCTATAGCAGATGGAGCCAGATTTCGAACCTAGGGATGACAAGATTGTTGAGTCTTGGATGGTTCCTGGTGGCTTTGATTCTGCCCACTTGTGCCCTGAGCAGAGCTGGGTTGTCAGCTCAATTCAGCCATGGCCCCTGGGTTCCTAGGTAGGCTCTAAATTCACATCCCCAGGCTCTCACTAGCTCCAGCACACACCCTCCTCACTGACTCCCACCCCTGCTCCCACAGCACACACCCTCCTGACTGACTCCCACCCCTGCTCCCACAGCACACACCCTCCTGACTGACTCCCACCGCTGCTCCCACAGCACACACCCTCCTGACTGACTCCCACCGCTGCTCCCACAGCACACACCCTCCTGACTGACTCTCACCCCTGCTCCCACAGCACACACCCTCCTGACTGACTCCCACCGCTGCTCCCACAGCAGGTCTGGGAGGCTGTAGACCGCTACTGACCAGTGTGGAGGGGTAGCTGGTGCCTGCCGTTGATACTCAAAGGAAGCCCAGTCCCTGTCCCCCAACTTCTCCTCCCACTGAGGAGGGACTCGAAGAGCCTAATGCACACTCAGGAGTACTTCCTGTGTCCACACCCACCCCTCAAAGGACCACCCTTGGCCACCTCCTGCTACATCCATCGCAGATCTGTTCCCAGGAGGAGGTGTCTTCAGTAGGCTTCAAGAAGCCCCACCCCCAGACCTTGGAAATATGCTTGGGTGGCCGGAAAACAGGTTTCTGAACCCCCACTTTCTGTCTATAGTCAGTATAGCACAGGCCCCTGGGCCCCTCTGAGCCTCTGCCTACAGGAAGGGGCTCACAGGTCCTCCAAGATAAATATATCCCTGTTACGAGGTACGCTCCTGAGCCACCTCCCTTAGGGCACTCTCCATCTCTGCCGTTTCTTCACCCTTGAATGTCCCAGGGGCTGCCAGGCCTTGGAGACTGTGCCAACCCCTATATTCAGAGCCTATTGTGGAAACCCAGAGGTCTTTGACAGTCTTGGGGTGCACACTGAGCACCCACACCACGCCCACCCGGACTAGTCTCTAAGTTCATGTCGCCCGGCTATAGCCTTCTGGAGGCTGGCAGCAGTCACTCCTGTGCCCTCTCTCTGGAAAACACAGTAGCCCAGCAGAAAAGAGACAGAGACGCTCCCAAAAGAGGACACCCCAGGATCCAGACCACATCTGGAGCCCCATGTAAAGTCTCAGCCCTCAACTCTGGGTCTATGAATGAAAGGGACATATGTATGACATTGGGCGTGGATGTAGGTGGGGTATCTCACACTGTGGGACAGGGACCCTGAGGAAGCATTGCCTATGGATGCTGCAGGACAGAGTCTGCTAGTCACATAGTATCTACATTCAGAGGACAGTGGCAAATGACTCTATTGACCGTGTGACACTGCCACTTGACCGCTGGGGGTAAATAGTATAGTTTGGCTGTATGGGGGCCACTGAAGCAATCAATGTCCTTCAGATGCATTTATTTCACCTGGCACAGGACTGTCTCTGTGATATATATAAGGGGCTATCCGGATCCATGAACAGGAACACTTGTAGGATGCTATAAGTCAGAATGTGTGGGGCTGGAGAGATGGCTGAGAGGTTAAGGGCATTGTCTGTTCTTCTAAAGGTCCTGAGTTCAATTCCCAGCAACCACGTGGTGGCTCACAACCATCTATAGTGAGAATCTGGTGCCCTCTTCTGACCTGCAGGCAGAGCACTGTATACATAATAAATAAATAAATCTTTTTTTTTTTAAATGTGTAGCATGTCCCCCATGAGTTTACGCGGCCAGTGTCACACTGTTTATCAGGGTCCACAGATGGGTGACTTGCAGGGGAAGGACACTGTATCTGTTTCTGTAAAGGATACCATTTACTAGTCTCAGGACACCATCAGGATGACCCCTACATGTCTGTGTGACACAATTTGTTTTCCATGACACCATTATTCTGTGTGTGTGTGTGTGTGTGTGTGTGTGTGTGTGTGTGTGTGTGTTACTCTTTATCAGTCTCCAGGACATCTGGTGAACTATCTGCTTCTCTGTCTCTGTGGCCCTGTCTGGGTGGCCTGGGTATGGCTTTGTGACACTGTTGCTATGTGCCCATGACACCATCCATCACCTAAGTGGCACTCTTCCTTTGTGGACTCTAACTGTGGATCCCAGCTAAGCCCTGAACCCTCACAGAGGCCACTGACCCCTGCCCAACCCCACAAGTCTCTGCCTAGGTTCAGAGAGTGCCACCATAGAGAGAGTATGTCTGGTGACTACAGCAGGGTGGCCACTCTCGGCAGGTGACCCCATTGTCTCTTCCCTACTCTCCCCATGAAGGGTGGCATCAGGGTCCTCCTTCCTGGACTGGACCTCTTCCCTACACTCCCTTGTTTTGTTTTTTGAGACAGGGTTTCTCTGTTTAGCTCTGTCCTGGAACTCACTCTGTAGACCAGGCTGGCCTCAAACTCAAAGAGATCCACCTGCCTCTGGCTCCTCAGTGCTGAGACTAAAGGTGTGTACCACCACCACCTGGCCTTCTTTGACACTCCTAAGCCTGGTGTCTCTCTGGGGCTCCCTCAGCTCTCCATCTGTCCCTTCATTGCATTCCAACAGTGGGCAGTTCCAGCCCTGGGGATCCAGTACAGCCCAGCTGAGCTCACACCCCAAGCAAGCCACCCTCAGATCAAGGCCCCATTTCCAGGGAGCTCATACATAGAGCCCAGTTTCTTAAACTGTGGGCTTTGAGCCAGTGCAGAGCTATGTACCTGGATGTAAGGGTGTGTGGAACATTTAGCTACAATACAAAGGTCTTAAGCATACAATATAAAAAACTAGTTCAAAGTCAAATACATAATGACTCCTAGGTGGTCCTGGCTGACTTGCCCATGTATGATGTCATGCAGTCTTGGCTCTGAGCACAGACACGTACACTCAGCACTGAGCACACCCTCACATCATCCAACCCAAGGAATGCTGCCTAAAACACTGCAGGGCTGGGGAGGAGGCAAACGAAACACTGGCCGTGCAAGCATGAGGATTGAGTCTGGATCCCCAGCACCCACAAAAAGCCAGATGGGATGGCCTGTGCTTGCAGTTCTAGCATGGGGAAGTGGAGACAAAAAGAGCTCAGGGATTCCCCCAGGTTCAGTAAGAGGCCCGGGCAAAAGTAGTAGTAATAGCAGTAGCAGTAGCAGTAACAGTAACAATAACAATAACAGTAGCAGTAACAGTAACAGTAGCTGTAGCTGTAGTAGTAGTAACAGAGGTATCAGCAGTAGTAATGAGGATGTAGGAGCCAGAGAGAGGGCTCAGCAGTTGAAGGCACTTTCCATGGAGCCTGACAACCAGAGCACAATCCTTGGGATCCACACAGTGGAAGGATCCCAAAGTGCACACCTTTAATCTCAGCATTGAGAGGCAGAGGCAGAGGGATCTGAGTTTGGGACCAGCCTGGCTGAGGGATAGAGGAAGATGTGGGGCATTAACCTCCGTCCTTGGCACACCATACATCTGAGCGTTCATCTGGACCACGTGGCCACACCCACAAACCGCCTCCCCAGAGATTCCATAACACTGTGTATTACAAATTAGATGTTTTGATTTTCTGCTCTTACAGAAACATAATGGTTTAATTGCAGAAGACAAACATTTAGCATTTTCCCACAATTTCTTATATTTTATATTTCTTATATTTTTGGTTGTGAGCCTAGCCTTTAACAGCTGAGCCATCTCTGCAGCCCCCAACAATTTCTGAAATGGCACAACACCTTGAAAAATGTTGAAAGTGTCAGTCTACCTAAAGCTTCTCGCAGTAGATGGCCTTAACAGAGGTCCTCGCCTAGCCAATGTGCCAGCCCTGAGTGGGATGTGCATAGCACACGCCTCCCCACCAAGCTCAGAGATCTATGTGGATGAAAGGATGGAAATAGGCAGGCGTGGTGGCGCTTGCCTTTAATCCCAGCATTCGGAAGGCAGAGGCAGGCAGATCCCTGAGTTCATTCGAGGCCAACCTGGGCTACAGAGCGAGTCCAGAACAGCCAGGGCTACACAGAGAAACCTTCTGTCAAAAAAAAAAAAAAAAGTCTAGAAAGGATAGAAATATAAGTCAGATGGGGTGGACGACTCCAAGGAAACAGTGTTTTCCACACACAGCAGGACACATGCACATCTGAGCTCAAACTGTGACAGCATAGGCAGGACCAGCACAAGATTAAGCCAGACAAAGCCCCAGCATTGAAAAGTGGGTGGGCACAAAGCCCTCCTCCCCTCTCCAGCTGAGGCACGATTAGATTTGCTTGCCTCAAGAAGAGGGGTCTTTATAATAATGTGATCACTGACCGGTCCCTCGCACTCCAGGCTAGGCCCTGTGCCTAAGAGTGTTTGGTCTATGCAGCTGGATTCAATGGGTTTGGGGAGTTTTGTTTGTTTTTGTTGTGGTGGTTGTTGTTTTTTGTTTTGGTTTTTCAAGATAGGGTTTCTCTGTGTGGCCTTGGCTGTCCTGGACTTGCTTTGTAGACCAGGCTGGCCTCAAACTCACAACGATCCGCCTGCCTCTGCCTCCTGAGTGCTGGGACTAAAGGCGTGCGCCACTGCACCCAGCTTGATGGGTTTCTTAAAAAAGAAGAGCATGAGAACACACAGGGCACATCCACCTTATTAACGTGCAAATAATAAAATGATAAAAAATTTCAGTAGCTGAAAATTTTTAAAAACAAATTTCATGGTTTCCCATCGGCATGTGTTTGAGTCGGGTACCTCTATATCCAGGGCTGCGTGAGAATTTCTTGGGCAAAAAGAGATCTCAAGCCCAAATGGTTGAGAAGCCCCATCCTAGGGCAATGAGCATCCAGGAGTGGATGTGGAAAGCATGCTGAGGACTGACTCCCTTGCTGTGTGGCCTTAGAAATGTCGCCTGTCTTCTCTGAGTAGAGGCAGGACATGACCTCAGAAGGGGTCTTGACAGCTTGTCACTGCTGTGTTGGGACACCAAGCCCTTTAATGCTTACTGAGCTGCAGCACCACAATGACCGTAATGTGGTGGCAGCTGCCATCCCTCGGCACAGCTCAGAGCTGAACACTGTGTTGTGTGACAGTGTGATACTGTTCCTGTGGAACGCTGTGTGACACCGTTCCTGGGGACACGCCCTGTTTTATTTCTCTACTGCAGATGGGGAACCAGCTTGGGGGTGGGGGTGGGGCGACTCAACAGACAGTGAGAGAGCTTGGCCCAATCCCGCACTCAGGTTGACCCCACACACACATGCCACACCCTCATCATCAGTAAGGATGGAATATGGCAGGAAGCACCCCTTTTACAGATGGGGAAACTGAGGCTCCAGGAGGGGGATGGGACTCCGATGTCAGTGTTCTTGCCCACTTGATCTTGAATCTCCCTACATCATGGATGTAAACCACATGACTGGGGTCATGGGAGGGCGGGGTAGGGCAGGCAGAGTGAGAGCCATCTGGGGACAAAGGACCCCTGTAGCCACACAATGGTAACAATCAAAGCTGAAGGACAGGGCCTAGGCTTCAGGAGCAGCTTGGAGTCCACACAATAGGAAGCCTATGCTGCCCCAAGGGCACAATGGACACCCTGTCCTGGGTGTTGCCCATTTCCTGCACCACTGTGGGCGTGGTAGGCGATGCTCCTGTTTTAGGAGCCAGGAGTGGGACGGGGAGCAGAGCTGGGGTGAGACACGGATACATCGTTTAGGTCAGAAAGGCCTTTCTTCCCTGGCCCAAACATCTCACCATCAATGTCCTGTGGCTATGTCTAAACTAGTTGCCCACTTTCTGGCCTCTGGGCAAGCAATCTAAATCTCTCGGAGCCTAGGTTATTGTCATCTGTAGACTGGACCTGATAGATCGTGGCTGGCAGATGTTCCCTGAGAACCTGATGGGGCACGTGGAGTGGCTTAGGGTCAAGGCTCAGGGCTGACTGGCTCCTTTTCAGGCTGAGTAGGTGAAGAAGGGGGTGGATGGGTGATGGGTGGATGGATGGGTGGATGGATGGGTGGATGGATAGGTGGATGGATGGATGGATGGATGGATGGATGGATGGGTGGATGGGTGGATGGGTGGATGGGTGGATGGATGGATGGATGGATGGATGGATGGATGGATGGGTGGGTGGATGGATGGATGGATGGATGGATGGATGGGTGGATGGGTGGATGGGTGGGTGGGTGGATGGATGGATGGATGGATGGATAGATGGATGGATGGGTGGATGGGTGGATGGATGGGTGGGTGGATGGATGGATGGGTGGGTGGATGGATGGATGGATGGATGGATGGATAGATGGATGGATGGATGGATGGATGGATGGATGGGTGGATGGGTGGATGGGTGGGTAGATGGATGGATGGATGGATGGATGGATGGATGGATGGATGGGTGGATGGGTGGATGGGTGGATGGATGGATGGATGGGTGGATGGATGGATGGATGGATGGGTGGATGGATGGATGGATGGGTGGATGGATGGATGGGTGGATGGATGGATGGGTGGATGGATGGATGGATGGGTGGATGGGTGGATGGATGGATGGATGGGTGGGTGGATGGATGGATGGATGGGTGGATGGATAGATGGATGGATGGGTGGATGGATGGGTGGATGAGTGGATGGATGGATGGATGAGTTGTGAGTGGATGGATGGGTGATGGGTGGGTGGATGGGTGCTGGGTAGATGGGTGATGGGTGGATGGATTGATGGATGGGTGGATGAATGAGTGATGGGTAGATGGATGGGTAGATGGATGGGTGAGTGGACAGTCAGTAGATGGACCTATGGCAGGTGGGTAGATGGACGGATGGTGGCAGCTAAGGTCTGGGTAGCCAGTTAGGAGGAATGAGAGATCAGATGATGGTGGCCAGGGACATCTCCCAGAGTGAGGTAACATGAGGTGAGCAGGCAAAGTTCCCGTGAGATCCCTGAAGACAGGCCGTGGGCATCTCGTAGGTCTGTGTCCCCATCTCTGTCCTGGGTCCCCACACACTGCAAAGACTCTGAGCCCCCTCTTGGAGTAATGCCCAAGTGTGCCACCACAGATCAAGGTGGGGCACTGAGCCTGGATCCCTCGTCTACTGAGCCTGGATCCCTTGTCTACTGAGCATGGGTTTCCATCTCTACCACGCCCCTCCTCTAGGGAAGAAGTTATGCCTCATAACTTAAAGACCCTGAGTAAGAGACCCTGGAAACATAGCTGCCTTGCTTGGTGGAATTAAGAAAAAGGGCCTTCTAATTAAAAACAAAAAGTTGGGGACAGGTTCATATCCATAATGTGGGGCCCTGGTGGCCTAACTCGCTACCCATGGTTTCATTGCCCTCCATGTGGGTCTCCCTCTCTGCCTGATCTGTGTTGTTAAAATCTGGCAGTTCTCCAGGTGGAACCATTAACATTTACTGTCTCGACTCTGGTCTCCCTGACATGGCAAGTTTTGAGGCTTTAAAATCAACAACAAAAATTTAGAACACTCCCGAACTGTCTTGGTACAGCTCTGGTCTCTTCCACTGCTGTGGTTAGGGTTAGGGTGTGTATAGAGGCAGCTGGGAGCGAGTAGGGGCCGTGGTGGAGACCGGGTCACAGGACTTGAGCTGTGGGCTCCTAGATACCACAATCTCTAGAGCAGCTGTGGAAGATATGATGGCGTGGGGGAGGTGGCAAAAATTATGTCCAGAGCCTCTTGAGAGTGGTCAGCCTGGCAGGGGCTACACCACATCGCCTCCCTCACCTGTCTCATCTGAAGCCTGGGAATCTCACTGAGTCCCTATCTTGCTGCTGGGGTCCCTGAAGAGAGCCCAGGAGAGGCCATTGGTGAAGCTGCAGCCCAGTTGCAGCAGCAGACCCCAGCGTTTTGGAGGCGCCAGTACCCTGGGGTAACCACCAAGAACAGCAGCAGCAGTGGAGTAGAGCCAGCATGAGCCCAGGAGACAAGCTGTGTGAGCTGCAGAGGGCGGAGCCAGGGAAGTGACCCCGCCCCTTTGGAGGAGCCCAGGAGACGGTGAGTGGATCTGAGACATTGGACATTGAGTTATTTACAGTTAAGTTTGGTTTTTCTTTGTTCAGACTGTGACTGTGCTCTGGTTCTTCACTTATGAAGTAAGAAAGTATTTAATTTATTTTTTATAGTATAAGAGCCTACAGTTGAGAGAATTTGGGTTTTACAAAACAATTTGGGTTGTTTTTATTTATTTATTTATTTATTTATTTTGGTTTTTTGAGACAGGGTTTCTCTGTGTAGCCTTGACTGTCCTGGACTCGCTTTGTAGACCAGGCTGGCCTCGAAATCACAGCAATCTGCTAGCCTCTGCTAGCCTGTGGGGTATTTCCTTAATTAGTGGTTGATGGGGAGGGCCCAGCCCATGGTGGGTGGGGCCATCCCTGGGCTAGTGGTCTGGCTTCTATAAGAAAGCAGGCTGAGCAAGCCATGAGGAGCAAGCCAGTGAGCAGCAGCCTCCACGGCCTCTGCGTCAGCTCCTGCCTGCAGGTTTCGGTCCTGTCTGAGTTCCTGTCCTGACTTCCCTCAGTGGTGGACAGCTATGTGGAAGTGTAAGCTGAATAAACCTTTCCCTCCCAAGTTGCTTTCAGTCCTGGTGTTCTGTCACAGCAATAGTGATAACCCATGGGGTTTCTTTTGTGGAATAAGTTTCTATTTTTACTTTTTTTGTAGGTTCTAGGGATGCCACTCAGGCTCCCTGGCATTTATGACAAGCGCCTTTACCCACTGAGCCATCTAGCAGTCAGTCAGTCAGGCCCTGCCCCTGGGGTTTATTTATGTCATGGCTTTATTAAGACATTCATGTGCCACAGAGTACACACTGCTAAGCCACAGCACTAATTTTTATGATAACCAGGTTTTTGTGAGGGAATATATTCTTTGTGTGTTTGTTTCGTTTCGTTTAGACAGGGTCTTACTATTTAGCCCTGGCTGGCCTGGTACTCGCTATGTAGATTAGGTTGGCTTTGAACTCACAGAAATTCACCACTTCAGCCTCCTGGGTGCTGGGATTAAAGGAGGCAGAGGCCTGTGAGACCAACATAGTCCAGGTCAGCCAGGGCTGCATAGAGAGACTTGTTTCTAAACAAAAAACAAAAAACAAAACAAAACAAAAAAACCCAAAAAACAGACAGATAGATAGATGGATAGATATATACATATAGATAGACAGATGGTAGATAGGTAGGTAGATAGATAGACAGAAAGACAGACAGACAGACAGACAGACAGATAGATGATATTCAGACAGACAGACAGATAGATGGCACATGCTACCACACTCCACTATTTGTTTTCTGAGGCAGCTGTCCTTGACCTCACTACGCAGCTTGAGTTAGTCGGAACCCATGGCAATCCTCCTGAGTCATCTCTGCAAATGCTGGCATATTCAACTTTGCAACTAGAATCATGTTAATTTTAGAGCCTCTTTATAATTTCCTCCCACAAGGAATCCACTCACATGCGTGTGTATACACAGAACCCATGGCTCCCACCAGTCTTTCTGCCTGTGCATTTGCCTGTTCCTGGTGTCTCCTGATGAGGACACAATGCATGTGGCCCTGTGTGACCAGTGCCTTCCAGATCCTGACGTGCTGCCATTTGCTTTAGTACTCGTGTTTGTGGCTGAGTCCTGTCCATCTGGTGTAGCTGTACCATGTTTTACATGCCTGTTCCTCCACAGGTCAATATTTGGGTTCCTGCTGTATTTCTCTCTCATGAGTGATGCTACCAAGAGCCTACTATGCCAGTTGGGTGTGAGCAACCCTCAGTTTCTCCCATATGGGTGCCAAGGGATAGAACTGCTAAGCTGTGGCCTTGGGCTCTGTGATGGCATCTTGCCAGCTCTGGAGTTCTCGGGTGGTGAGGGGTGTGCTCTGGCTAGGGGCTCTGATGGTTAGTAGAGGTCTGGGGTCGCTTGTCCCCGTCACTGTTCTGTTGCTGGGAAGAGACACCATGACCATAGCAGCTCTTATAAGAGAAAACATGTGATTAATTGGGGCTGGCTTACGGTTCAAAAGTTTAGCCTGGTTTCAGAGGTGTAGTCCATTGTCATCGTGGCGGGCAGCATGTCAGCACATGAGTAGACGTGGTGCTGAAGGCGGCGGCGAGAGTTCTGCATCTGAATTGGCAGGCAGCAAGAAGAGAGAGTGACGTTGGGCCTGGCTTGAGCATTTGAAACCTCAAAGCCCGCCCCCAGTGACACATTTCCTCCAACAAGGCCACACCTCCTGAAAGTACCACTCCCCATGAGCCTTTGGGGGTCCATTTTCATCCAAACCACCACACTTGTCATGGTGTTTTTATAGTGAGAGTTTTGGTTTCTTTAAAAATCATAGAAACAAGAATATGCTTTTTAGTCCCAGGTGTGGAGGTGTGGGGCTGCTTCAGAGTGTCCACAGCAGCACACACACAAAGGTAGGGGTGTAGTCGCCCTCGCTTTGGCTCTCCAATGCCCTATCTAAGAGTTTGGTAAAGGGTGATGTTTAGAAGATGCTGAAAGGGAACAAGATGGAAGGGAAGGAGGGATGGAGGAAGAAGATGAAGAGAGAGAGAGGAGGAAGAGGAAAAGAAGGCATGATGTCTCAGATACTTGAGGTTTTAACATAGCCTTGCCGAGTATCAGACTGAGAGACTCCTAACACAGAGAGCAAAACCACCCCCATCACTGTCATTACCACCATGACCATGATCATCACCATCATCACCATCACCACCAACATCATCATCACCACCATCATCACCACCATCACCACCACCATCACCATCACCACTATCATCACCATCACCACCATCATCACCATCACCACCATCATCACCATCACCACCATCACCACCATCACCATCATCACCACCATCATTACCATCACCACCATCATCACCACCATCACCACCACCATCACCATCACCACCATCATCACCATCACCACCATCATCACCATCACCACCATCACCACCATCATCACCATCATCACCATCACCACCATCACCACCATCATCACCATCATCACCATCACCACCATCACCACCATCATCACCATCATCACCATCACCACCATCACCACCATCACTATGACTATCACCACCCACCCCTCCACTGCCACCATCACCACCACTATCACCACCACCCCCTTCCACCATCACTACCATTATTATCACTTCCACGATCACCATTACATCACCACCACCCCATCACCACCATGTGACTCTCATGGCCACTGTGTTAGTCTGCTAGAGCCCTGTGAGACAAAGGAACACAGTTAATTGTTTTTTTAAAGTCCAGCTCCTCACAGTCTGGTCCTAACCCCAGGTGTGATCACATGACAGAATCTGGGAGTTGAAAAAAAAAAGTGTAGTCAACAGTTAAAGCTTCTGGAAGTGCACCTTCAAGTTCTGGTGCCTGATGGGCCTGAGGTGCCTCTGGCAGCACCCACCCACCCCAGGCCACACAGCCGCACCACAGCCTTGCTTGTGAACATACACACACCGCTGGCACTTTGCCCTCATCAACAAGCACTGCCCCGAATACCTTGGCCAGACTTGAGAGTGCTGCATGTTGTGAGTCACAGGGTCCTTTCTGACAGACAAAAGCCTTTATTCATATAAGAGCAGACACCGTGGTCTAATTACAGAAAACAGACTTTTCATGTTTCCCTACAGCCATTCCTCAGTATGCGAGTATCAAATTAGTCTGTCTTCAGATTAGCTTGTGTTAGAATATGTGATTTAAAACAAAAAACTACTATTTGAGTTGCTGATTTGCACCTCAGTTACAGTAAACACATCAACTGAGTTTTGGCTCAGGATGAGGATGGACTTTCCAGCAATCCCTGAAATGGCGCTAAGTGTATTTCATACTTCTGCGATTTTGTACCATGTGTTTTGTGAAGCAAGGTTTACAGCACGGATGATCATAAAGCCAAACCAGGGGGCCAGCCATATGGCTCAGTAGATAAAGGGGCTTGCCACTAAGCCTGCTGACCTGAGTTCAGTGCCCAGGACCCAACATGATGACAGGAGAAAAACAACCCCCACCGCTGGCCTTCAGCCACAGCCTATGCATGGGACGCACACATGCCCACACATGTACAACCTCCTTTTTTTTTTTTTTAAAGATTTATTTATGGGGGCTGGAGAGATGGCTCAGAGGTTAAGAGCACTGTCTGTTCTTCCAGAGGTCCTGGGTTCAGTTCCCAGCAACCACATGGTGGCTGACAACCATCTATAATGAGATCTGGTGCCCTCTTCTGGCCTGCAGTTGTATATGCAGGCACATTACTATATACATAATAAAAGTTAATAAATAAATAGATATTTTAAAAGATTTATTTATTTATTACTTATACAGTGTTCTGCTTGAGTGTATGCCTACATGCCCAAAGAGGGCACCAGACCTCATTATAGATGGTTGTGAGCCACCGTGTGGTTGGTGGAACTTGAAACTCAGGACCTTTGGAAGATCAGCCAGTGCTCCTAACCTCTGAGCGCTGTCTTAGTCATTATTAATTATTCCTGTGATGAGACACCATGGCCAATAGCAACTTGGAAGGGAAAGAGTTCCACATCACTGCTCATCATTGGAGGAAGTTGGAGCAGGAACTCAAGCAGACAGGAACCTGCGGGCAGGAACCTGCGGGCAGGAACCTGGGGGCAGGAACCTGGAGTCAGGAACTAGGGCAGGAACCTGGGGGCAGGAACCTGGGGGCAGGAACCTGGGGGCAGGAACCTGGAGGACAGGAACCTGGAGGCAGGAACCTGGAGGACAGGAACCTGGAGGGCAGGAACCTGGAGGCAGCGACCTGGAGGGCAGGGACCTGGAGGGCAGGGACCTGGAGGGCAGGAACCTGGGGGCAGGAACATGGGGGCAGGAACCTGGGAGCAGGAACCTGGAGGCAGGAACCTGGGGGCAGGAACCTGGAGGGCAGGGACCTGGGGGCAGGAACCTGGAGGCAGGAACCTGGGGGCAGGGACCTGGGGGCAGGGACCTGGGGGCAGGAACCTGGAGGCAGGAAACTGGGGGCAGGAACCTGGGGGCAGGAACCTGGGGGCAGGAACCTGGAGGCAGGAACCTGGAGGGCAGGGACCTGGGGGCAGGAACCTGGAGGGCAGGGACCTGGAGGGCAGGGACCTGGAGGCAGGAACCTGGAGGCAGGAACCTGGAGGACAGGAACCTGGAGGGCAGGGACCTGGAGGGCAGGGACCTGGAGGGCAGGGACCTGGAGGCAGGAACCTGGAGGGCAGGGACCTGGAGGGCAGGGACCTGGAGGCAGGAACCTGGGGGCAGGAACCTGGAGGGCAGGGACCTGGAGGCACAAACCTGGAGGCAGGAACCTGGGGGCAGAAACCTGGAGGGCAGGGACCTGGAGGCAGGAACCTGGGGGCAGGAACCTGGAGGGCAGGGACCTGGAGGCAGGAACCTGGAGGCAGGAACCTGGGGGCAGGAACCTGGAGGGCAGGGACCTGGAGGCAGGAACCTGGAGGCAGGAACCTGGGGGCAGGAACCTGGGGGCAGGAACCTGGAGGGCAGGGATCTGGAGGCAGGAACCTGGGGGCAGGAACCTGGAGGGCAGGGACCTGGAGGCAGGAACCTGGGGGCAGGAACCTGGAGGCAGGAACCTGGGGGCAGGAACCTGGGGGCAGGAACCTGGAGGGCAGGGACCTGGAGGCAGGAACCTGGAGGCAGGAACCTGGGGGCAGGAACCTGGGGGCAGGAACCTGGAGGGCAGGGACCTGGAGGTAGGGACCTGGGGGCAGGAACCTGGAGGGCAGGGACCTGGAGGGCAGGGACCTGGAGGCAGGAACCTGGGGGCAGGAACCTGGAGGACAAGGACCTGGAGGCAGGAACCTGGGGGCAGGAACCTGGGGGCAGGAACCTGGAGGGCAGGGACCTGGAGGCAGGAACCTGGGGGCAGGGACCTGGGGGCAGGAACCTGGAGGACAGGAACCTGGGGGCAGGAACCTGGAGGACAGGAACCTGGGGGCAGGAACCTGGAGGGCAGGGACCTGGAGGCAGGAACCTGGGGGCAGGAACCTGGGGGCAGGAACCTGGGGGCAGGAACCTGGAGGGCAGGAACCTGGAGGCAGGAACCTGGGGGCAGGAACCTGGGGGCAGGGACCTGGGGGCAGGGACCTGGAGGCAGGGACCTGGAGGCAGGAACCTGGGGGCAGGAACCTGGAGGCAGGGACCTGGAGGACAGGAACCTGGGGGCAGGAACCTGGGGGCAGGGACCTGGAGGGCAGGGACCTGGGGGAAGGGACCTGGGGGCAGGGACCTGGGGGCAGGGACCTGGAGGCAGGAACCTGGAGGCAGGAACCTGGGGGCAGGAACCTGGGGGCAGGAACCCGGGGGCAGGGACCTGGAGGCAGGAACCTGGAGGCAGGAACCTGGGGGCAGGAACCTGGAGGGCAGGGACCTGGAGGCAGGGACCTGGAGGACAGGAACCTGGAGGCAGGAACCTGGGGGCAGGAACCTGGGGGCAGGGACCTGGAGGGCAGGGACCTGGGGGAAGGGACCTGGAGGGCAGGGACCTGGGGGCAGGGACCTGGAGGGCAGGGACCTGGGGGAAGGGACCTGGGGGAAGGGACCTGGGGGCAGGGACCTGGGGGCAGGAACCCGGGGGCAGGGACCTGGAGGCAGGAACCTGGAGGCAGGAACCTGGAGGGCAGGGACCTGGGGGCAGGAACCTGGGGGCAGGAACCTGGGGGCAGGAACCCGGGGGCAGGGACCTGGAGGCAGGAACCTGGAGGCAGGAACCTGGAGGGACAGGAACCTGGGGGCAGGGACCTGGGGGCAGGGACCTGGGGGCAGGAACCTGGGGGCAGGAACCTGGGGGCAGGAACTTGGAGGCAGGAACCTGGAGGCAGGAACCTGGGGGCAGGGACCTGGGGGCAGGAACCTGGGGGCAGGGACCTGGAGGGCAGGGACCTGGAGGCAGGAACCTGGGGGCAGGGACCTGGGGGCAGGAACCTGGGGGCAGGGACCTGGAGGGCAGGGACCTGGAGGCAGGAACCTGGGGGCAGGAACCTGGGGGCAGGAACCTGGGGGCAGGGACCTGGAGGCAGGAACCTGGAGGCAGGAACCTGGGGGCAGGAACCTGGAGGCAGGAACCTGGAGGCAGGAACCTGGGGGCAGGGACCTGGGGGCAGGAACCTGGGGGCAGGGACCTGGAGGGCAGGGACCTGGAGGCAGGAACCTGGAGGCAGGAACCTGGGGGCAGGAACCTGGGGGCAGGGACCTGGAGGCAGGAACCTGGAGGCAGGAACCTGGGGGCAGGAACCTGGGGGCAGGGACCTGGAGGCAGGAACCTGGGGGCAGGAACCTGGGGGCAGGAACCTGGAGGGCAGGAACCTGGAGGCAGGAACCTGGGGGCAGGAACCTGGGGGACAGGAACCTGGGGGCAGGAACCTGGGGGCAGGAACCTGGAGGACAGGAACCTGCGGGCAGGAACCTGGGGGACAGGAACCTGGGGGCAGGAACCTGGAGGACAGGAACCTGGAGGGCAGGAACCTGGAGGCAGGAACCTGGGGGCAGGAACCTGGAGGGCAGGAACCTGGGGGCAGGAACCTGGAGGGCAGGAACCTGGGGGCAGGAACCTGGAGGCAGGAACCTGGAGGGCAGGAACCTGGGGGCAGGAACCTGGAGGCAGGAACCTGGGGGCAGGAACCTGGGGGCAGGAACCTGGAGGGCAGGAACCTGGGGGCAGGAACCTGGGGGCAGGAACCTGGGGGCAAGAACCTGCGGACAGGAACCTGGGGGCAGGAACCTGGGGGCAGGAACCTGGGGGCAGGAACCTGGGGGACAGGAACCTGGGGGCAGGAACCTGGGGGCAGGAACCTGGAGGACAGGAACCTGGGGGCAGGAACCTGGAGGGCAGGAACCTGGAGGACAGGAACCTGCGGACAGGAACCTGGGGGCAGGAACCTGGAGGGCAGGAACCTGGGGGCAGGAACCTGGAGGCAGGAACCTGGGGGCAGGAACCTGGAGGCAGGAACCTGGAGGGCAGGAACCTGGAGGCAGGGACCTGGGGGCAGGAACCTGGGGGCAGGAACCTGGGGGCAGGAACCTGGGGGCAGGAACCTGGGGGCAAGAACCTGCGGACAGGAACCTGGGGGCCGGAACCTGGGGGCAGGAACCTGCGGACAGGAACCTGGGGGCAGGAACCTGGAGGCAGGAACCTGGGGGCAGGAACCTGGGGGCAGGAACCTGCGGACAGGAACCTGGGGGCAGGAACCTGGGGACAGGAACCTGGGGGCAGGAACCTGGGGACAGGAACCTGGGGGCAGGAACCTGGGGGCAGGAACCTGGGGGCAGGAACCTGGAGGGCAGGAACCTGGAGGCAGGAACCTGCGGGCAGGAACCTGGGGGCAGGAACCTGGGGGCAGGAACCTGGAGGGCAGGAACCTGGGGGCAAGAACCTGCGGACAGGAACCTGGGGGCAGGAACCTGGGGGCAGGAACCTGGAGGCAGGAACCTGGGGGCAGGAACCTGGGGACAGGAACCTGGGGGCAGGAACCTGGGGGCAGGAACCTGCGGGCAGGAACCTGGGGGCAGGAACCTGGGGGCAGGAACCTGCGGACAGGAACCTGGGGGCAGGAACCTGGGGACAGGAACCTGGGGGCAGGAACCTGGGGGCAGGAACCTGGGGGCAGGAACCTGCGGGCAGGAACCTGGGGGCAGGAACCTGGAGGGCAGGGACCTGGGGGCAGGAACCTGGAGGACAGGAACCTGGGGGCAGGAACCTGGGGGCAGGAACCTGGAGGACAGGAACCTGGGGGCAGGAACCTGGGGGCAGGAACCTGGGGGCAGGAACCTGGAGGGCAGGGACCTGGGGGCAGGAACCTGGGGGCAGGAACCTGGGGGCAGGAACCTGGGGGCAAGAACCTGCGGACAGGAACCTGGGGGCAGGAACCTGGGGGCAGGAACCTGCGGACAGGAACCTGGGGGCAGGAACCTGGAGGCAGGGACCTGGGGGCAGGAACCTGGGGGCAGGAACCTGGGGGCAAGAACCTGCGGACAGGAACCTGGGGGCAGGAACCTGGGGGCAGGAACCTGCGGACAGGAACCTGGGGGCAGGAACCTGGGGACAGGAACCTGGGGGCAGGAACCTGGGGGCAGGAACCTGGGGGCAGGAACCTGGAGGCAGGAACCTGGAAGCAGGAACCTGGGGGCAGGAACCTGGGGGCAGGAACCTGGGGGCAGGAACCTGGGGGCAGGAACCTGCGGACAGGAACCTGGGGGCAGGAACCTGGGGACAGGAACCTGGGGGCAGGAACCTGGGGACAGGAACCTGGGGGCAGGAACCTGGGGGCAGGAACCTGGGGGCAGGAACCTGGGGGCAGGAACCTGGGGGCAGGAACCTGGAGGCAGGAACCTGGGGGCAGGAACCTGGGGGCAGGAACCTGGAGGCAGGAACCTGGGGGCAGGAACCTGGAGGCAGGAACCTGCGGGCAGGAACCTGGGGGCAGGAACCTGGAGGGCAGGGACCTGGGGGCAGGAACCTGGAGAACAGGAACCTGGGGGCAGGAACCTGGGGGCAGGAACCTGGAGGACAGGAACCTGGGGGCAGGAACCTGGGGGCAGGAACCTGGGGGCAGGAACCTGGGGGCAAGAACCTGTGGACAGGAACCTGGGGGCAGGAACCTGGGGGCAGGAACCTGCGGACAGGAACCTGGGGGCAGGAACCTGGAGGCAGGAACGTGGGGGCAGGAACCTGGGGGCAGGAACCTGCGGGCAGGAACCTGGGGGCAGGAACCTGGAGGGCAGGGACCTGGGGGCAGGAACCTGGAGGACAGGAACCTGGGGGCAGGAACCTGGGGGCAGGAACCTGGGGGCAGGGGCTGATGCTGTCTTACTGGCTTGCTGTCCATGGCTTGCTCATGTCATATAGAACCTAGGACCAGCAGCCTACGGATGGCCCCACCCACAATGGTGCCCATCAATCACTAATTAAGGAAGTGCCCTCCAGGCTTGCCCATAGCCTGATCTTATGTAGACATTTTCATAATTCATGGTCCCTTATAGGCACACTTTTAAAATCTACTTTAATTTTGGTTTCTTTTTTTTTTTCTTTCTTTCTTTCTTTCTTTTTTTTTTTTTTTTTTTTTTTGGTTTTTTTGAGACAGGGTTTCTCTGTGTAGCCTTGGCTGTCCTGGACTCACTCTGTAGACCAGACTAGCCTTGAACTCACATCCATCTGCCTGCCTCTGCCTCCCGAGTGCTGGGATTAAAGGCATGCGCCACCACCACCCGGCTTAATTTTGGTTTCTTATATCTCTTTCTCTTTCTCCCTCCTCCACCCCAGTCCCTTCCAACACCCCAGCTTAAGGAAGGAGAGGTAGGTTAGTGGGGCGAGGAGCATAGTCTTCCTTAGCGACTTCCTGCTGTTGGGGTCATCAGGTTCCTTGGGGCAAGTCCGATCGTCTTTCAGGACATCTCCAACTTCTCATCAAACTGCATCAACAGCACCAGGAGCAGCCAGGGAAGCACAGCAGCCTTCTTCTTCCTCAGAGCCCCGAGTCTCTCTGGTTCTGGCATTTATTCCCACTGGCAAAGACCACGCCCCCCAGCTGACAGAGATCTCATGAGAAAGTTATCAGCTGTGTGCGGACTGGAGCAGCCCCATATCACACGCCTGGGTGTTAAAACAGGAACATGTTTACACATCATAAACCAAAACTACTTCCACAGCCTCCTCTCTGATGACTGTGCCAAGGTGACATAAAACCATCCAGCTCACTTCCCTTTTTTTTTTTTTTTTAAAGACATGGTTTCTCTGTGTAGCCTTGGCTGTCCTGGACCAATTGTAGACCAGGCTGGCCTCGAACTCACAGAGATCTGCCTGCCTCTGCGTCTCAAGTGCTGGGTTTAAAGGCGTGCACCACCACCACCTGGCTAATTTTTTTTTTTAATTAGGAAAATTTTCTGATTAACTCAAAAAAATGTTGAAGATCCTGCAGTATCAGATAATCAACAAATAATTCTTTATGTAAAAATAAATGTATCCACTTCATGAGTGTGCAAATTTGCGTTCATCATTAATAAATGGAAAACTATATGTAGTGACATATATGTATGTGCATATGCATGTGCGTATGTGTGTGTGTGTATGTGCATACAAAAGGATTGTTTTAGCTTTCTTGGAGACAAGGTATTACTATATAGACCAGGTTGGCCTTGAACTCACGGATCTACCACCTCTGCCTCCCAAGTGCTGGGATTAATTGAAGCCCTGGGGCTGCACACCTGGCCTTGTAGACGTCTGTTTGACGTACTGTCAGTCAGTTTCCTTTGTAGCCCTACTGTACTTCACCTGTATACCCTGGGTCCCTAGAGAGTTCATGGGGTCACCAACGGAAGGAAGTCTGAAAACCACAGGACCCCACACACCTGTTTTGGGAGTATGTGGGATGTGGGATAAGGTCTCCTTATGTTGCCCAGACTGGCTTTGAACTCATAACCCTCTCGCTACCTCTCAAGGGCCGGGATCACAGGCATGTGTGACCATGCCAGGCCCCATCCCCAGCATCTATCCTGGTTTCTGATGGTTTTATTAGTCCTTGAATTTCTCATGAAATCTGACTCTATGAGCACAGAGAGCAATCCTCTGTGTCTAAGGCCCTGTCCCCCTCTCCCTGCCCCTCTCCTCTCCTCCCCAAACCTTGCCTTGCCTCTTCCCTTCTCCTCTCTCTCTCTCTCTCTCTCTCTCTCTCTCTCTCTCTCTCTCTCTGTGTGTGTGTGTGTGTGTGTCTGTCTGTCTGTCTCTCTGTGTATCACTCTCTCTGTCTCTCTTTGTCTCTGTCTCTCTGTCTCTGTCTCTGTCTGTCTCTCTCTCTCTCTCCCTGTGAGACAGAGTCTCATAATGTAGCCCAGGCTAGCATGGAACTCTTTCTGTAGACCAGGCTGGCCCTGAACTCATAAAGGTCCACCTGCCCCTGCTTCCTGAGTTCTGGGATTCAAGGTGTGTGTGTCATGCCAGGCTTCCCTCCTCCTTTAAGGATGCCAGTCACTGGGCCTTGTCGTAACACTGTCCCATCTACATGGACCACGGCAGTATGCACGTGCCATATGACAAAGCAGCACAAACCAGGGGACAGACAGGGAAGGGACAGGAAGGTGAGTGGGTTCTAAGGCTGGGGGATCTGAGATCAAGGCATGGCCACTGTGGTCTGGTGATGGCACACGTTTTCTGTGTGCAGGATAGTGTCGTGGTGGTACATCCTCAGAAGGAGGGAGCACCGTGTCCCCACAAGCAAGCCTCAGCTCTGACTCTGAGATCTTTTAAAGGGCTGCTGATCTTATTCGTGCATTAGGGTCCTCACTAACTACCTCCCGAAGGCCTCTCCATCACTGAAACCATGGGTGGCTGCATCTCCAATCAAGGCCCCAGTCGCTGGGCTGTGGACTTCACCATATGCCTCTGGGGACTCGTTTCTAGCCACCGAGGCCAGTGGAGGGTTGTGTCACACAATCCTAGAAGCACTGGGTAAGACCCTGGTTGCCCAGAAGCCACCATGGCAGGGGACTTCTGTTCACAGCTTGCCTGCCATCTGTGACTCAGCCATGCTGGTTTTGGGGAGCAAGGGCTGAGGCTGGGAGAAGGGGCAGTGAGTGCTGGGGTACACTAGTGACTGCTGTCCTCTGAGCTGGACTAAGGAGAAGGAGAAGCTGAGTGGGGAATCAGGCTCAGCTCCAGCCCTTCCTCCCTGTCTCTCACTTGACATTCAGGTAAATCTGCCTGGAACCCCTGGCGTCTGGAGCCTGTGCAAATGGAGCGTATATTAACTTTAAGAATCACATCTACATGCCAGGCGGTGGTGGCGCACGCCTTTAATCCCAGCACTCGGGAGGCAGAGGCAGGCGGATCGATGTGAGTTCGAGGCCAGCCTGGTCTATAAAGTGAGTTCAGGACAGCCAAGGCTACACAGAGAGACCCTGTCTCAAAAAAACAAAAAACAAAACAAAAAGAGTCACATCTGCAGCTGCACTCTGACGAGCCTGTGTCTGCTGAGCACTGGGGAGGTCATGGCGTGCTCGGGGCGAGCAACTACAGGCCAGAAATCCCCACCGTTCTTCTGTCTTTATCTCTAGAAGCTTCTGTGATGGAAAGTGGCTGAGCTTCTGGCATGGGGCTCACTGAGGCAAGGAGACTTCCTGGATGGTGGATGTAGGATGCTAGGAGGCAGGGCAGGGGTGGGAGAGAGGCAAGAAAGCAGGGGAGGGGAAGTGAGGGCAGGACACCAGGGACTTGGCGGCCACTCGGAGGGTGCAGGGCGGGGGTGGGTAGGCGTAGGAGGAGCAGTGGCATGGGCGACACCGGTGATAAGATGCGCACGCAGAGAGGGCCAGTTCTTCTGACCGTGGAGTGTCTGTGGAAGCAATTGTGACGTGCCTATGTGATACATGTGTTGTAGTGGCAGCTGTGTACCCCCTGCTGTGGGTGAGAAGACATGAAACTGAGCATGTGGGGGAACCTTTCGGGGGGGGGGGGGAAATGCTCTACATGGTATGCCCGCCTATGAATACACAGTAGTCATGGTATGTCAGAATAGCATGCACCATTGGAGTGTAGGATGACTGCACCACCAACGCCCCCCATGGCAGATGGGCTAGCGAGCACGCTGCAGCCCTGATGGCTGCACGTATCTGGAGGGGTTGTAAGCAGGTGTCCTCTGTAGCTGTGTGGGTTTAGCTGTGGCTGTGGCTGCTCTGTCTTGCCGGACAGACCTCACCCGGATCAGAACGGAAAGAAGATAGGCAGATGCGGCCCTTCTGCTTTTTTAGTTTTGGAGTCTTTTGTTTTGTTTTGGTTTTGGCTTTTAAGGGTCTTTGGTCTCTTGTTTTTTTGTTCTTTTGGTTTTTGTTTGTTTGTTTGTTTTGTTTTTGTTTTTTTCAAGACAGAGTTTCTCTGTGTAGTCTTAGCTATCCTGGACTCAGTTTGTAGACCAGGCTGGCCTCAAACTCACAGTGATCCGTCTGCCTCTGCCTTCTGATTGCTGGGATTAAAGGCGTGCGCCACCACGCCCAGCCTTAGGCCCTTTATGTCTGAGTTTCCAAAGTCTGTTCAGACCACCACGTGATTTGCCTTGTGTGTGCTCCTCCCGTCCAGCACACCTCCAACTTGGGGAACCACTGAGCTCCAGCCCAAGACAGCACAAAACACAGCTGGGACTCGGTGTGCGCAGGGCTGGGGCTGAGGACACTTGACTGTCTCCTGGGACTCCCCCGTATCCTGGACTCACTCTTCCTGAACCCACCCTGCTTCCAAGCAGCACAAACTCACTTCCTCTCCTGGGGTGTCTTTTGTATACCTTGTCTCCCAGGAGGCCCAACCCCTCTCTTGGATGTCCCATGGGACTCTGGGTCATTTGATCTCTGTTGAGACCCTTCATGGTGCCCTAAGACACCCATCCTAGAGACTTTCCGAGGCTTCCACATCTGACTTCTGTTCACTCTTGTCCTGGGGGTACAGGATGCAAAGGGTGAGTTTGAACATGACAAAGCTCCACCCTGCCCACCCACAAAGGCCTGGTGGAGGGAGCTTTTGGCGACTCCAGCAGGCCCATGGGGTGCCCCCAGGGAGCCCCGTGGAAAACATGGAGAGTGGTAGGCAGAGTCCGGGTGAACCCATTGAGCCTCAGGAGGCTGCTGCATCAGGCAGTACTGCTGTTCTGTGTTACTGGTTGGGAAACTGAGGTCTCTTTGTGGCCAAAGGTCTCGACATGAGGGACTTAGAGCACCCAATATGTCTTCGAGGGCCTTTTGTGAGTCACCGTGTTTGTTCCTTGCACTGGGATTACTCAGCTGGGCTTTCTGGCTATCTGCATGGCCCGTGGAGCAGAGGGGAGGGTTAGAGACCCTCCTCATCTGAGTGTCCAGTCTCTACTATACAACTCTGCCTCACTGACACATAGCCCTGGGGAGGACTAGCGTATACAGACTGTGGATGGTTATGGGGGGAGGACATCAATGCATATACAGGGAATCCCCCATCCCTGCTTGGGCCTTTTGGGGGAGCACCTGTAGGCACCGCTCACCTATGCGCTGTAAAAAATCTCAATAAGCTCATTGGTTTCCTGAGTGAACTTTGGCCAAATCCTGCCCCCAGCTTGCTGTTGGGACCTTGGGAGGAGGGTGGCTGATGTTTATGAAGTCCCCTGGGGAGGAATTTTATCAAAAAGGGCCCCAGCCTCCTGCTCTGGGAGGGTCTGCTCTCCTTGGGTGCAAACCGCCTGTGTCAGGTTCTCTGGGGGAACCCACCACAGAAGGCTTCCCCCAGGAGGCGCGGTTTCTAAGGATTCAGGTTGGGGCCCAGGACTCTGGCCTTTCACAGCTTCTGAGACCCTTTACTAGTGAGGCCATGGGGCTCCACCCTGCTGCCAGGTGGGCTCAAGACCCCGACGGTGTGGAAGCCCTTCCAACCCAGTGTATGTTTCCCAAGGTGGCCTCCCCCTGCCTCTGCCCCTCCCTCCCTCCCTCCCTCCCTCCATGGGGACTGCTGCCAGCGCACACAGTTCTGCTGGTAAAGTCTTTATCGGGAATGTCGCCTAATGCATTCATATCAAACAATAGCGCCTCATACATCATCCCTGGCAGAGGCCACCTCTGCTAGGACAAGCACAGTCCATTACCCTGACGGGCGCAAGCCGTGTGCAAAACAGATAACAGGTCCTGGATGTTCCGGAGCACACGGGGTGGGGATTGTCACAGGCCTCTAAGAGCACTGTGAAGGAGCCCTCCTCTGCCCACCCCCCACCCCCGACACCCCACCAGATGGCTGCCACCTGGGCAGTTGGGACACGGGTTCTGATATCATAAAGCAGTTTGAAGGATGCTGTGGAAGCCTGGCTCTGCATCCTCCAGGGAGTGGCTCGACCTCTCTGAACCATGTTATCCCCATGGGGCTAGAAATGGTCCTTGCTTCCTATGAGGCTGCCGGGGTCTCTGAGAAGAGAAGGCTGTTGAAGAGAGAGGCACCGTCGACACACAGCGATGATGGCTACGGTCTTTGGCTGAGTTGTCACCTCCTCATCCACTCTAGAGACAGTACTCTGACGTGGCCATTTCCTTCAGACTTCTCTCTCCCCTCCAAACAGCTGGTTCCCCAGAATCGGACCCTGGAGGAAGCATTGTGCTAAGCTTCTCTTGGAACAAAATTCACTTGGCTTGGAGAGGAAAAATACATAAAGCAAAAAGCTGCCGATAAAGGGATTCTAAGAGAGCCAGTGTTACAGTGGGTGACAGCGGGGTGGAGTCACCAGTGTCCCAAGACAGTGTGAAACCCACCCTTCAAGGGGCTGGACTGTTGACCGATGTAACAGTTTACATCAACCTCAAGGCTGCTTTGGGGGCAAAGCTGTCCATGGAGTGCTGGTGTGATGGTCTTGTTGGCTCCCGTGGCCTCAGGGCTCAGATGATGTCTCCCTTTGGGGCACAGCAAGCTTTTAGGATAGTGAGCAGGAAGCCAGGAGTCGGCTTGCTGGATTTCCCACAGTGCAGTTCTGTCTTCCAGGCTCACCATGAGCCCTTGAGAATGTCTCAGAGCAACTTGCCTTTCCCTCCTCCCCATCAGCACAGCACAGGATGCCCAGGAGATGCTTACTAAATGCTGAGGAAGGACAAAGAAGCATGGGAAAAACACGGTTTGCACACCTGCAGACATGTCTGCCCTCATCAGCAAGCTTAAAGCTATACATGTGTCTAAAGCGTACATGTTTGCCCATGTGTACCTCTGCCAGGGGGGCACACAGCGACATACAGCATCAGCAAGCCTGTCTCCCACGGACCAGGCTACGGGATCTGGTATCTGCTGGCCACAGGCCAGCAGTAAGAACTTCTTACTGTGAACTCGGTCCCTTTTTTTTTCCCTGCATGTTTATACGCATATGTGTGTACATGCACATGTGTGTGTAGAAACCAGAGGTTGACACTGGGTGTCTTCCTTAATGCTCCCCCTTCATTTACTAAGGCAGGGTCTCTCTTGACAGTTCGGCTAGTCAAGAGCAGCCATCTTGCTCTGAGGGGCCCATTTGTACATTTGAGCACTGGGCTTACATACAAAACTTCACTGTTTCCATGCCTGTCTATCTGTTGTATGTGGGTGCTGCAGAACCCCAACTCCAGCGCTCACGACTGCCTGGGAAGCATCTTACTCACTGAGTTCGTTCCCCAACTCAGAGACTCTGGTGCCCTGTCTCCCAAGTACAAGACCCAGCCCCCACGGGCTGTGTGTCTGTGGACAAGTGGAGGCTCTCTGCCTCCAACCATTTGGTAGCGTTGAGGTGCTGGGGTCCTCGAGTGTCACATCACATGGTGTGAAGTTTTTTTGGTTGGTTGGTTGGTTGATTTTTGGCTTTTGTTTGTTTGTTTGTGTTTCAAGACAGGGTCTCTCTGTTCAACATCGCTGGCTGTCCTGGAACTCATAGAGATCTGCCTGCCTCTGCCTCCACAGTGCTGGGATTAAAAGTGCGTGCCACACACCCAGGTGTGTCCCCGGATATCCCTGTAGCTCATTGCTGTCATTCCTTTAGCATTGTATGTGACGATGTATAATATGTGACTGAAAACTCTGGGCCAGTGTTTACTATCCTAGTAGGGGCTTGGATCCCATGAAATGTGTGACATGCTACAGCGGCAGACGTCTCTTGTTTTGGTGATGGAGCTGGAAACTGGTAGAGCCCTGAGTCAGGAGAGGGCATTTCGGTGATAACAGGGACCAGTCTGATGGATTGGTCCTTCTGGGTGGCTGCTGGCCCTCCTGCCCCAGGGCCTCGCGGGCTCCCTTGTCGGTGTTCCCTGCTGGGCTATGGTAGACCTTTTCCCTCTGAGCCAACCCTGTTGGTTCCTAAGCCCCAGAGGACCAAGGGTGTACTAGAGCAGACAGGGAGGGGTCTGGGTTAGGGTTTGGGGGAAATGGAAGCCTGTGATTAAAGATTCCCGTAATGGCATCTGACAGAGGCCTCATCCCCGGGGTCGGGCAGGAGGAAAGCCCAACGCCCAGCTGTGGTCCAGGGTCGGGGGCTGCTGGAGTGGAGAACGCACGCCCTCGGAGCTCAGCCCTGGTGCCATACATCACTCGGCACGCCTTTCTGTAGGACTGCTGATGACAGTAGCCATTTATCTGCGTGTCACTGGCAGTAAACTGGAGGGGGGGCGCAGTGAGGGTGGGGGCGGGGGCTCCTTGGGAGTTTCTCACAGGCCTCAGTCTTGTGGGGTGCAGAGAGGGTAGGGAGCAGGGTGCATAGAGGTGATGAAGTGGGGGTGCAGAGACGTCCCCCTCGTTTTCTTGGGAACACAGAAAGGGAGTGGAGGAGGCCAGAGAACTCAGTGCTGACCTGGGAGTCAAATGGGTGACGCTGTTCCATGGAAGAGAGTGCCGGCGGGGTTGAGGGGGGCAGGTTACAATCTCTCAGGGTTCCAGGGATGGGCCTGAACCTGGGAGTCCCAATCCTGGCGTTTTCCTTCATTTTAAAGGAACCCGCGTTCCAAGACGTAGTTCCTGCAGGTGTGGATCACACACTCCCGGGACACAAGGTGAACGCGTCACCAGGAGCCTGTGTCACTGGGCAAGCGATGCAATGTCTCTGTGTCATGGGGTTCTGTCTGTACAGTAAGGGTGGGCGTCAAAGCCCCTCCACAAGGCTTGTGGGAATGCAGCCTGAGCCACTGCAGGGGTACCACTGCCAAGGCCACAGCCCTGGGGAGACCTGGAACGTGCGAGATTTACAGGGTGATTAGTGCTTGCTCAGAGCAGGTGTGTTGTTTTTTTTTAAAGATTTATTTATTTTATTTATTGCATATGAGTGCTTTATCTGCAGCAGAGGGTATCAGATTTCATCATAGATGGTCGTGAGCCACCATGTGGTTGCTGGGAATTGAACTTAGGACATCTGGAAGAGCAGGCAGCACTCTTAACCACTGAGCCATCTCTCCAGCCCCCAGGTGTGTTAGGTTTTCTAGCCATAGACTACAGCGTAGGGAAAGCTCACCTGCAGCAAAGAGACCATCCAGGAACTAGAAGGAAGCCAGACAGGTTAGGCTATAAGCACATCCTCAGGCTCCGTTTCTTCATCTGTTAAAGGGCAAATGCACAGATTTTCGGTTTTTTGTTTTGTTGTTTTGTTTTGTTTTTTGTTTTTGTTTTTTGAGTGGATGAGGATTGGGTAAGATTGTGTTTAGTTTCCCAGCTCAGAGGCAGCCGCACCGGCTTGTAAGATGGCTGCTCACACTCCCAGTTCACAGCTCTCCACCTTCAGGCCAGAAGAGCCCTCGAGGCCGCTCACTTTACAGGTAGGGATGTTGAGGATCTTAAAGACCCAGGGAAAAGTCAGGTGGCTCTGGGAGGTATGCGTGCAGAAAAGGCATGAGCCATGGGGGCCCCAAAGGGGTTAAATCCACAGTCTGCAGGTACCTGTTGTAGAGCTGCTGTGACAGAGGTAGCCTTCCCCATCCCCTCTTCCGGTGTATGAACAGGGTTGTCACACAGGCCCAGACGGCATGGTGCTTAAGAGGGGCCTGGCGAAGACTGTCGAGGATCTCCCCTGAAGTGGGGGGCGGGGGGCCTCCCTATACTGGCCTGTGCAGAGTAGGGCAACCTGACTTCTCAAGTACTGACTGTAAGTCACATTGCCACATGCTCCTAAGTGTTAGAAATGCTTCACAGCGTCTCTCTGTGCAGCCCTGGCTGTCCTAGAACTCACTCTGTAGACCAGGCTGGCCTTGGACTCCTAGATCTGCCTGCCTCTGCCTCCAAGTGCTAGGATTAAAGGTGTACGGTGCCGCTGCCCAGCAACTTTACAGTTTTTTTTTAAAAACAACATAATGTGAAGTTTTAGAGGTGCAGCCAGCCATGACGATGAGCAGCACTTAATGACAGAATTGTGGAATAGGGCAAGATGCGGCATCCCTGCCGGCTGCAGGAGCTGTGAGAAACCGTGAGAAAGCGGGGAACCGGGTCTTGCTCTGTAGCTCAGGCTGGCCTTGAATTCCCATCCTTCGGCCTTAGCTTCCTTACTGGGATCATAGAGGTCACCTGAAAGTGGGAGAGTCGGGTGTCTGGATCGTGGGCACACACATGGAATAGCATCATCGCTGAAAAATGTCAATTCTGAGACACAAAATGTTGCTCAAGAAAATGTGTACGTGAAGGTAGAGTTTGCAGCCTCTGGGGAAAGTAACATCTTGAGCAAGCACCCGGAAAGTGAGGTCCTTTTCCCTTGGGGACCCTTCTCTCTCTCTGCCTACATCCTGGTGGTCGGCCTGTCTCCACCTAAGGACGGGGTGTCACACCTTCCTAGATAGCCTGGGACCCACTGAGATGCAGGAACCTCTGGCTAGGGACAGAGCTGAGCGCTCTCTGAGCCAGGGTGGCAAGTGTGGGTGATTGGCGTGGGAGGTGTGCGTCACAGCCTTCTTGCTCCATCCTTGGCATCAGGAAACCCTACGAACCCAGTGACACAGTTCCCTGGGCTCTGCACCTGCTCTGCCCGCTCCCCGCGCCCCCAGGGTAGGATGGGGGGTGTGGGATGGCAGCTGCGGCTAAGAGGTGGGGCCAGGATCACGTGACAAAAGATAGCCGGCTAGAAGAAGCAGGAAAAGGAGTGATCCAAGGCCAGCCCGACTGTATTCAGTGAAACCAAGAGAGGGTACACTGTAAAGTGTGCGTACTGGCTTGTGACGCACGCCTTGCCTCCATGATGGTGTCCTGACCACGGTAGGGATAGAAGAGCAGGGGAGGGGCACGCCCTCTAGGATAGGGAAGAGAGCTCTGCAGGCCTGTGGACTACGTCTCCACTTTGGCCTTGTTTCTTGTTTTTTTGTTTTTGTTTTTGTTTTTTTGGTTTTTTTTTGAGACAGGGTTACTCTGTGTAGCCTTGGCTGTCCTAGACTCGCTTTGTAGACCAGGCTGATCTAGAACTCAGAGCAATAAGCCTGCCTCTGCCTCCTGAATGCTGGGATTAAAGGCATGTGCCACCATGCCCTTGGCCTTGCTTCTTCTTCTTCTTCTTCTTCTTCTTCTTCTTTTTCTTCTTCTTCTTTTTTAAAGATTTATTTATGTGGATAAGGGGTGAAGAAAAAAAATTTTTTGTACAGTATTCTGCCCATATGTGTGCCTACACTCCAGAAGAGGGCACCAGATCTCATTATAGATGGTTGTGAGCCACCATGTGGTTGCTGGGAATTGAACTCAGGACCTCTGGAAGAACAGACAGTGCTCTTAACCTCTGAGCCACCTCTCCAGCCCAGCCTTGCTTCTTACTGTGTGCCCCTGGACAAGTCTCTTACTCTTCCTGTCTTAGCACTGGAAAATGTGATATCATGCCTGGCTAATAGTAACTCTCTGAAAAACATGTTCTTGCATAGATTAGTTTAGAGTGTGTGCACATGCACACGAGGACATGTGCCTGTGTGTGGCGGCCAGTCAATTGTCTCCATCCACTATGTGGGTTGCAGGAACCAAGTGCACAAAGTTTTAGGTATGAAAACAAATATGATATGGAGAGGCTTATTATATGATCATGGGGAAAGAAGGAAGGGGGCGCCCCAGGGGGACAGAGAGAAAGACAGAGACAGAGTAAGAGAACAAGACAGAGGGACGAGGTGATCTGTCCTTTTATATACTGGGCAGGGGCACGCCTACTGGTAGGCAAGCAATGACATCATAGGTTGCGAGGCAGATGGAGGCAGTATGCTAGCATTCCTCCCTTTTTCCTATAATTATAAAAAATGAGGATGTTGGATTTTTTTATATAAGGTATATAAAAGGTTCAAGTATATAAAATGTAGATTCACTGGAGAGAGAGAGAGACAGACAGACAGACAGACAGAGACAGAGAGACAGAGAGACAGAGACAAAGAGAGAGAGAGACAGAGAAAGAGAGAGAGAGAGAGAGAGGGAGAGGGAGAGGGAGAGGGAGAGGGAAGCAAGAGCAACAAAATGTCCAGATTATATGGTGAAGGGAAAGGAAAAGCTCTGTCCTGGAAAGTTCAGGGTAGAGGGTAGGCTATGTCAGCCATGTCCTGCAGCAGGTAGGGACTGAGGAGTGCTGGGAGAACCTGGAACTGTCTGTCCCAGGTCTAGAGCACAGTATTTCAGCCTTTTGTAAGTGGATAAGGGGTGAAGAAATTTTTAAAAATTAATAAAATAAATTAAAGGGGGGGGGTGAAGAAATCAATGTCTTTGACTGCTTCCTGCTGACAGTAGGGCGGCGACAAGGGGACAAAAGGCTGAAATGTTGGCCAAATCCAGGAAAAGCAGGCTGTTGATTTGTTGCTCAGGGTCTGAGAACACCTGCGGCTAGGAGGGGCAATGCAGGTCCAGCTGACACCATCTGTGAGGTTGAACGGGAGCACCTGTGGGCAGCTGCTTTGACGATGTCCTGGATGTAGGCAGTCTGGCAGGATGCTGGAACATATGTGGGCGGAAGACAAAGTTAGTAGGCTAGGGAGAAAATTCCCTTTAGGTGCGCATTTGAAACTCTCGGGAGAGCAAGGAAGAGACAAGGCTTGAAAACAAGGAGTCTCCTTCCATTTTACCTGACTGCTGGTGGCAATTAAAAAGGTCTCGTTTTTGGATCTAAGTTTGGTTGCAGAGATGTGTAAGCTTAGCCGTCCTTAATGTGGGGTGTAGGGATTTGAAATTCTCTGGAAGGCATCCCAGAGGAGCCCGAAGAGGCGGCAAAAGAACTATTTCCTAGGGGGAGGTGAAGTCAGTAACCCGGTTAGGGTGTCCCCAGAAATGGATTGTGACTCAAAAAAGCAGGTACAGACTATTCCAGTGCTGGTCAGTGCTGGTCAGTGACCAAGAGGGTGCAGCTTGGTGGATGCGCTGGCCCGGGGACACAGCCCTCTAGAGCACTAGAAGTATTTGGTGGCAGAAGCCTTATGCAGCTTCTTGACATCTGTGAAACAGTAACATGGGGAAGACAGAAAGTTCCTATAGAGCAGAGGGCAAAGGATTGCTTGGTTTTGATTTTCAGCATCAGCACACATCATGAAAGAGGGGTTTCTTCCCTCTGGTTAAGCATTAATAAATCAGAGCTTTATTGATCAGTGTCAATACTCTGAATGGGTAATACAACAACAGCATTGCAATAGGAAGAAATAAAACATCCTTTTAGACATTTTGACCGAGCCGGGTGTGATGGCACACATCTTTGATCCCAGCACTCGGGAGGCAGAGGCAGGCAGATCGCTGTGAGTTTGAGGCCAGCCTGGTCTACAAAGTGAGTCCAGGATAGCTAAGGCTACACAGAGAAACCCTGTCTCAAACAAAAACCAAAAACCAACAACAACAAAAAGACATTTTGACCACCATACCTTGCATTTACCAACCTTAAAACACCTTCTTAGGCCCTCCAACATTCACAACACATCTTTTTGGAAGCCTTAAGACAAAGGTGAGATTGCTGTGAGAAGTCACTGTCCTTTAGCTAAAAGAACGGCAAAAGGTTGTGTCTGAGGCCTGTCTTTTAAGTCTGGTAACAAGTAGACTGTATCTAGACCTGGCAGTACCTCTAGGAATGAGGCTTAAAACCTGGTCTCCTGCATTTGAAGAGGGCTGAGAAGGAATCTGAAGCCTCCCTTGATAGAAGTTGGCAATGCGACTGAGTAGCCCGAGTGGAGGTTAAAATAGACCTGCAGCGTTCATTAATTACCCTGGGTTTGGCGAAGTTGCTGAAGCTAGGAACCATCTGTACTTGGCCAGGTCAAGGAACTTAACGTGAAGGCGGAAGTTTCTATAGCTCTTGTGCTGGTTGACACAGAGGACAAGCCACAATGTGAGCATTTTGATTTCCAGAGGCCAGTCAGCTGGCAGGCAGGGTACGGCTTTTAGGCAGCTGTGGGATCGGTGTCCCTTTTTGTCTGCAGCAGCTGTGGGACCCGTGTCCCCTTTCTGCCTGCATCTGAAACAGGTCCCTGGCAGAGTTACTCAGGCTGGACCCCAGAGGGAGAGGGCATTGCAGGCCTCTTTTTTTTTTTTTTTTTGCCTCAGGGCAGTGGCTAAGGCCTGGAACATAGTTTTCTGATGTGGCTGAGTCTGTCTGGAAGGCTCCTCTCGGGTTTTAAAGATTAAAGACTTTAAAAATTATTTTTACCAGTTCCTATATGGGGGTTTAGGAACCATTCTCTCAGACTTTGAGTTAAGATGGCAGCAAGACCGCAGTCTCACACAGGCTATCAGGCTTGGCCCCCAAGCATCTTACTTTAACTGCTGAGCCGTCTTGCTGGCCCATGCCTTTTTTGTTTTCTATTTGTTTTTGTTTTTGTTTTTACTTTTTCGAGACAGGGTCTCTCTGTGTTAGCCTTGGCTGTTCTGGACTCGCTTTGTAGTCCAGGCTGGCCTCGAACTCACAGCAATCCACCTGAGTCTGCCTCCGGAGTGCTGAGATTAAACACATGCATGACCACGCCCGGCTTGCTTTTTTTTTTTTTTAAAGGCGTTTATAACTGAACTCATTTTTAAAAGGTCCCCAGGTGATTTTCAAATATTTACCAGGAAAGCAGGAGACACTTGGATGAGCAAAAGGGAGTGAGAAGCCTACGGGCTGAGGTTTTCCCCTCAGTCAAAGCAGAGGAAATGTGACCATTGTTAGCAACAGGGACTTTCCACCCCCTGCTCTCAGGGACCCAGCCGCAGCTTACGTCATCACTCGTCATCACTAGCTGCCGCCAGGTGTGCCAGGTGTGGGGTATAAACGGCCACAGCCACCCCAGATCTCTTTCTCCCCCCTTCCCTCTCTGTCTGTGTCTCATTTACCTCTCTCTCTCTCTCTCTCTCTCTCTGTCTGTCTTGTTTTTCTGTCTCTATCTGTCTCTCATGGTCATTCACCCTTGTCCCTCCCCCAATAAGCCTCTTACACTAGGTCTGTTGCGTGGTGTGATTTCTTAGCGATGCACCTTGGGACAGCCTGCCAAAGGGCACCCCTACTTTCTCTGCTTTATCTTGTCAATGACATACAACTTCTAGAGTCTGTCGGCCAAGCGACCATCAAGACCTTGAAGAGAAAGGCCACTTCCCCAAGAACGATGGGTAAGAGGTTTCTCATCAGAGTCTCAGACCAAATGATCCCAAACCCTAACGGTGCCTGAGAGCCCAGGGCTCTGAAGACAAAACCCACACCAACCCTGAGCTAGCAAGCCCCTCCACTCAGCCTCAGTTTCCCTCTCAGCGAGGAAATGTGTGCCGCCAGCTTGTCTTACTTAACCTTCCAGGAGGCAGCTTCTATAAAGAGATAGCGGAAGTGCCTGGCATACAGTAAGTGCTCAATAAGTGGCTGCTGGCCTTACTGCGGCGGGAGCTCGGTAAACATCCTGTGGATGGTTGTGTGGGAAGAGCCAGAGCGTTTTCTCCCTGAGCCTTTCTCAGCAGCGGACCTTCTCCAACACCCAAATGGAAACCGTGTGTGTTTTAATCAATCCCATGGTTTGTGGAAGCCGAAAGCCCAGGTTAATGGAACAGAGAAGACTCCCCAGTGACTTCCCGACCCTCCCTCAAAGCCTTTTGCTTTTTACTGCTCAGCCACTGGGAAGGCACCGCCTGCACTTGGGAGGAGAAATTGAATAATTGATGCAATTTGAATAACACTAGGATTTGTAATGATATAGAAATGTAAAGATAAAAAGGGGCGTGAACAGGGGCTGAGAGCGGAAGGGAGAAGCTGTTAATAGGCTCTTAGCGGCTGGTTGGGGGGGGGGGTGCCCTGCTGGAAGCAGGAGCTGAAAAGGCATTTAAAAGAGGAGGCGCTCAGTGAGGGGCGGGCTGGGAAACCTCCACCCCGTGAGGGGGAGAAACCATATTCATAAATAAGATGCGGAAATTTCTCCCGATTCAGCAGCACTAACAGAGAGTGGATAATTATTTAAATGGCAAATCACTCTGTTCATTAGAATCCCAAATTATAGCTGAAGAAATTGATTGCTCTGGGCAGGATGGAGGAAGGGTGGGGAGGAAGAGAGGAACTGGGGGTTTATGGAATGAGGGGAGGACCCCCCCCCCAGTCTTTCTCTAGGCTTGGCAGGAGGATGAGACAGAGGACAGGAGGAGGAAGGAAGCCTTGAAGCCAGGGACACTGTTGTGATCTCAGCATCCGGGAGGCTGAGGCAGGAGGATAAGGGGAGGTTTGGGGTCAAAGCCTTGTATCCCCAGCAACTCCAACCAGCGTGGCTCAGCCTCCTGCTCCAGTTAACCAACCCAACGAACAAGCAATGGGGAGAGGGCTCGCTCAGCGGGGCTACGCTGGGAAGAAGGATGGCACAGGGGTCAGTGACGCCCAACTCCACCCTTCTGATGCTGCCGCGAGCCTTAGGTTTAAATAGAAGAAGTGGAGACGGCGGTGGGGGTGGGGGGGGTGGGGGTGGGGGGGGTGGGGGTGGGGGTGGGGGGGGTGGGGGGTGGGGACGACGAGAGGCCTAGCTGACCATCTGGAGGGTGGACTGTCCTGTGAGGCCTGGCTCTTCCTGGAAACCCAGGATGATCCGGTTTGGGACAAGGACTTAGCCTTGTGCCTGTAGCTTTGTGAACCCAACTGGAGATTAGATTAATTTTGTTTTGTTTTTTTTTAGTAAAAAGCAGCTTCTGCACGCCTGTTTCAAGGGTAATTTCAAATTCAAGGGCAACCCTGGGATTTGCTGTCCTCTCAGTCCTCAGGGGGGGTCAAAGCCAGAGACATCGAATCGCAGGCCAGTCTTGGCTACATAGTGAAAGCCTGTCTTAAACAGCAAATGAGGAGGGGCTGGGGAGCTGGCTCAGTCAGTAAAGCGCCAGGTGTGGTGGCACACCGCTGCAGAATTCAGCCCAGTCCTAGGGAGGTGGAGACAGGCCTGAGAGGCACGCGCTGCTGAAGAAATGAGCCAGTTCAAGCCAAATTAGAGTGTATTGGGTGGGTGGGTGGGTGGGGGACAGCTCCCAGGTGGGTTCACTGATCTCACAGGAGGAGGTCAGGAAAGTTGCTGTGCCGAGGGAGGAAATGTGTATGGGGAGAGAGAGAGAGAGAGAGAGAGAGAGAGAGAGAGAGAGAGAGAGAGAGAGACACTAAAATGCCTGGATTATGGATTATGTAGTGAAGAGCCTCTAGAAGAAGCCCCACCCCCACCCCCTGGCCTGGAAAGTTCTAGCCTAGTATGACAGCCATGACCAGGTAGGGACTGAGGGATGCTGGGAGTACCCGGTGGCCAGGTCCACTTTGGTTAAACAGGCACCTCAGCTGCCTGTCCCGGGTCTGAGTCCCAACAAGAAGGACCCCTGGGGTTTTCTGTCCAGACAGTTGAGCTGGATAGATGTGTGTCGGGTTCAAGGAGAGACCCTGTCTCAAAATATAAGATGGAGAACAACTGCTTGATGCTGACCTCCACATGTGTGGGCACACACACACACACACACACACACACACACACACACTCACTCACGACAGGCAGATCTGGGCTCAAGTCTTTTTTGTTTTGTTTTGTTTTTCGAGACAGGCTTTCTCTGTGTATCCTTGGCTGTCCTGGACCCACCTTGTAGACCAGGCTGGCCTCAAACTCACAGCGATTCACCTGCCTTTGCCGCTGGGATTAAAGGCGTGCACCACCAAGCCCGGCCCTGGGCTCAAGTCTTGATCTGATGCTTCCTTCTTGTGGACACGTTTTATAAACTTCCCTCAGCCTCTCCTTATCCAACAGAGCAGTGAAGTTAATACAAGGATCTTTTGTTGCAGGACGGGGCATACTTGACTTAGCAATAGGGTCACAGCCCAGTAAATCGATCATAAGATGAAAACGTCATAAGTCAAAAATGCATTTAATTCCCAGGAACATTGACATTGTAGCTTAGCCCCGCCGACCTTAAGTGTGCTCAGAACATTGACATCAGCCTACAGTGGTGACATCATCTAATGTAACGCCTAGTTTTATGATAAAGTGTGAAGCTCGCCACGGTGGTACATGTCTGGAATTGTAGTGCTTGGGAGACTGAAGAAGCAGGATCGCATTCAAAGCCCGTCTATAACCCTAACCCTAAGCCTGTTATGGTTAGTGTTCCTGTGAGAATCTAGAATTCTGGGACAAGGGTCTCTGGGTGGCGAGTGGGAAGCAGCCTTCCCTGGCTATGAGCTTGGGGGGATGTGAATGAAAAGACCAGCAACAGCATGTATTCAATGTGCTCTGCCTTCGATACACTGTAACCACCTGCTTCCGGTCCCCGATTGCCTGATTTCTCTCAGTGCTGAGGGAAGGTGTCCGGAACTGTGAGCCAAATACAGTCCTCAATGTGGCAACTGCACCATCAGAAAGTCACAAGTTTCAACTTCCTAAGTGGAGCCATCAGAGCTGGAGGCTGAAATGGGCCCCTCTCCCTCCCCCTTTCCTGCCCCTCTCCCACTGGTCAAGAATGCAGCAGCTGGGAGTAGGGGAGGTAGGAGAGAAGCCTCAAGGAGCCCCCCCCCCCCCACTGAACTCCTTTGCCCCTCCCTTGTCACAGCCTAGGAGAGGAGCTAAGAGGGAGAGACAGAGGCCTAGGTGAGAGACCCACAGTCAGCAGGCTGGGGACAGAGCCAGGGAATCCCAGATACACGGGCGTCCCCAAACCCTTTACAGAGCTACATCTCCTGACCTCCTGACTTCTGGTGCCAGCAGGCATTGGTGTATTATCTATCACATCTGTGGCTGAGAGTCACAGGCTAGGCCAGTGACAACTGGCTTATAGAAGGGACTCTGTGCTGGCTGGTGTCCCTTCCCAGGTCAGTGGCCAGGCATCCCTCAGACACAAGCAGAAGGAAGCCTTTGGAACTCCCCAAACGTGAGCACCAGGCACAGGAGCCCTCCACCAGACAACACCACCACCTCTGTGTGGCATATTTGGATTGTCATCTGTGTCCCGCACTGTGTTCCTCTTTTTATGTCACCTAATTGTTCTGACAAGACTATGAACATTGGCTGAGGCCCAGGGAGGCAAGGCCGGCACTTCAATGTGGCAGCAGAGCCTTGAGACCAATATTTATAGCCAAGTCCGCTTGCACCCCAGGGACTCTGGCATCTCCCTCTAGTCCTGTTTATAGGCAAGACCCCACCCCTAAGCTGAGCTCCCCATCTTGCCCCACCATGTGGCTTCCTGGTCACCAAAGAAAGCTGGCAAGGGATGCTTCCTCTAATCAGTAGAAGAGCAGGTGCCCACTTACCAGACCCAAGGACCCAGCCACAGAAGGCAGAGGGGCCACCTTGCTTGCTGGAGGCTATCTGGGACCCACCCCCCCAACCCCCCCATCAGACCTCAGAGCCAGGCCTACCCAGGTGCTTGATAGCAGTGAAATGGTGATCTGGAATAGATCTGGGCTTGGTCCTCCCGTGGCTTCCTTCCCCTCTGGCCATCAATGGAGATGTCAGTCCTTCCTGCCTTGTATGAACCATTATTGAGATCATAGTAGGTCCTGGAATACAATAGATGCTGGATAAACGCTTGGTCATAACGCAGATAATCTTACTGAGGGAGGGGGTGGTAACAGTACTTCTGGAAGAACCAGCCTGCCTCCATCTTAGGCTTAAAAGCCATCTTATAGTGAAAACAAACTAGGCTCAGTTCTGTTCATGATTAAATCCATTTCTCAAGGACCGTGCTGTGCCCCACCTGTCACCTCAACTGCCAACACTTCTGTACCACCTGTTCCAGGAATGGAAATCCTGCCTTTGTTTCAAAAAAGTTTCTATAACCATCTTGCAACCCGACCTTTGTTTCAAAAAGTTGTCATGACGACCTGTTGTTGTCTTTGTTTTGGGATGTTGTTATGACTAACTTGTTTTGCTTAATGTCCTGTTCCTGTAACCTTGCCTACTTTGCCTACCATACCCCCCATTTGGAAACGCCCTACCCCTGAGCTCTAAAGTCTAAAAGTCTTGTATTCCTCACAGCCAATGCTGACCTCTTAACCCTTGCCTTAAGGAGAGGCATCCCGTGTATGTGAATTAAAAAAAAAAAAAAAGCTAGCCAGCTGTGGTGGCACACACCTGTCATCCCAGCACTCAGGAGGCAGAGACAGGTGGATCTCTGTGGGTTCTAGGGACAGCCTGGTCTACAAATGGAGTCTAGGACAGCCAAGGGTACACAGAGAAACACTATCTCAATAAATAAATAAATAAATAAATAAATAAATAAATAAAAACTACTACTACTACAAAAAAAGCTTATTTTAATTAATTGCTTGGCCATGATGATTTGGGTCTGTGGTCTTTCTCCTCCTGTCCTGCCACAGAGGCATGCCTGGTGCACTTCTTTCTCTAACACTTATTTTAGGCCCCACCTGGCCTAGCAGAGCTGGCAGGGCTTATGGCTTCCTGGAGTAGCCTGGCACAGGGAGCTGCTGACTCCTCAGCTGGCACTGCTGGGTGCCCTTGCTTCCTAGAAAAAGAGATGGAGCCTATCTTTGGGGTGGGCAGCAGAGCCTCATTTTTCCCTCATATGTCCCTGGCATGGTCCCTTCTCAGGGGTCCTGGGAAAAAGCCGTGCGAATACAGGGCTTGGCTCATAAGAGATATTCCATAAGGGTCCCCTTTGCAGCATCCCTGCCTCTACCGGAAGGGAAGGAGTACCCCACCCCTAAGTGGAGGCAAAGGGTTCTCTAGCCCTTGGGAGCCTTGTCAGCAGGACCCGCTCCAAATCGATCTTTTCTCCCCCATTTTTGTAGCTCATGTCAGCATCTCTTGGGATGGGTAGAGAAACTATCCGCGTCAGCACACCGCGCCCGCCAGACACCATGGTTCTTTATTAATTAACCGCCAGATGTTAACTTTGCATCTTTTATCAGAGGGAGCTTTGTCACCGGGACCTTGCATGTCAAGTCCTTAGGGACAAAGCGTTCCTGGAGGACAGGGAAGTTGGCAATGTGTCTCCTGCCTCCTTGGGGCACACAGGCTCCCACCCAGAGGCCCCTGCTGCCCTGCCTGGGCTTGGAGCTGCCCTGGAGGCACAAAGCCTTTGCCCTGTTCTCTGCAGTCACCTTGCTGAGCAGAGCCTACCTACTCTAGCCCTGTTCTCATCTGCTGGAGAGAGACCTACAAGCCAGTTAACCCAGATAAGCAACCCTGAGACAAACTGGGGTCTGTGTCACCAAGGAAACTAACTGACAAGGTTCCCGGAGAGGGCAGATGACGGGCAAGGGACCTAATTTAGATGGAGCGTTGTTCCTCTGGGGAGATGACATGTAAGTTTAGAATCATGAGCAGCGCCAGGGGCGGAAGTTCCAGGCTGAGGCCATGGCAAAGGCGAAGGCCTGAGGCAGGGATGAGTTGGGCACACTTAAAAGGACAGAGCCAGGATCTGAGAGGCTGAATGTCGAAGAGGCAGCTACATGCCTGATAGAGCCTCAGAGCCGAGGCCATGTCTCCTCAGGGGACACAGCCGAGACGTGGGTTTCTTGTCACTTACAGGCTATTCACAGGGTACCAGAGATCAAGAACCGCTTAGGAAGTTGAGGCTAGCAAGTGAGTTTGGAACTTCCTTCTAGGTGGAGATGGGCAGCGGGGAAAGACCTACCTGGAGTCTTTTTTTTAAATATATTTTATTAAATTATTCATATTACATCTCAATTGTTATCCCATCCCTTGTATCCTCCCATTTCTCCCTCCCTCCCATTTTCCCCTTATTCCCCTCCCCTATGACTGTGACTGAGGGGGTCCTCCTCCCCCTGTATATGCTCATAGGGTATCAAGTCTCTTCTTGGTAACCTGCTATCCTTCCTCTGAGTGCCACCAGGCCTCCCCATGGAAGGGACGTGGTCAAATATGAGGCACCAGAGTTCGTGTGAAAGTCAGACCCCACTCTCCACTCAACTGTGGAGAATGTCCTGTCCATTGTTAATTTTTTTTAAGCTTTGTTTATTTATGTATACTGGGGTTCTGCCTGCAAGCTTTGTTTATTTATGTATACTGGGGTTCTGCCTGCATGTACTCCTGAAGGCCAGAGGAGGGCACCAGATTACGTTATAGATGGTTGTGAGCCATCCTGTGGTTGCTGGGAATTGAACGCAGAACCTTTGGAAGAGCAGTCAGTGCTCTTAACCTCAGAGCCATCTCTCTAGCCCCTCTACCTGGACTCTTAAGTCCCTCACTCCAGCCGCACTCAGGACAGAACTGTGGTAACCCCACCCCACCCCCAGATTATTTATTTTACAAGTGCTCCATTTACACCTGTGCGCGCATGACAGACATCATTTTAGATGGTTGTGAGCCACGGTGTGGTTGCTGGGAATTGAACTCAGGACCTCTGGAAGAGCAGCCTGTGCTCTTAACCAATGAGGCTAGGACTGTGGTTTTCATTTGACCAGTGAAGAAATAGAGAGCCAGTACTGTAGCAGCAAGGTCATGGTCACACAGTGGGAAGCAGAGGATCCCAGGCTACTGGAGCCCAGCCCTGATTGGTCCTGGGCTTTGTGGATGCAGACGCCTGTGGCACCCGGATAGACTGCAGCACCATCACCCCAGGTCATTATTTCCCGCCAGATCCACATGCCATCTGATAAACAAGTGATTACTTCTGATTTGCATATAATAAATATCACCCCCAGGAAGGGTGCACGTGGGCGTTGGGGGGTGGGGGGCAGAGCCAGGGCTCATGTCTTATTTATGAGAATAAATAAGAGCCGAAGCTGGAGTAATCAGCACATATTTAATCTTAGTCACCCTTTGACTCTAATCAGGCTGGGTCTTAGGGTGCTGTGTGTATGCAGGTTGTGGGGGACACCTGACACTGTCTTCATCCCACTCAGAGAAGGCTTATAGCTGGAACATGGCCTACCTAAGAGGGCTACTTAACAGAGGCAAAGTGTCTTCTTTTACATTCCTTTTTAAATTTTCTTTTGGTTTTTCAAAACAGGTCTCTCTGTGTGTAGCCTTGGCTGTCCCGAACTCCCTTTGTAGACCAGGTTGGCCTCGAATTCACAGAGATCCACCTGCCTCTGCCTCCCAAGTGCTACGATTAAAGGCGTGCGCCACCACCGCCCTGGCTATAATTCCTTTTTAATCCTTCCTTCCATCCTTTTCTTTAAAAACAAAACAAACGAACGAACAAAAAACCAACAAGCAAATGAAAACAGGATCACATGTAGTCCAGGCTGTGCAGCCAAGGCTGGCCTTGAACTTCTGACCCTTCTGCCTCCACTCCCAAGTGCTAGGACTATACAAGTAGGCCACCGTGCACAATGCTGTTTTTAGTTCATTTTTCCTTACATATATTTATTTATTTGTGTGTGGAGGGGGGCATGTTGCTACGGAGAGGATGCAGAGGTCAGAGTTGGTTTTCCCTCTAGCATGTGGGCTCTGGTTAGGGACTAAACTCAGGACATTATGCCTTATAGCGAGAGCCCTTACCCTCGGAGCCGTCTCTCCATCCTGTGTGTGTGTGTGTGTGTGTGTGTGTGTGTGTGTGTGTGTAAGTGTGCACATATGTGCGTTTGGGCACCTTTGATGAGGTGTGTGTGTAGTTTTGAGGGGCAGTTCTGTAGGACTGGTTCTCTCCTTCCACCTTCCTGTGGGCTGTGGCTATCAAATTCACATCACTAGGTTTGCACAACCCTGTGGGCCCCAGGGATGGATTCGGGTTGCCTGGCTCGTTCAGCCTTTACCCGCTGAGCCATCTCGCTGGCCCATAATACACCCACCCCCGCGCACCCCTCCCCACACACTCAGTGTTGCCAAAATATGTCTGAAGCATCAAAAGTACTTGAAGACAGCAGTGTAAATCGTGGCGTTCGCCACAGTTCTCAGTGGTGACATCTACCATCACACATTTCCAGAGCGACGGGAAAGCAAAGCTGAAAAGGAAGGGAGGAGGGCGAAGCACTGGGCCCCACACTGGAAAACAAGTCGTGTGCTTGTGTTGGCCGGGGCTGAGACTCGAACCTGGGACTCAGATTCTGGAACCCAGTACCCCACCCCCACCCCCACCCCCCCAACCCCGACACCATGCCACTTTCCTAATGTCGAGGGAAGGAAACCTCAGAGACATCCTCACTCCACCTTCTCCAGCTCCTAACCTGCTGTTGGAGAAACTGAGGCATATGAAAGCAAAGAAGGGACTTGCCCACATTCCTGCACACAACTATGGCAGGACTAGAACTCACAACCCGGTATCAGCCACGCAGGCAGTGTTTAAGCAAGCCTTCCTCCGTTGCCCTCAGCATTCCATGGCGTAGGGACAAAGACAGACGTAGTGGGGAGTTGTCCTCTGAAGGAAGCCAAGGACACCCCATATGAACAAAGTCCTGAGTGTGCGGGTGACAGGAGCACAGCCATGTCAAAGACCTCAAAGCCTTAGGCCCGGAGGGAAACGCCAAAGCCTTCCTTTCTGGTCTGTGTGTGGCTGTTGACAGTGTGCACACCGTGGTGTGTGTTTTCCTCTGGGTATTTTCAGTCTGAGGAAGGCTGCTGCTACCAAGATAAGCTACACGTATCTGCTTGCTCGGCAGCACAGCACGCACGCACGCACCTGCCTCTTGCTTAGCTGTTTGCAATAGCCCTGCCCCTCTGTTCAGCTCCATCTGATAAACATCACCTGCTTCTGAGGTGCTGTCGCTTCTCTGTCAGAGGCCTGACCACCCAAGCCCAGGTTTTTCTGCGTGTCTGTGTCTGTCTCTCTGTGTTTGTCCTTTCTTCATTTCCTCACCGCCCCAGTCAGGCCTGAGTCCCTGGAGCCATGCAAAGGTATGGTGGCTCTCTCTGCTTTGTGATGACTTCATCTTAGCTTGGGGTTACGGATGGCTCCAAATGCACCAAGGTCCCTGGCTGCCCAACAGATTCCTTGGGTCTATCAACATTGCCTGTCCTAGTGTGAAATGCCTAGGGTAGCCTTTTTTTTTTTTTTTTAAGTTTTTCAAGACAGGGTCTCTCTGTATAGCCTTGGCTGTCCTGGACTCGTTTTGTAGACCATGCTGACCTGGAACTCACAGCGATCCACTCACCTCTGCCTCCCGAGTGCTAGGATTAAAGGAGTGTGCCACAACTGCCCGGCTAGGGTGGCCCTTTTATTCATGCATCGAGAGCCTGGATTCTGTGGCTGGGCCAGTTGCAGCTGCCCATGTCCCTCCTCTCCTCATAGCCTTGTCACTTGACCAATTTGTGCTTCCTCACAGCGTGGCAGTTGTAATGGCGTCCTGCGTTTTACACGGTAGCCGGCTCCCCACCTGGGTTGACATTCTAAAACCTTGGGTGTGTTTTCTGTTTTGGAGTATTTGTTTGTTATTTATGGGCGTGATGTTTCACACAAGCATAAAACGATGGTTGTGTGGTCTTAAATCTCAAGTAGCCCAGAAAGTACAAAGATTACAGCAAACCCCGAAGTCACTCAAAACGTCAACATGCAGAAACCTACTCAGCAGCCGTGGCCCAAGCCAGCTGGCTGCCGAGTCCAGTTCCTCGCTGGATGCTGCTGGGCATTCTGGGAAAACGCCACTTCCTGCAGGTTGGGTTCCTGAAGAGAAGGTAGGCAGGAGGTAGATTCCAGACCCTCACACCCAGGACAGGCTCCTCCCTGTGGGCATGCTGGGTCCAGGACTGAGTTCAAGGCCAGCCTAGTCTGTAGAGTGAGCTCCAGGCCAACCAGCTATGCAGTGAGACCCTGTCTCAAACAAACAACACAAACTTTAAATGTTAGTTTCTGTGTATGAATATCTGTTTGTCCACATGTATGCCTATGCATCTTGAACAAGCCTGGTACCCGCTGGTGTCAGAAAAGGGCATTGGGCTGGGCGTGGTGGCGCACGCCTTTGATGCCAGCACTCGGGAGGCAGAGGCAGGCAGGTCTCTGTGAGTTCGAGGCCAGCCTGGTCTACAAAGCCATGACAGCCAAGGCTATACAGAGAGAGACCCAATCTCTAAAACAAAACAAAACAAAACAAAACAAAAACAACAACAACAAAAGAAAGAAAAAAGAAAAGGGCATTGTTTCCCTGAAACTGAGGCTATAGATGGTTGTGAGCCACCATTTGGGCTCTGGGACCCAAACTTGGGTCCTCTGGAACAGCAACGTCTGCTCTTAGCTGCTGAGTGATCTCTCCAGCCCCACAGACACTTTTAAAAGTCCAGAGAGTGGAATCAACTAAGGGTGTTCGTCCGTGAGGGGCCTGTGTTCATTCATCAGTTTTCCTCTATTACTACAAAAAAGAAAGTGTCACCTCGGACGATGGTTTCAGAGGGTTTGGCTCATGGTTGCTCAGCCACACTGCCTCAGGCCACACATAGAGCTTGGAGAACAGCAATGTGGGTGCCTCCTCCATCTACCAAGACTGGGGACCAAGACTCTACTATATGGATCTCGGGGAACACTTATCCAGACCAGGACAGGGCTGATTAAATGGACATTATAAAGCTGGATGCAGGGCACACCCCTATAGTCCCAGCACTTGTGCCGGGGAGCAGGAGGACCAGCAATTCTAGGCCAGCCTCAGCTGCACAGACCCACAGAGGCCAAACCCAAGGCTGGAGAGATGGCTCAGTGGCTGGGGGGGCACTAGCTGCTCTTCCAGAGGGCCCGAGTTCAAATCCCAGCACCTCCATGGCGGCTCACAACTGTCTATAAGTCCAACATCTGACACTCTTGCGTAGCCATACATGCAGGCAAAGCACCAGTGCACATAAAATAAAGTTAAAAAACAAACAAACAGCCGGGCATGGTGGTGCACACCTTTAATCCCAGCACTCGGGAGGCAGAGGTGGGCGGATCACTGTGAGTTTGAGGCCAGCCTGGTCTACAAAGTGAGTCCAGGATGGCCAAGGCTACGCAGAGAGACCCTGTCTCGAAAAACCAAAGAACAAACAAACAAACTCAGAAAGGAACAAAAAAGTAATGCAGACAGACTATACTGTACCTAGGGAGGACCAGGTAGCTGGGGAAGAGAGTGAGGCAGCTGTGTTGGGACAATGGAGAAGAGTGGATGTGAGAAAGGAAAAGCAAATCAGCGCCGCACTGCCATTTGTGTCATAGGAGAATGCGCGTACTTGACGCTAGTTAACTGGAGGAATAGGCGCGGTTCTGTCTAGAGGATCCTAAATCAGAGGAGCAGGTGTGAGAATGGTTTATGGACTCCCCACCCCCATCTCGGGGTGCTGTCAGTGACCCGGACACAGCAGGTGACCTGCCAGCCCCAGGCAGACAATGCGCAGGTGCCTGGTAATGTGACCATCACAGATACGAAGAAGATGCCACCCACAACAGGTGCCGGGTGATTCTAAGTCCTTTCAGGAGCAAGGTCTCACTCTGTAGACCAGGCTAGCCTCGAACTCATGGAGATCCCTCTGCCTCCCGAGTGCTGGGATTAAAAGCAGGTGCCACCATCACCCAGTTTTTGCTTTTCTTTACTTTATGTTTATGGTGTTTTGTCTGCACATATGTCTGTGCCCCCTGTGCATGCCTGGTGTCTGCAGAGGTCAGATCCCCCTCCCTCCCCTCGAAGTGGAGCTACAGATGGGTGTGAGCTGGGCTGTGGGTGTGGTTCCAGGGAACCTTCAGGAAAGTGGACTTGTGCTGTTTGTGTAGAGCGTATTCCAGCTTGTGGAGCGGACCTGTCTCCGCTGGGGAAGCTCCTATAGAACGCATCCACAGGGGCTCTGTGGGGAAGACTGTAGGCTTCAGGGAGAACCTGGGTAACCATGGGCACCTACCTGCCTAGTAGGCCTGGAAAGTTCCAGCTGCCTGGGACAGAAGAAAGTACAGACAGGGCAGGTGGCTCATTGCCTTCTGGGTGTGGATCTCAGAAGAATCCCTGCCCTAGAGGTGGGGGGGCTTCATGGGGTCTCCCCAGCTCTTTCCTCCACTCTGACCATCCCATGTGAGAAAATGGGGGGGTCTCCCCACTCTACTGATACAGAAGAGAGGCCCAGGGAGGTGAGGCCAGCATGGGAGGTCTCAGAAGCAGAGCTGCTGCCCAGTCAGACCCGCCAAGCTGAGACTCAGCTGCCCAGAGTGGGCTGCCCTAGAGACCAACTGAACCCCAGAGGTGATCAGGGGCAGTAAGCAAACCTCTCTCCTCCTTCCTCTCCTCTCCCTCCTCCCTTCCTTCCCTCCTCCTCTTCCTCCTCTCCCTCCTCTTTTTTCTTCCTTCTCCTCCCCTCCTTTCCCTCCTCCCTCTCCTCCCCCTCCCCCACCTCCTTTTTCCTCTACTTCCTTCTTTTCAGAAAGCTAGACAGAGACTCTACCACTGGGCAACACCCTCAGCCCATGTTTCTCTTTTTAAATTTAAGTGACCAATGAGTAGATGGTTTGGAGTCTGAAAAAAAAAAAACTAAACTAAAAGCAGCAGAAAAATCACTAATATTAATTTCATGTGTAGCTCTTGACAAAATTCTGAGAGAACAGACTTTTCAGGCCTGGGCCTCGGCCTTCGAGAGTTTGAAGGGGTCAACAGGGAAGAGGGGGCCCTCGGTGGTGCCACCTTCCTTGTCCCCCTCACACTGCGCCCAGGAGCAACTGTGAGGCAGATGTCTGTTGCAGGGTTCTACCTGTGCTTGCTTGGTGTCTCGCCATGTTATAGTAACTGGAGGCCGTGTTTAATTACCGATCAGTGTAAAGTTAGGCCTGGAAGTGCCTTTGGGTCTAGACTGGCCTCCGCCTCAGAGACAGCAGAGCCTCCTGGCATCCCAGGCTCAGCCTACAACAGCCAAGGCCTGGAGGGCACAAGAATGGGCATAGCAGCTTCTCAAGTCGTTCCTCATCGGACCAAGTCACCGTTGACCCCCGCTCTGTGCCAGGCACTGGGCCACCTTCATGAATGCTGCCCATGGGCGGGAAGAGGCGACTGACATGTATGTTCAATACAAGGGATCCATGGTAGCTGGGTTCAGGCGGCAAAAGCAACACGTTGAGACTTTCCAGGCTGGGTCGTTGGACACACCCGGCCCCTGTTTTGCTTTCCTGGCCCACGTGCTCCTGGGAAGCCAGCACGCCATGGAAGGATCAGATGGAAGGATTGGATGCCGCCATGACAGCCGCATCCTGCAGCACTACCTGGGCTTGCAGATGTCTGGATCACAGTGAAAAGAAGTCACCATGGCTGTGTCCTCATGAGACAGCCACCCAGAGCCACCAGGGGAGCCAGTCCCTGGTTTCCCCGACAAACTCTGGGTGGCAAGATTCTTATCTTCTTATTATATTTTAGAGCTTCATGAAAAAGAAGGGAACACAGGAAGCCTGGCAAATACAAAAACAGCAAATGGGACGAAGGCGGTGCAGGGGCTTCACAGCTGTGTGAGATTCAGATGAGATTACTAGAGGGTTGTCTTTTAAACTTGTCATTTAGTGTGTTTGTGTGTCTGTGTGGTGTATGTGTGTCTGTTTGCATGGCTATGTGTGTGTGTGTATGTTTGTATGTCTGTGTGCGTGTTTCTGTATGTCCACGTATGTATGTGTGTCTGTGTGGTGTATGTGTGTCTGCATGGCGCTGTGTGTGTCTGTTTGCATGGCTCTGTGTGTGCGCATCTGTGCAGCACATGTACTTACAGGCCAGAAGATGCCAAGCGTGTTCCTCCATTGCTCTGTACCTGTTCCTTTTGGGGCTGAATCTCTTGCTGAACCCGTGACGTGTGGTTTCTGGGCTTGGCTGCAAACCACTAAATCCCACAAATGTTTCTGGCTCACTGCCATACTTAGAGGTGGGGTTGAAGGTATGTGCAAAACAACCCCCTTGTTATATGGACACCGGGATCCAAACTTTGTCCTCGTGACCATGCAGCATCTCTCCAGCCCACATATTGATATTTGATCTGCAATATTATAATACCATCATCACACTAAGTGTGAATGAGTTAAATTCACTAATTAAAGTGACAAATATTGTTTCTTTCTTCACACCCCAAAACCTCATGAAATAGACAGTCGTGTATCTACTTCATAGATGAAGAAGCCAAGGCTCAGAATAGGGAATAAACGTATCCAAGGCCACCCAGGCCCTCCTTACCGCAACACTCGGTGGCTATAACACTATACTGTATGATTATTTTCTTTGATTGGAAGAAGAAGAAACTGAAATCCAAAAATGGCCTTCCAAGGCCCACAGAGGTCCATTTGAAAGCTGGAGAAAGAACCAAGAATCTAGCCGGGCAGGGTGGCACACGCCTTTAATCCCAGCACTCGGGAGGCAGAGGCAGGTGGATCAAGGTGAGTTCAAGGCCAGCCTGGTCTGCAAAGTGAGTCCAGGACAGCCAGGGCTACACAGAGAGACCCTGTCTCGAAAAAAAAAACAAAAACAAGAATCTCAACTGAACTCTGGCTGCTACCGACGTTCAAGCTCTGCTATCAAAGCATAAAGATCCTGAAGACAGCTGCGACCTTTGACCTTAGCCATGAGACCCTGTGAGGTCAGAGGGCGGGGGCTGCTCAGGGAAGGGAAACACAAGTACAAAGCAATACGCAGGGGCGCAGGGTGAGGTGGCTCGATGCATTGAGCTGAGCTCTTGTAATTACATCAGCCATGGTGTAATTTGTATCTGGGTGATGAATGTCTGCATTTTCAGACCTGATTGCCCTATTTACATTTGGGATTTGCTGAAGTGTTATTAATGTGTCCTGGAGGCCTGGGCAAAGGGCAGCTAGGGAGCCCCTTTTCTCTTGGTCTCAGGAATATGAGTCCTTGACCCTTCACACCTGAACCAGGCTTCTCTTAGACCAACTGACCACTGGCTGAGTTAAGCTGGGATTTCCCAACCTCTTGGAGACCTGATGCCACACTTAAGTGTGCATACACCCAAGCACAGCCATTGCATCCAGATGCACACTTACGCATGTATGTTCCCATGTACTTACACACCAGCATGCACACACAGGAGCTGTACATGAGTAAGTGGAAATGTGCACCTCCACGTGTATACACATACACACAGGTGTGGTGTGTGCATGCTCCCTCATGGCTGCCTGCTGTGCTAGGGGCAGCGCAGCAGATTGTCTGGGCCTCCTGACTGCAGAGTGGTAACTGTTGAATATGTGAACCGCAGGCCCAGATGGCTTCTCCCAGCTCTGCCACTCTCACCAGCTGTGTGACCTTACAGGGGTCACCTCAAGTCTCTGAGCATCACATAGGATTGTTGTGAGGATTAAACAAATGACCAGAATTTACTATTTACACATTTGGGGAAATTAAACATTCTCCCACATGCTTGGACTCAGAATAAACACTAAGGTGTGTCTGTGTATACACACCTGCCCCACCCTCTGCCATCTCTGCCTGCTCCTTTCCTGCCTGTTGCATCAAGGGCAACGTCTCCAGCGTGCAAGCAGCAGAGACCTGCAGGTGATGAGCGTGGTGACTAAATCCCCAGACTGAAGACCAGAGCTCAGCTCAGGCACCTGGTGACAGAGGAGTCAGGCAACCCTGCACCTCACACCACAGTTAGCTTGTGATAGATGGGGCCCCTTGCAGAACTTACCCCACTGGTGGCAACTGGTGCTATAGACTGTAGGAGGCCTCCATCTGCTTGGATCCTAACAGGATGGTAGAGGAGGAAGTGACTTCACTTCCATGCAAATGAGAATGCAAATTATGTTAATTCTTTAAGTTGTGGAAGCCAGAGCCTCCACAGGCCAAAAGGATCTTCTCCAACCAGATGTTTACTCTGAGGCAAAGTCATCCAGACACCGACAGGGAGTTGAGGGGATGTGACACAACCGAGTCACATGAACACATGCACACACACATACAGATACCCCGTTCTAAAAGCAGCACCTTCATACAAACAGGGGAACACACATGTAAGGCATGTGTTGCATGAGCCAGACACCTGTGGCTCAGCCGCATGGGAGGAGCTGCACTTCTCCGCACATCTGCTTCTTCTCTCTGTAGAATGGGATGAACCACTGCTGGCCCAAATCTGAGTATGGTGGGACTGACTGGGCCAGGGGATGGCATGATAGTTAATTCTTCTAGATTGTGTTGGCTGAGGTAGGAAGACCTATCCTGAACGTGGGCACACAGACACTCTGGGTATATTCATACATATGTGACATACCTGGCGGGGGGGTGGGGGGGGGGAGTCTGGACACCAGCATCTGTCTCTGCTGCTCAGCTGTGATGCCCACATGACCAGCTGTGTCACACTCCCACCATCATGTGCTGTTGTCAAGTATCTTGTCACAGAAAGAAGAGTAACTAAAACCGACGGCAAGGCATGATGGTGGCGTGTGGCGTGCAGGAGGTGCCAGCACCTACGATCTGGTAGTCTGCCAGCCTACGATCCTCTTCACTGGTGAAGTTCAAGGCTAAGAGAGGCACTCCAAGGTTCCCGGTGGCCCCAAGGCCCTGTGGCTCTGTGGTTTTCCTCAGAGGTTATCAGTCAACTAGATTGAGGGTGGGCTTTTTGAACGTTCTAGAAACTGGCCTCCCAAATGGTTCTACTGCAATTGTTTGCCCGTGCCAGCCTCTGGCCTGTGACTACAGTGACATGTGAGGAAACCAGGGCCAGAGTCACCAGAGTCACCAAGACCACCCCAGAACTGGCAGTGGGACAATGCTGGGAGCTGTGGTCCCTCCAGGCTGGGCTCCTGTCTTCTTCAACCTTCACTGCTCTGGGCAGGAGCAGAGCCTGGGCATCCTCTTGAGGAGGTGTGTCCACCAGGGTGGCCAGGACCCAAGCAGTGGCCCCCAAATAAAACCAAGTGAAGTGTGTGAACATGGTAATGGGGGTGCGTGTGCACTGAGCGCGACAATGCCGGTCTCCTTATCCCATTTCATGTCCCTAAGCAGGAGGCCAATAACCCCAGGGTCAAGGTCACCCAGCGCAGGGGCAGCAGGATTTGAACTTGGGTCTTTTGGACTCAAACGTCTCAGATGTGGAACTCTGGGGTTTCCACCGAGGGGTAAAGCAAAGGGGAACGGGCTTGTAATCTGCACCTGCCAGGTGCCCAGCATAGCGGCCACTGCAGGGGACAGGGGAAGTGGCATGTGATCCCAGGTGCCCATAAGGACCCCCTGCTTCACGCCCTAGGAAGCGCCATCTCCCTGCGGTGCCAGGGAAGGTCGGCAGCGAACACATTAAACAAGGCCATGAATTTATCATGAAGGCCTGGAAATGAGCTGCCTTATCATTTATGGATGGAATAATTAAGCCGCTGCTCTCCACAGGTTTGCTGAGGCCTTCGCCCAGGTGCTAGGTGCTACCAGCAGCTGAGCTGGGGACCGTCCTGAGGCCTTCACCATCACCCCCAACCCAGACATCTCGCCCCGAACTGTGGGTGTGGGGATCCCACCAATGCTACAGACATCTCCGTAGGCCCCACCCCATGATGTCATAGAAATTGGCCAAAGGCAATCCAGGGAAGGTCTCTTCTGCAGTGCTGCCTGTCTGTATGGGGCTGTGCCTAGCCCACCTCCTTAGGCAAAAGTGCTGGTCCTAGCTTCTTGGGCAACAGGGGTCCCTAATGTGACAGCTGGAGGAAGCACTTGGTCTGACCTGTCCTCAAATTTTGACTCTGCCGAGTCTGGTTTTCTGGATGGGTCACCTCCCCTCTCTGAGCCAATAAAGAGTGGGCGAGGTAAGCTACCTGACGGCTGGTAGGGTGCTTACAAGCCCAAAGCCCTAGATCTGATGTCCACTATGTGTGTGCTGCTGTCGCCTGTAATCCCAGTCAGTGCTCAGGAAGCGGAGGCAGGAGGATCAGAAGTTCAAGGTCATCTTTGGCTACATGGGGAATTTGAGGCCAGCTTGGGCTACATGACGGATTGTCTTAAACCCTGAAGCAAAGCAACGGAAGCGCCCAGAGGCGCAGGGGTCCAGTTCAGCATACCTGTGTGTACTTAGCTGTATCAAAGTTGAAAAATAAACCAGGGGCAAGAGAGATGGCTCAGCGGGAAAAGGTGCTCGCTCCACAAGCTTGGTAACCTGAGTTCTTCCCACAGAAAGGTGGAGGGGGAGAAAAAAACAGCTCCACAAAGTTGTTCTCTGACCTCCGTACAGACCATGGTATGAGTGTGCACACACACACAAAGAGAGGGGGGGGGCGTGCAGGGGAGAAGAGAGAAAAGAGAATAAAGCTAATTTGTTATAAGCTAAATTCAAACAAAACAGAAGCCAGTAGGAATCAAAGGCTCAGAGAGGCAGTGGGACTGACCAGGGATGCACAGCAGACGTTCTTCCCCAGCTTTTCCAAGTCATTTGAGAGAAAGACTGTGGAAGGTGACCCTGACTGTGAACAGGCCTGGCACTCCATGTTCTGCAGTGACTTCATCTTACTCTGCAAACTATTCTCACAAGCCAGTGCCACAATTATCCCCCCATTCCTTCTCCTTCTCCCTCCCTCCCCCTCCCCTCTGTGCGTGTGTGCCATGTTACAGTATGCATATGTCAGAGGCCAGCCTTGGATGTTGGTCCTCACCATGTCCTCACCACCTACCTTGTCTGAGGCAGAGTCTCTCTCTCAGGCCACCAACCAAGGTCTGCTTGGATGCTGCTGGTAGCGTCTTGAACAGCATGTGTGCCCCGTTTTCCTCAAATGGGTCCAAGCTGTCAGTATTGCAGATTGGAAGACTGAGGCCCCACCAGAGCTTGCCTAGCCTGACCGTTGGTAGCAGACACGAAGGCAGATGGGATCAGAGGGTCTTCTGGCACCTGCTTTGGGCATAGGGTCCAAACCCTTTTTGCCTCCCCACCCCACCCATCCTCTGTTGCCATGGCAACCATGCAGGTGAGGCTCATCGCAGCTAATCCTCTAATTACCAGCCACCTCTTCAATCGGCGGTAATTACTTTGGGGACACAGTTAACCTCTCATTAGGAACGCACGGCCGCTTTCTCCAAAAGCACAGCGGTGACATGCCTAGTAATTTACCGCCCCGACTCACGGGCCGCTTTGTGTTTAACTCGGGCACCATCGCATCCCTGTCATTACTCCAGCCCGGTTGTCATGACGATTAATCATTCAATCCCTCATCAGCAACTTTTGCCAAATGTCACCCTGCTCTTGATCAAAATCCATCCCGCAGCCCGACACTGGGGGACTAATGACTTGGAAACCAGCTCCCCTGTTTCCCCGGGCTTCCCACAGGATGCTTGCAGCTCCTCCAGGAGAGAAATAAGGGTGCAGTGGGGAGCGAGGCAGGCCAGGACCAAAGGCTTCGAGAGGCAACATGGAGCTGCAAGCTGATGCCTCAGGCACAGGCTGACCTCAGAGCCCGGACAGAAACCAGCCGAACATGTCAGCATCAAGACTACAAAATCATCTGAACAGAGATGACTAGGATCAGAGTACCCCAGGCTGGCCCCCAACTTTCCACCTTCCTGCCTCAGCTTCCAGGTGCTGAAGCTCTGGGTGTGTGTCCCTATATCCCACTTAGACTACAAACCTGACCTTGGGTGCCTAGAGCCTCACAATGGGCCCCAGGAGGCTTTGCATGGCGTGAATTGCTGCTTACCCTATCTCTCACCACTCTGCTCCCAACATCCTTATTTGACTAAAAAGGGAAACTGAGGCCCAGACAGGAGCCAGAAGGATTCAGAGTGAGAAGCACACGTGCGAGCAAGGGGTGAGCTTTTTATTGGATGCCAGGGCTGCCACGTAGGGTCAAGTAGGCTCCAGAGGACCGTTCGTGAAGGCACTGGAGGACGGTCCATGAGGGCACTGGCGTACATGACGCCCTCTCTTGGAGTTAGATAAAAGGAGGATTTTGTTCTCCGAGGAGACCCAGCCCCCTTCTCTGCCAAAGGAATCTCTCCTCAGCCCCTCCCAGGGAATGTTCCTGCTGGCTGGGCCCGGCAGCTTGTGTGAGACATAATTACAGCACGTTGTAAATGGCATTAACATACTGTCACAGCAGCCACATGGTATTAGCAAACGGCTCTGTCTTCATCACGCACTCCCCACAGCCCTCGCTGGAGCACTTCCCAAGGGGTCTTCTTCCAAGTCCAGGTTGCTTGGATCTCCTTGCGGGGGGGGGGGGCAGGGGTAGGGGGGGCCATGATGCCACTCACAGGGTCCTGGAGTACCCCCCCACCCCTGCATCGCACTGGAGCGCGCACATGTGCACGCTTACACACACAGACCACACACACACACACACACACACACACACACACACAGACCACACACTCATCCTGTCCTTCAAAGAGCTGATCAGAAAGTTAGGAACCCGGAAACCCAACCTGGTTCAACTTAGTTTCCATGCGGGAAGGGCAACCCTTTCTCGGGCTGGCACGCACCAATGTCTTGTTAAGCCTTGTGACTGCACCAGAGACGGCCCCTCCACTGAGCCGAACTATGGCTCTGGGGTGGAAGGTGATGGGGCCAGGTTCTTTCAGCTCAGGCCAAACCAAGGCCTGCCACCTCCCCGGCCTGCTTGGGAACTTCATTGATCAGCTTTCTGCCAATAGATACTGTGGCCCTGATGGTAATTCCCCACGGCTACCAGCCACCAGAGAGACGGGGTCCCTGGGTCCTGTGTGGCTAGCAGGTTGACTCTGTGGCTGTTGTTCTAACTGGGGTTATGGCAAACTCTATGTTTTGGTTCAATTTCTCCCATGATTCTTTGCAACAAACCCCCCAGGAGTAAAGGAAGGACTAGTCAGTTTTGAAGGGGTTGAGAACCAAGGTCCAGAATGAGAAAGAAACTTGCTGCAGCCCACACAGCAGCCTGTTGTAGAGCCAGAAACTTTGTCTGCAAATTCCCGCTAGGCCACAGGTAGGGGGGATGGGGGCGTCCCACACAGTGGCCCAGCATTCCCATTTCTGGCTTTGCCTGTCCTCCGGTCTGCCCTGTGGGCACAGTGATGGCTGCAGCGTGGGGGCAGGCCTTCTGGAGGCCAGCCACAGCACAGCGCAGTGGCAGGATGGACTGCCTCTGACTGCTAAGCAAATGTCCCGCTGAGCAGGTCATACTTTATCCGGGCCACCACCTGTCAGTTCATTTGCTTACGGACACAGGTGCTCATGGGGCGGAATTATCTGGGACTTAGCACAGAGACGGTGGCAGACAGAGAGACAGCCATGGCCATGGCTGGGAAGCCAGGGACCTGACCTTGAGAGGCCCCGTCTCCTGCCTCCTCCCTGGTCCTCACTGCCACCTTGGAGGAGTTGAGGGCACAGGAGCGGTGAGGCTCCCTGCTTTGGAGGGAGCTTGTTCGGATTCCCAGCCCCATCCAAACCCCTCCATTTTCCAAGGCTTGGTGCCTGAATCTCCACTCTTTGGGGCCTTCCAAGATCTTCCCCTCCCTCTGCCAAAATAATTCAGTGACAGGAGCTGTCCTTGAGAGCCCTGGTGCCTGGTTGCTTATCCACACTGCCTCATTTTATCAAGACCAATGACAGCCAGGAGTTGTTGTGTCCACAACTCCTTACACAAGGAAGGTGACCCTTCCAGGGCCACAGTCACACAGCAAGTGCAGGTGAGACTGGGTATTAGAGGACACAGCACCTAGTCAAGCTTCTTCCTCTTTGTCTTCCAAGCTTCGCTGACTTTATTTTTCCATTTCGGTCTGTTTTTTCTTTGAGATAGGGCGATCAGTGCATAGCCTGGGCTGACTTGAATTTGAGCCTCTGCCTCCCAAATGATCAGGGCCATATTTGCAGGAAAGATGCTTTAGATCTATAGAAAGAGCAGGTAGAATAGACAGGTCCCCTACACCGCTACACTGCCTCCCCTCACGCTAGCCTCTTATGTACAACACATCACAATGGGTAAGCCGACGTCATCCCTCTCCTATGAACCGGAGCAGAGGGCCTTACAGTTGACCTATGGTTTCTTTTCTTTCCTATACCCACTTAGCCATCATCTTCCTTTAATATCTTTTGTTTTTGTTTTGTTTTGTTTTTCGAGATAGGGTTTCTCTCTGTAGCCTTGGCTGTCCTGGACTCGCTTTGTAGACCAGGCTGGCCTCGAACTCACAGCGATCTGCCTGCCTCTGCCTCCCAAGTGCTGGGATTAAAGGCGTGTGCCACCACCTCCCGGCTCCCTTAATATCTTAATTGGGGAAGTTTCTGGAAATCTGCTTGGTTTTTCTTGCTAGCTTCGGAGCACATGTGCGCCCGCAAGTGGACATGCATGCGCCTACAAAGGCCAGAGGTCACCCTCTGGTATCTTCCACCACGCTCCACCTTGGTTTGTGAGGCCGGGTCTCTCTCCCTGAGCCTACTGCTCAGCAATTAGCTGGGCTAAAGGAAGTGGCCCTGAGCATCCCCCCTCTGCCCCCAACCTGTGTCCACCTCCCTGTCCTTCCATTCCAGGCGAGGGCTGCCTGACTTCTTGAATTCAGCCTGGACATGCTTCCACTGAGCCATCTTCCCAGCCCCGAAGGGCTTTGGACAGACAGGGAAGCCCTCAGTAGGCGTGGTGAGGTGGCTTCCTCCAGTTGTGTCAAGGAAGAGGACCACAGAGTCAACATGCTAGCCACACAGGACCCAGGGACCCTCTCTCTCCCTCTCTCTCTCTCTCTCTCTCTCTCTCTCTCTCTCTCTCTCGTTGACTAGAACCTTCACCACGGAGGTCAAGAATGTCCAACTTCTCTGCATGAAATCTCTCTGTCCTTTTCACTCTGTGCCCTCCAGCAGGAAGCCGCCATGTATAGACTTACAGGTAGGACTCCTCCGCAGGGAAGATCCGGAGACTCTGCAAGGAAAAAAACGTTTCCTTTACTTACTTACAGCCATGGTCAATGTTTTAGACCTCCCGCCCACGTCTAGCACCATCCTTTTCTCTTTCTGTTTTTTGAATGACACTTGCCGCTTTTCCCCTAGGCTGAACAGCGTCGTCCTCCCCCCCCCCCCAGCCGCCCCCCAAAATCTGCTCTGAGGCAATCTCATTCCACGGGTTTTAACAGGCAATCCTCTTAAAATAGTTTCTGGAGGCAAAGTCATCCGAGGTCGCAGCACAAGAACGGAGGTCCCAGCTGCAGGACTTGTCAGGTCTTTTAAGTGCTAATCCCGTGAGTCGTGAGCCGGCTCAGAGGAGGACCTGGGAGACCGGCCCTCCCCACAGCGCTGTTCCTACAACCATGGTGCAGAAGGAAGGATGGCAGACGCTAGGAAGGCATTTGAGGGGCTCAACTTCCAAGGGGCTCCAAAGGCAAAACCTTTGCTTATCCTTTCATCCTCCCCAGAAACTCCAAAAGTCTGGTGTTAGTTTGTGACCCCGCACTGAATGTGGCGGGGGGTGGGGGGGGGCCGGGGTGCGAAAAATTTGGCAAGAGGGGAAGGTTTCTGAGTGTAAGGGCCAAAAATTAACTCAAAATCAAATATACACTAAAGCCAAAGGGGTTTCCGGTTGTGCCTACTGGTGTAGCATCTCTGGGTGCCACCACAGCCTTGGTTAGAACTGAGCATGCGCTTAGAGCTGCGCATGCCTTCACCCCGCGCAATGCCGACCGATGCCCTGGGCTCAGCTTTGAGAACGCATATGTGATCGACCCCAGTGCTTTTACCGCACAGTTTGCTCTTGCAATTATGGAAAACAAAGAATTTTAGTATTTTTCTACCACCATACCTCAGCATGTGTCAAATTAATATTCTTGGATTGGATTGTATTACAATGTCTAAGATTTTTTTTTAAATTTTTAATTATTTGATTTCATGCATGTGGGTGGTTTGCCTACATATATGTCTGTGTGCCATGTGTGCACATGGTGCCCACAAAAGCCAGAGGAGGGCACTTTAGATCCCAGTGAGTTACAGACAGTTGTGAGCTGCCATGTGGGTGCTAGGAATTGAACCTGGGTCCTCCGGAAGACCAGCCAGAGCTCTTAACCGCCGAGCCACCTCTCCAGACCTGAATGTCTGTCTGGAATGTTTTTTAACTTGCGGTTTGAGTTGCTAACTTGAGTCTTCAGAACAGCAGTTCTCGACCTGTAGGTCGTGACCTCTTCAGGGGGTTGATCAGTCCTTTCACAGGGGTCACCTAAGGCCGTTCGGAAATATAGATATTTACCTTACAATTCATAAGAGTAGCAATACTACAGTCCTGAAGGAACAACGGAAATAATTTTATAGTTGGGGTTTAACAGGACATGAGGAACTTTATTAAAGGGTCCCTGTCTTAGGAAGGTTGAGGACCACTGATTCAGAACAAGTAACAAAAATAAATTAATTAATTAAAGACAGCAATGCAAAATTAATTTTGGCTTGGGATTAAGATGGAATTTTCCAACGGATTCTGAAATGGAGCTAAACATGCTTCTGCTATGCGTGTAGCGTGGTACACTTTGATGATTAAGAACCAAATACTGATCAACTCTCAAAAACAGTGGAGATGTGCTACGTGCTGCAGTTCAGGTATTCAGGCAGGAATTCACTTCTCTTTTCTTTTTAAAATATAATGTATTCCTTTTTATTTTACGTGCATTGGTGTTTTGCCTGCGTGACTGCCTGTCTGTGTGAGGGTGTCATATCTTGGTTTGGTTTGGTTTGTCCGAGACAGGGTTTCTCTGTGTAGCCTTGGCTGTCCTGGACTCAGTTTGTAGACCAGGCTGGCCTCAGATTTACAGAGATCCACCTGCCTCTGCCTCCCGAGTGGTGGGATTAAAGGCGTGCGCCACCACCGGCCAGAAAGGGTTTCGGATCTTACAGACAGTTGTGAACTGCCATGTGGATGTTAGGAATTTGAACCTGGGTCCTCTGGAAGAGCCAGCTCTCCCAAGAATTTATTCTTTATATAGAAACAAATAAGTGCGTGTATCTTGTCAGACTGCGAGTTTGCTTTTCTCTCTAAACATGTGATAAAATTACATCTATATCAAATTGATTTAGAATCAATTTCTTCTTTTTTTAAAAAATTGTGTTGTTTTTTATGTGTATGGGTGTTTTGTTGCTTGTGTGTCTATAGCACGAACATGCATTGCCCTCAGAGGGCAGACAGAGGAGGGCATCAGATGCTCTGGGACCGGAGTTACAGATGATCAAGATCCTCCGCGTGGGTGCTGGGGATCGAACCCGGAGCCTCTGGGGCAGCAGCCATTGCTCTTGACTGCAGAACCATCTCTTCACTGCTAGACTCAATTTCTTTACAACTTACCAGGAGTAAGTGATTTACGCACCTATTTCGTGGCGCTGTACATCTAGGGTTTCTGGAAGTTTCTGCGGTGGGGGGTGATGGGAGGGAACGTGAAGAAGAGGCTGCAGTGGGAAAGGCAGAGAGAGAACGGGAGGGGGGCGGAAGGGGGGGAGGAGGGTGTGAGATGGGTAAGTCACATAGACAGAGGGAGACACATCAGGGGATCCGATCCCGATTCCGTGAGGGGCGTGAATGGGCAGATGGACCGAAGGGAGGCTTGATCGGTGCTGGGGGGAGGGGTGTTAGAGGGGGGTTCCGGGGGTGGGAAGGGGACTGATAATGAGGTGTACTGATTACGTTTTGTCTTGATGACACAAACTGGAGTCAACTGGAGAACGGGAGCCTTACCTAAGGAAAGCCCCGCCCCCGCCATCAGACTGGCGTGTCTTGATTGATGATTGACGTGGGAGGACTCAGCCCACTGTGGGCGGTGCCATCCCTAGGCAGGTGGGAAAAGGAAACAGCCGAGCAGCACCCCTCCACGGCCCTCCCTCCGCTTCAGCTCCTGCCTCCAGGTTCCTGCCCTGATGTCCCTCAGTGGGTGATGGACGGTGACCTGAAGTGTGAGGCAGATAAACCCTTTCTTGCCTGAGTGGCGTTTGGTCAAGGTATTTATCAGAACAACGGGAAGGAAGCTAAAACAGAGGGGTCGGGCGGGTTGCTGGACAGACACATTGGTAGAAGTTGCCTCAGCGTTGTCAGTACTAAAACTACCTCACCCCTCAGTTGTCCACGAGCTCCCAGAACCAGGGCCTGAGGCCGTTGTCTGAGGATGGTAATAGTGAGGGCGGGGTCAGCTGAGTCGGCCATACCTGCAGGCTGAGCCCTTGGCATGCTCTTCTGTCTTATAGCAGCCTTGAAGGTTTGTATTAAGTGGCACACGCCTTTAATCCCAGCACTTGGGAGGCAAGGGCAGGTAGAGTACTGTGAGTTCGAGGCCAGCCTGGTCTACAAAATAAGTCCAGGACGGACACCCAAGGCTACACAGAGAAACCCTGTCTCGGAAAACCAAATAAAATAAAACAAAAATTTCTCTCCATCATTCAGAGAAAGCGAGTAAGAATCAGAGATGTCAAATTTGCTATTTGGGGGGTGGTGGTGGTGGTGGGGAGAGACAGAGACAAAGAGAGAAACAGAGAGAGAGACAGAGAGACAGAGATGGGGTTGGACTGGACGGTGAGGCTGAAGTCCTGTTGCCTCCGGGACTCCCCGCAATGGCTGAGGTCTCAGCCTATAACCTTCTCTGATTCCCTTCTGTGCTCTGGTAGCTCGGAGGGGAAGTGGCCAAACTCTCAGGGGCCAGGTTGGAGTGAGGCACCAACAAGGAATGGATACCCCAGAATCCCAGAACCTTCGGACCAGATGTGCCAACGTAAGTGTGTTAAGTGTGTGCATGTGCGTTTGAAAATGTGTGTGTGTGTGTGTGTACCTCTAAAGATCGGGGGTGTTTTATGTAGCTGCCTGGATTGCTTCCAAAAGATGATTTGAAGTAGTTGACATTAAAGGAAAAAAAAAATCCCTGCCTAGTTAAAATTATACCATTAAAATTAGAAATACAATACAAGGTCTAAGAATAAGTGCTGTTGGGAGCAGAAAAGCACCCCACTCCCATCAGAGAGAGCGAGTGGGGGAAGGCCTGTGCTGCTGCAGAGGTGAGACTTTACGCCCGAAAAAGGCTCCATTCTCAAACTATTGCAAGGTCAGCATTCCCTTATAAGTAATTTAAAAGGAATTTTTGTTGCTGTTTTTTGAGACAGGATTTCTCTGTGTAGCCTTGGCTGTCCTGGACTCACTTTGTAGACCCGGCTAGCCTTGAACTCACAGCGATCCGCCTGCCTCTCACTCCCGAGTGCTGGTATTAAAGGCGTGCGTCATTATCGACCAGCTTAAAAGCTATTTTTTAAAAGTTCTCCTGTAGTAGACTAGAAGGAGGATGATTTTACCAGAATATGTTGGTTAAAGTCCATAACGATTAAGTCTAAACTAATCCTGAGCTTCCTAGTCGCCAGGGCAAAAACAAACAAACAAACCAAACCAAAACCACATTAGCTTTCCTAGACATAGTTTACTAAAAGCAACATTCGAAAGAATAAAAGGTTATAAGTTTTTAAGAGATGGGTTTTTTTTTTCAGGTGTTCGCTGGACCATTCTCAACTCCAGATGACACAGAACAAGCCTGTCCTCACCAGGAGACAAGTCTCACTGTGGAACTTAGAATGGCATCAATCTTGACATCCTCCTGCCTCAGCCTCCAGAGTGCTGGGATCTACCTGGTCATGCTCACCAATGACATCCTGATCCTGGATGCACACATGTGTGCACACACACGTACATATCCATACAGGAGTACATATGCACACTTGTGCGTACACACACAGTGCACACACACACAGGTTCACATGCACACAGTGTACACACAAGCCTGCACTGCATACACATGTGCACACATACATACACTTGCCCAGGCATGCACACTCATGCACACACACCCTACACAGGATTCTGTCATCAACCATCACTGTGAATGCTAAGGGCTGCTTGGCCTGAGGGGTCACGGTAGCAGACCTGGTAGCAGATCTGGAATTTGATCTGACTTGATCTGAGGACCGAGGGACAACCCACACTCAGAGGGAGATATTTGCTGGCAGGAACTTTAGGGGAGCCTAGACAGGGTGGGCAGAGCCTCGGCACGGGGCTTGTTCTGTGGTGCACAGATGGCATCAGCCTGGCCAGTCTTTGGACTGTCCTTCATAGGAGGCCATAAGCAGGACCTCTGCCCATCGAGGAAAGGCCTCAGCGGAGTCCACAGAGCAAACTTGGAGATTAGACAGTCAAGGCTCAAACCCCGGGGGCTGGGATGCGGCCTAGTCAGGGCACAGGCTGCTCTGGAAGAGGACCTGAGCTTAGTTCCCAGCACCCACGTCAGGCCCCAAAGAGTAATGAGTGCAGCTGAGGGGCCGGTGCAGCTGCTCATGTTACCGCCTGGCCTCGTCCCCCAGCCCTGATGGGAGAGCTGTTACTGTCCTCTTCCTAGGGAAGGGAAACTGAGACCCGAGAGGGGTATGGAGGACTCACAGGTAGAGCTCGGGTGTCAGCCCTGTCAGCTGATCCTGGGGTTCATACTCCATCCGATGTGTCATAAGGACCCCAGGAAGTGCCTGGGACACAATTATCCAAATCATGCCTTGCCCGAAGGGCCCCGGCTAACAGTCAGGTGACTGAAATGAATGGGAAACTCAGCCAAAGGTCCACACACTGAGCTTTGCCAGTCTGGGAAACTGCTGTGGCCTTTTTTTTTTTTTTTAATTAAAATAATTTTTTTTTTTTGTAAAAAATAGGCTTTCAGGTAGCCCAGGCTGGCCTCACTGTGTAGCTAAGGATGACTTTACACTTTGGATCCTTCTGCCTCCACCTCCTGAGGGCAAGCATGTAGGTATGAGCTAAGACTTCGGGGCTTCTGCGCTGCCACTTTGGACGCAGGCTCCTGTGGGACCCACCTGCATGGCCGAGCTGGCTCACTACACAGTAGCCAGGAGGAAAGGCATGGGTCCCTGCTCGCTGCACTCAGCTGTCCCTGGGGTGACCTTGCTCCACGTGACCTGTCTTTTACCCCCCCCCCCCCGGCCCCTGGTGTGTGGCTGTAGGAGACAGGGTACCATTTCCAGAGACCTCAGGCCTCTGGTCATTTCCTGAGGCTGGTGAGCTATAAACTGGGATGTGTTTTTAGGGAAGGATGGGTAGGCCCACCCTGGTCCCCAGAACCCTCCCCTCAGCATTGGCATCTGTAGGAGCATCCTCCTTAGGATACCCCCGGTCTCTCAGGGCCCACTCTCTCCTCCCCCACAGCCTGCAGTCTGATAGCTATGCCCTTGCACGTGACGATTGAGGGTCCAGGCTGACTAGCTGGCACTCAGAGACTAGACCCAGGGCTCCCTTACACCCCCAAACCACTCCAGGTTTGCCCTGAGACGAGAGAGTGGATGCCTAGGGAAGGGGGTGGGGCTGAAGGAAGGCCCTTCCACACCCACTGAGGAATTGAACTTTGCCACTTCTGTGCCGTTTGACTTGAAGCAAACGGTGTCCCTCTCTGAGCCTGGTATCCAGGATTCTGTATCTCCAGCATCACTTCCCCAGGTACCCTGACCCCTGTGCTCCAACTACTGCCAAACACAGTGGCTCAGTCCCACCTTCCGTCTTCTGTGTATGAGTGTGTGTGTGTGTGTGAACTCTATAAATGCTTCTTAGAAACTCCATTGTGGTAAAGAGTGTCTTGCACCCAAATTTGTTTGTTTGTTTGTTTGTGTGTGGCTTTCTGTGTAGTCCTGGCACTTGCTCTGTAGACCAGGCTGGCCTTGAACTCAGAGATTCTCCTGCCCCTGCCTCCTGAGTGCTGGGATTAAAGGTGTAAGCTACTACACCCAGTTCTAGCACCTAGTTTTAGAATAGTAGTAAGAAACAGGATGACCTTAGGTGGTAAACTCCAGAGGTCCTGGTGATTTTAATAAATGCTGTCACCAGGTCTGGCTGACCCTCGTAGCAGTAGCCAGCTGGTAGCTAAAATGGATGACACGGTACTCAGGTATGACTATCATTTGGATTTGTCTTATTTAAAACGTGTATGTGTGTGTGCGCGCGCGTGCGTGCATGTGCGTGTGCCTGTATGTGCGCATGCATGTATGCATATGTGCATGCGTGTGCATGTGTGTGTGCATGTGCGTGTGTGTGCCCATGTGTGCATATGTGTGTGTGCGCGTGCGTGCGTGCATGTGCCTGTGCCCGTTTGTGCGCATGCATGTATGCGTATGTGCATGTGTGTGCATGTGCGTGTGTGTGCCTATGTGTGCATATGTGTGTGCCTGTGCACACATGCATGTGTGTGCGTGGCCCTTCGTTCACAACTTCACTTGTTAACATGAACCGAAAGGGAACAAGGATGAGGAAGTGTCACCAGGGTGTCCCTCACACCCAGGGCGCGAGCGGCTTCTCTATTGCAGGGTAGATTCTAAACCCTGGGGAAAGGTTTTGTTTTATTGTATTGTGTTGTATTTTATATACCATCACCTGTAAACATGACATGCATTCATGTTCTCTCTATGGCTTGCCAAATTTAGGATATCAACAAAAAGTGAACTGGGCCCAGGTTCACAGCCCTTGCCAAGTCCTATGGTATAAATAGTCTGGTTTTAACTGTTTAGGCAAGATCAGTGAGTGAGGAGCCGAGCAAGTGGAGGTCCCCCGGAATGCTCTCCACCTCATAGCTTACCAGGGGTCAGTCCCCTCAGATGCCCAGTTGCTGGCTACGTAATTCAGGGCACTGCTTGCTTAGCTGGCATAAGCCCTGGGTTAGGTGGCAAACACTACATGAGGAAGAAAAGGAATATTACAGAAAGTGTAATGGCACACACCTGTAATCCTAGCGCTTGGGAGACAGGCGGGAAGACCTTCAGTTCAAGACCAGCCTGGGCTACATAAGCAGAATGTGGGGGTAATCTGTAACCCCAGAATTCCAAAGGTTAAGACAGGAGGATTTGGAATCCAAAGTCTTCCTCAGTAGCATCTGAGTTTGAAGTCAGCCTGGGATCCGAGAGACCAATCCAAAGAAAAGAACGTGCCTAAAAAGCTGGGTGCGGTGGCACACGCCTGTAATCCCACTACTCAGGAGGCAGAGGCGGGCGGGTCTCTTTGAGTTCGAGGAAAGCCTGGTCTACGAAGCAAATCCAGGACAGCCAAGGCTACACAGAGAAATTTTGTCTCTGTAGGCCAAAAAAGAAAGAAAGAAAAGAAAAAAGCTAGGCATGGTGGTGCATGTCTTTAATCCCAGCACTCTGGACGCAGAGGCAGGCAGATGGCTGTGAGTTCGAGGCCAGCCTGGTCTACAAAGCAAGTCCAGGACAGCCAGGACTACAAGAGGAACCCTGTCTCAAAAAACAAAACAAAACAAAACAAAAACAGAAAAACAAAACCAACTAAACAAACAAACAAACAAACAAGTGTGCCTAACAGCACAGGAGGGAAATTAAAGCAAGGATGAGTTATGAGTGATTGCTGACAGTTATAACTTATTTCACTCATAAGTGTCTGTGATATCAGCTTTGGCCATGGTGGCACACACCTGTGATTCCAAAGTGTGGGGGGCGGGGGCAGAAGGATGCCAAGTTTAGTGCAGTCTGAGCCATGTAAAGAAACCATTTCTCAGCCGGGAGGTGGTGGCACACGCCTTTAATCCCAGCACTCGGAGGCAGAGGCAGGCGGATCGCTGTGAGTTCGAGGCCAGCCTGGTCTACAAAGTGAGTCCAGGACAGCCAAGGCTACACAGAGAGACCTTGTCTAAAAAAAAAAAAGAAAAGAAAAGAAAGAAAGAAAGAAAAAGAAACCACTTTCAAAAACTCAAGGGTCAGGTGTAGTTCTGTGACTTGCTCAGCATGTTCTTACAAAAACCAGTCAGTCTGTCTATCCATCCAGCCCTCCATCTACCCTTCTTTCTCCCTCCCCATCCCCCTCCCTCCCTGTGTGTTGGTTGGTGGTGATAGAGTGTGTGGCCTTGGTTCCTGGGAGGGGAGCTGGAAGCCCCAGTAACGGAAGTATAGTGACTCTCCTCAGCTTGGCTTTTTGAGACAGGATCCTGCTGTATAGCTTGGCTGCCCTTGAGCAATCTTTGCTCAGCCACAGGATATCCAGGTAACAGGCAAGCACCACCGTGCTCAACCCTGTGGTCTCCAGTCCCCACCTCACAAGTGCTGAGTATCACAGGCACGGGACATCAAACTCAAATTTGCACCTCAAGTTTTGCTGAGAGCTGAGATCTTTCTGGCTTGGGGTCTGATGGACAGAAGAGCGGAAATCTTCAGGGTGGGTCCTCAGCGTGTCCCTCCCACAGTCATCTCAGTGACAAGCCCTTTCCTGAGTTCTGTGAGCCATTCAACATGGATCAAACAAGGCATCATGGGAGCCTTGGAGTCGGTGTGTCCTACCTGCGTGGGAGAGGACTGGTGAGCCCTGAGCTGGCAGCTGGGGCAGCTTTGCTGTGGGCTGTACCCTTTGTATGTGGCATCAGAGGCCGAGACTAGCTGTAAGGTGGCCTGCAGTGTAGCAGCCAGCAGCTGAGCAGTGAGTGTGACTGTGGCCTCTGGCTGGGCAAGCCGTGCTCCAGACTCCATGGCTGTGTGCATCCTCCTTGCAGCCCTGGCCTCTCCTTCACCCTCACTCCCAGCCTCGGCCCCTCACTTGCTCTTTGGGTAGCCTCTGGGAGGACCATGTCAGCTGCTTAGGGAAAGGATGAGGACTGTTGTGGGTCCCCCGAAGCCCTGCCCGGGGCCCCAGGACCCTTGGGTCCCTCCAGGTGTGTCCCAACACCCTGCTGGTGAGCTCCGACATGTGCTGAGGACTCACCTTCCAAGGTGTCTTCTGGGCTCTAGGGTTTTCTGGCAAGCACACAAAGCAGAGCTTCCCCTTGGTTAGTTAGCATGCTGGACAGCGCCTAGCCAGTGGCACAGCTGAGCACCTTCACCTGGGGCAGGACAACCGTTTGCCACTCCTCTGGGGGTCCTAGGTGGGGCAAGCACTGGCTGTCCTCTGCTCTCATGAGGCCCCTCTGGAACATGCTGTGCCATGCAACATTTGCCCTCTTCTTACTGCCCACCAACCCCAAGTCCCTCACACACTCACTCTCTGCCCTCGAGCTTAAATAATCATTTGCCTACCAACCTTAGTTTCTGGGGCAACCTAAGCCCCAGCCCTGCCTGCTGGAACTCAGGCTACGCAGGGCAGGTCACAAGACCTTTGCAGAACTTGAGAATGACAAAAACAGGGCCTGGAGAGAGCTGTGCACATGCCTAGTGAGAGCAACCAGGGGGGACTCCCTGGAGGAGGTGAGCTGCAGGAGGAAGGGATGAAAAGGGAGGAAGCCTAGCGGGCAGGTGGCCTAGCAGGTGCAAAGGCCCCGTGCGTGGCAGAAGGGAAGGGCAGCAGAGTGGCCTGAAGCCCGAGCAGTGGGCGGGGCAACCATTGGAGGCAGGCTTGCCAGCCTGAGTGGGGGGACCCGAGTCAAGAGGAGGGTTGACTGGGGCGATGTGAATTTTGGACTCTACAGTCGTGAGATGCAGAAACAGTACAGCTCCCGAGAACTGACCGTGCAAGTCAGCCATGAACAGAGCTGAACAAAGGAGGACTGCCACCATTACTGGACACAGGCTGCAGAGGCAGCTGGACAGCCGTATGAGAGCAAGCTCAGAAAACATGGCTCTGGCCCAGGAAGCCCTGGACAGGAGCTCAAAAGCATGAAGGGACATGGGAACCTATGAACCTGCCCCAGATGGGACTCCAGGCCAGGCCAACTTCACCATCATGTGTTCACAGCCTCTGGAACCAGCACATGTCCAGGACAGCACATGTTGGTCACATGTATGCTCATGATGGTCCTGTGTTGTTGTTTGATTGCTTGGGCAGACAAACGACCTCACTCTGTACTGCAGGCTGGCCTCGAACCCATGCTGATCCGCATGCCTCAGCCTCCTCTGTGGTGGATTCACAGGTATTCACCACCATGCCTTGCCTGTGACTGCTTTCTTTCTTTCTTTCTTTCTTTTTTTCTTTCTTTCTGTTTTCTCCCCAAGACAGGGTTTCTCTGTGTAGCCTTGGTTGTCTTGGACTCATTTTGTAGACCAGGCTGGCCTCGAACTCACAGCGATCCACCTGCCTCTGCCTCCCGAGTGCTGGGATTAAAGGTGTGCACCATCACGCCCAGCTGTGACTGTTTTCTTTACATTTATATTTTTGGCCTTAGGAGGTACAGTTGACATAAAACAAAATTAGTCAACTTTAAGGACTTGGGTCCGTCTTCACACATGCACAGCCACGGTGAGGGCCATTCCTGAACCCCAATCTCCCTTCGCCCTGCTTCTCCTCCTGAGCTTCATAATAGAGTAAGGAGGCTGCAGCCAGTGTGTCCTTCCAGGGCTGTCAAACCCCGCAACTGTCCCTGAGGGTGACAACGATTAATGCCACCCCGACCCTGAGTAGTGCGAGGCTCCCATTTGGAAAATCAGGCCAGGGGTTTCCTGAGGAAGCAAAGGCCTCTCGAAGGTTCCACAATCAGGAGGCACAAGCTGGGACTTGCCTCCTCCCAGTGCTCAGCTCCGGGGATCCTGGCATTAAGAGGGAGCAGGAGAGGAAGAGTCCTAGAAATATCAGGGTTGTTGGAAATGACTGGATAGATCTGAGCATGGACACACACACATGCACGCACACACTCACAGGAGTGCACCTTATGCCGCAGGAACGAGGCAGACACGGGGCTATTGCCACACCAAGGATCTATTTGCGCTCCTCACTGCGCATGTGCGCTAGCGTAAGTCTCCTGATTGGGACCCCGCTGACTTTTGTGAAGGGTACGTGGTCGGCAGCTATCCCTGCGGGTGGGGAGGAAGGGGCCAAAAGGTGCTGGAAGCTGCACTGTCTTTCTTGCTGTGTGTCCTGTCCCCTCCCCATCAGTAAGGAGTGAGTGTCCCTTTCAAAGCCTTGCAGTCCCTACTGCTACGGCTCAGGGAAGGACAGGCGTGGGAGGCTCCGCCTGTCCATAACCTTGAAAGACAGATATTACCCACAGCTGGAGGCCAAGATGGTCCAGTGTTTGCAGGGGGCCTGATAGAAGTGTCACCCACCTGGCCAGGGGCCACTTCTACCCCACAGGAGGCCCAGGCCCTGGCTGGGGCTCACAGGCTTGGAGGCCCTTTGTAGGGGCGGCTGGGCAGCCACTGCCAGCCAGGAAGGGACTTCAAAGGCTCTCCTAATCCCTGTGACATTTTCTGACACAGGAGTTTGCTTTTTTTTTTTTTATGCTGCACATCAAAGCCTGGGCTTTATAAATAACCCTCATAAAAGCAGAGGGGCTTGTAAAGTTGAACAATAAGTCGCAAAGTGTGAGCAGGAGAGAAGTGGGGAAGTCGGCCTTTACCCCTGCTCTCCTCCCCCTCCTGCCTGAGCCCAGGAAGCAGAGTGCTGTGGGACACCCAGGGGGCCTGGTGTCCAGAGGCCTGGGGGTGAACCCGGAGGTCCCTTCCCCACTGCCCCTCCATAGGTGCCCTATGCGAGCCAGCCATTCCACGAAAACATCCTCCCACCTCTTCATCCTTTTAGTCAATCATCAAACACTCCCCAGTGCCATTCCAAAGTGTACAGAGCCCCTGACCTGACCGAGGGACACGAGCTTTTTGGAGTTGCTGCACTTAGAATGTGAGCCTTGCCACCTCCTAGCTCAGGGACGACTTCTTCTTCTTCTTCTTCTTCTTCTTCTTCTTCTTCTTCTTCTTCTTCTTCTTCTTCTCCTTCTCCTTCTCCTTCTCCTTCTCCTTCTCCTTCTCCTTCTCCTTCTTCTTCTTCTTCTTTTTTGAGACACAGTTTCTCTGTGTAGCCTTGGCTGTCCTGGACTCACTTTGTAGACCAGGCTGGCCTTGAACTCACAGCGATCCGCCTGTCTCTGCCTCCCAGGTGCCGGGATTAAAGGCGTGCGCCACTACAGCCCAGCCAGCCCAGGGACTTCTGAGGGTCACTGCCCTTAGGTGTGGAGAGTGCCTTCAGGATGGCACTAAACCAATGTAAAGATTAGAAACACCAGGGCACAGGAGGGTGGGACACTGGGCTGGCTCACTCCGGGGTAAGGCTGGTGTTGTCCTGACTCCAGTTAACCACACGAACAGGTGCCACAGCTGCCCTGGGGAGGCGGGAGAAACATCCAGTGTGACCTCAGCGAAGATGCTTTGTGGCAGAGGTGACAGCTGAGCTGGGATGAGATGTCAGCCAAGCAGGAGACCTGAAGAGGCCACTGAGGCAGGAGGATCAGACTAACAAAGGTAAGTTTTGTCCTCTTTCAAGTATTTCCCAAATGCCTGGCACCCAATGACCACTCATACCTGGGGTCCCCACCCTGCCTTCCCTAGGTAAATGCTATTACACCCACTGGGGCACCTGAGACCAGGAAGGCTCAGCGGTTGAAGCCATACAGAAAAGTCATCTTGGATCTAGACAAGCCTGAGTAGCCAGACAAGCCTGATGGATAAGTAGCCAAGCCGTGTCTATCCGGCGCCCTCCCTGGCCTCCCAGGGCTTTGAACCTTTGGCAGGTCGCCTCCCCTTGCTCAGCCGAGGTCCTCTCATCTGCAAACTGTAACTGAGGTGGGAGGGAGGATTCCCCTTATCTAATAAAACCACCCCCTTGCCAACCTCCTAGGGCAGGTACAGAGTGGTCCCCAGAAAAGGTGCAGGGACAATAGCAGCCCCCCTGGGAATGGCCGACCATCCCCAGAGACCTCTGTCAGCTCTGTCCCCAATGTTTCGAGGCCTTACATGCATCCTGAAAGCTCTGAGCTGGTTCCGGCCCCCATGCTCTCTGTGATGCGTGGCATGGACCCTTTGCTTACCACGCCCACATCAGGTCGCTGCACAGATGCCTGCGCTCTGTAGCTGAGGCACCTTGAGAACTCAGCACCAGAGGAGCGACTCATGGAAAGGGAAAGCCACCTACAGAGCCTTGGATACTGGAGGCCCTTCTTGGGGGCACCCTGATGCCCCCCATCTGGAAAGCAAGGGTGACAAGGCCACCCTGTGAGCAGGGGTTCCTCAGCTGTGGGATTTGTGTGTCTCACTTGCGAGGCTACTTAAAGAATTAATGGCCTGTAGGGCTGGAGAGACACCTCAGCAGCTAAGAGCACTTGCTGCTCTTTCAGAGGACCATCCAAGTTCAGTTCCCAGCACCCACATGAGGTAGGTCATGCACACGTGTAATCCCAGTCCTAGGAGATGTGATGACCTCTTCCAGCCTCAGCAGGCACTGGTACACATGTGGCATACACATAAAAAGTTTTCAGGAGCCGGGTGTGGTGGCGCACGCCTTTAATCCCAGCACTCGGGAGGCAGAGGCAGGTGGATCGCTGTGGGTTTGAGGCCAGCCTGGTCTACGAAAGTGAGTCCAGGACAGCCTAGGATACATAGAGAAACCCTGTCTCGGGGGGGGGGGCAGGGGGAAAGTTTTCAGGATTCCTCTGTGTAGCCCTGTGTAGTCCTGAAACTCTCTATAGGCCAGGCTGGCCTCGAACTCGGAGATCCTTCTCCCTGAGTGCTGGGATTAAAGGCGAGCGACACCACGCCCGGCTAGTTCCATCCTTTCATCCACATAGACCTCTGAGCTTGGAGGGGAGGTGTGTGCCATGCGCATCTTGGGAGGTGGCTCTTGTTTCTCTCGCCGTTTTACACCCAGGCAGACAGAGACACCCAGAGTGTAAGGTAAGGGTCTCAGCACAGGAGGGTTGCGTCCAGAGGAGCCTGGTGACGGCTTGCACTCATTTGCCCTCCCTTCCCTCCCTCACCAAGGGTTCCAAGCCTGCCCACTCCCTCCAGTGATGAGCGAGGTTTTCCTTTGTGTGCCCTCTGGAGTTCTAGATGCCTTGACATTAACTAAAGTTAAAACCCGAGCCAGGCGTGACGGCCAGTGCCTGGCATCCCAGCACTCAGGAGGCCAAGGCTAGCCTGGGCTACCTAGCAAGACCCCTAATCACAAAAATAAACAAAAGTAAATGAGTGAAATAAACCAGTCCCCAAAGGCACCCCCCAGCCTCAGGGACTGTGGGTACAAGATTGCTCCCCAATCTCAATGCCTGGGGACCCCAAGCCCCGGGATCCCCACCTATCCACTGATGGCGCCTATGCTGGGCCAGTCGGACGGTGGCAACCTGGTGGTGTCATCTCACGTGTGTCTGGGGATGCCAGGCTATTGTTTGGTACTGGGGGAGGGGCAGTACCACAGTGACAAGATTGTGGGATTGGCACGAACCCCCACTTCCCCTCCCAGCCGGCAGGCCCCCAGCAGGCCAGCAGCTTCTGCTATCTACGACCTCATTCATCACTGAGTGGGGCGGTGCCACTGTGAGGTCCCTGGGGACAGCTCCACCGCGGCCCCATCTGATAGAAATCCAGGCCCAGCAAACGCTCCACATGGGAAAGTGGCTGCTTGGAACCCGGAATAAATAACACCGCCGGCAGGAGGCACAAATCCACTGCTAATTATGGCGTATCCTGATTAAATGGGGTGCGTAAATAAATATTGCAGAAGGAAGATGAATTGGCCGGCAGGGCTGCCTAGGCTGGCGGGGCTCTGAGCCCCTCTTGCCCACTTTGTCCGGGTTGGGTTAAAGGACTAGGCTGTGGCTCAGCTAAGTGTGGGACTGGACTGCCCTCGGGGCCTCGGTTTCCTCACATGAGCCTAGGCTACACACTCTGGTCTGTGACTTTGTGTGGTAATATACAAGGCACGCAGGGCCTGGCAGTGCTGGGAGCCTCACTGTGACTCAGTTTCCCCATCAGCAAGCTGTGTATGTGGAGATCCCTGAGTAGCACATAGCATACCGTTCAGCAGAAAGCAGGTTCAACCAATGGTGCCAACACTACCCACATGAGCTGTCACTCAAAGCAGAGGTTTCTAAAGCAGCCCCAGGGAAGGCCGCACTTTCCACCCCTGCTCCGCGGCTCTCCAGAGACCTCTGTGTTTGCCATCATGGACGCCATCTAGTCATTTCTGAGGCACAGTCATAATAGCAGCAAGGAGGAGGGCAGCCATTCTGGAAAAGTTTAAATCAATTAGTTCCCTTCCAGAAAGCAGGCTGGGAAATGTAATGGGGAAATAATGACTTTTCTCCACGGGATCAGATGACAAAGGCCAGGGCCTGGCGAGGATACGGAGAAACTGGCTCGGTTTCCGATGGCCCATGTGGCCCTGGGAAAGTCTCCGTCCCATTCTAAGCCATGGTTCCCCAGGGAGTGGACTTGAGCCAGCATGCGGACTGGCTTCTAGATAGCGTGCCTCCCACCTCTCCTCCCTTCCTTGACCACAGCAGGCATCACTAATGGCTTGTAGCATCATTCTCACCCAGCCCAACTCAAGCCAACACTCAGCTAAAATGGGTCCAGTTAGCTCAGCGGCATCAGGCTGGGGTTAGATGGTCTGAGTGCCCCTCCATCATGAGGGGCACCAACATGGTTAGTTCTGCCCATCATGGCACTGATGATGGTCCTTCACACTCACCGAGTGAGTGTTCACTGTGAGCCAAGCTCTCTTCTTAACGCTTTCACGCATAAAATTGACTTCTCACCACTGCCAGACCAGGCAGAGACTAAAGCTATCTTATTTTAGACAAGAGGAAACCAAGGCCCAGATAGGAAAAGGCCCAAGGCCACACAGCTAGTAAGTGGGGAGGCCAGGATTCAAACACTTGCCTCTGTCTTACTGAAACAGTCCAGAGCAGAAAAAGACCCTGCTCTTGTCTTTGGGAAGAGGGCACCGGTTTTTCCAAATGGAACACACATTATCAGTTGGAACTATAAATAGCCTTGCTTTTTAAAGACAGGGTCTCTTTGTATAGGCTTGGCTATCCTAGACTCGATTTGTAGTCCAGGCTGGCCTTGAACTCACAGAGATCCACCTGCCTCAGCCTCCCAGAGTCCTGGGATTACAGGTGTGCATCACCCCTCCTGGCTTTATTAGTTTCATTTTAAACTGAGTCTCTGAGAGGTGATGGACGGTGCGTGGTCATGTGGCTTGCGAGGAAGTGGTACCCTTGTGGTGTGTGATGTGGTCCCCCAAGGGCAAGAATGGTGACTGTCTATCTTGGCAGCTCCAGAGAGGTGCCCGGGACCCGGCACCCCTGTGCCAAAGCAGAGAACAGATGCCGGATGAGCTAGCGCCTAGGAGCCTGCAGCCTTCTGCCACCAGCCCTCCCACCCCCAGATCACTGCTCTCCCTGCCCTTCGCTGACATACTTGCCCTGGCACTGTGACCTCGTCTCTCCTGTCCCTTTGGCCCCAGGTGACCGTGGAGGCTTCTGCTCTGGATCTGAATCCATCACAGGAGGGGATGATGTCCACCACCCTGCCTTCTCTATCCATCTTTTTCTGCAGCTACAGAAAAAGTGCAGGCCAGCATGGAGGGTGACAGTTCCCTCCAGGGAAGTCACTGAGTCCGCCACGTCCTTTCATCACCTCCCAACTGCCATTCTCTACCTCCAGGTGCTTTGGACAAATATCACAGGAGGGTGTGTACACAGCTGGCAAGATAGGGTTCTGGTAGGTGTGGGGGGGTGGTTTGGGGGAGAGCCGCCTGGTACCAGGCAATCCCCAGGGTGGTGTCACTCAGGGGACCTACAGAAGTCACAACGAGTCCAAATTCCTGAGTACCTACCCGACGCAATGTGCTTCCTTGCCCTGGGCCTCAGTTTCCCTACTAGGGAAATAGTAGAGTTGATGCTTGTTGTTTGTTTGTTTGTTTTGGCTTGCTGTTGTTGTTGTTGTTTTGAGACAGGGCCTCAGGTGGCACAGTCTGGCCTCAGGGTCACTAATGCAGCCAAGGGTAACCTCAAGTGTGTCATCTTCCTGTTTCCCTGTGCTGGGATGACAGGCGCATGCCGCCATGTACAGACGTGCAGCAGATACGCTGAGGGGCCTTGAGCCCAGCTCGCTACTGATGGAGCCGCATCCCCGGCCCCCGGAAACAAAACCGCAGGCCAGGACTGGAGCGATGGCTCGGCAGCTAAGAGCGCTGGCTGCCCTTGCAGAGGACCTTGGTTTAGTTCCCAGCACCAGCCTGGTGCCTGACAACTTTCTGTAACTCCCGTTCCCAAAGATGTGATGCCCTCTTCTGGCCACCACAAGTACTACAACCCATGTGGCTCAAACGCTAATATATATAAAGTAAAAAACAAAACAAAACAAAAATCATAGCAGGTTGGAGGCATCATCGCATGCCTTTCATCCCAGCACAGGCCCTAGCACTTGGGAGGCAGAGGCAAACAGATCTATGTGAGTTCAAGGCAAGCCTGGTCCAGGACAGCCAAAGCTACACAGAGAAACCCTGTCTTGAAAAACAAAACAAAACAAAACAAAACAAAACAAAAATCTCAGCAGAGGCAGGCAGATCTCTGTGAATTTGAGGGCAGCCTGGGCTTACAGAGTGACTTCTAGGACAGCCAGGCCTACTCAGAGAAACCCTGTCTCAAAAAACACAAGATAAAGCAACAGGAAGAAAGAGCAAATGAATGAATGAAATCAAATTCCAAGTCCCATAATGAACTTGAACGTGCTCTAGACCGTTGAACACCAGCTTTTTCTTTTCTTTTCAACTCACAGCAATCCACCTGCCTCTGCCTCCCGAGTGCTGGGAGTAAAGGCGTGTGCCACCACCGCCCGGCGAACACCAGCTTTTTCATCACCCTCTGCCAAGCCCTGCCACCAACCTCTGGTCCCTGAGGTGTCTTCCTAAAATCCTAATATTCCTAGAAAGGATTTGGAAGTACAAGAATTGCTCATTCCTTCCAAGCGGTTTTTTTGTCATGAGAATGTTCAAACACACAGGGAAGTTGAAAGACATTTACAATGAACCTTAAACACCCACCCCGTGGTGCCTGCCTTTAATATTTCATCATACCGGCCTTATCAAGTGGTGGCACCCTGGCAGCTTCGAGCGGGATGTGCTGGGTGTCAGAGGAACCACTACAGACAGCGCTAGCTACCTTGGTGAGCAGACCCCACAGTTTCCAGACTTCACTGAAAGAACAGTTCAAAGCCAGGGCCATCAGTAGGCATGTGGGCAGCTTTCCTCCACAGCCATTCAGGGATGCAGATGCAGGTGCCATCCTTCTTTTGTCCCTGTCCTGCCCGGCCCTGCCTTCTGCCTTGAAGTAGACAGGGAAATTGACAGGGAAGAAGCCAGCCACCCCATGCACAGTGTGTATTTAACATCACAGGTGAAAGCTGTTCATGAGGGCATCCTGGAAAAGAAATATCCCCCGGGGGGCACTGATCCCAGCATTCACTCCACCCAGAAGGGTCTTGGTTTTTTGGCAGCCAGTTCTCTGTCTCTGTACACTGTGGCTGGGCACCCCAACATACTGAGTCATCCCAGCTGCCTCTACTCCAATCTCTGGGCTACCCCATGTCCAGGCGGAGGGGAACTGACCATCTATCCTGAGGAGTTTAACACTGCTCTACAAACATGTACTAAGCTCTTACCTTATACCTGGCTCTGCGCTGAAGTGAGTCTGGCGGTTCCTTTTTTTTTTTTTTTTTTTTGGTTTTTTGAGACAAGATTTCTCTGTGTAGCCTTGGCTGTCCTAGACTCGCTTTTTAGACCAGGCTGGCCTCGAACTCACAGTGATCCGCCTGCCTCTGCCTCCGGAGTGCTGGGATTAAAGACGTGCGCCACCACGCCCGGCTGGCGGTTCCTTTTTTACTTTACCTTTTCCAACAGAAGCCATGAGATCACCTAGTTCCTGAAAGTGGGTGGAGCTAAAATTAGAAACAGGGGGGGGTAGGGGGGAAGGGGAAGGTCAGAGCCAATATGTCCTTTTAACTTATCTTGTTTTCTTATGATTTAGTCCTTTTGTTGTTGTTGTTGTTTGTTTGTTTGAGACAGGGTTTCTCTGTGTATCCCTGGCTGTCCTGGACTCACTTTGTAGGCCAGGCTGGCCTCAAACTCAGAGATCCGCCTGCCTCTGCCTCCCGAGTGCTGGCATTAAAGGCGTGCGCCACCACGCCCAGCTATGATTTAGTCTTAATTATGAGTATGTGTGTCTACTCTGTGTTGGGGTGTGTGCCTCTGCACCTAGGTGTTGGACCCACTGGAGCTGGCCTTACAGGCAGTTGTGAATTGTCTGACCTGGGTGCTGGGAAATGAACTCAGGTCCTCTACAGTAGTATGTGTTCCTAACCACTGAGCCATCTCTTCAACCCTGGTTTTCACTTATTTCCCCCCTGCCCCCACCCCCCAAGACAGGATCTCATAGTGTAGATCATGCTGGCCTAGAGGTCATGATCCTCCTGCCTCAGCCTCCTGGGTGCTGGGATTACCCACGGGTGCCTAAGTCCAGCTTTGATAACTTGATATTGGTACCTTCCAAGGGTCTAGCCCAATCCCAAGGCTTTTGCTAGAGACTTCTACAAGAGTTAACAATACCAAGGAGAGCTTCGCTAAGACCACACCGACAACAGCTGAGCTGAGACGCAAGTCCTAACATCGCTCCTCGCGTTCCGGCCCTCTTCTGTCCTGTCAGGCCCTGATGGTGAGGCAGGGTTTCTGCTTTCATGTGTGTGAGTGTTTGCCTACATGGCTCTGTGCAGCACACATGTGCCTGATGCCCACAGAGGCCAGGGTAGGCCGGCAGATCCCCTGGACCTGGAGTTACAGACAGTTGTGAGCTGCCGCGTGGGTGCTGGGACTCGAACCCAGGTCCTCTGGAGGAGCAGCCGGAGCTCTTGCTACTGAGCTGGTCTTCCAGGCCCTGGGACTGCTGTTCCGATCACTATGTTTTATAATCCATTTATTTATTTACTTATTTATTTACACTTATTTACCGTAACTGGAGGGTGCTTCCACTGAGCTATAGCACCAGCATATTCTTGTTACATGAGAAAAAGAAAAAGGAAACTCAGAGCAGCGAAGTGACTAACCCAAGGCCCAGATGGCCAGGTTGGGTTCACAGCCCAGCCTCCTGACCCCAGTGGGGCACACGTTGGTGTCTGTGGTTTTTATGACCTGGCAACGACCTAGAAATGTTTGAAGGATGGCAGAACGCTGGTATTTTAAGCTGGTAGAAAGCGTTCCCGAACGACTTAGCAAACAGCTAACGGAGTCCTTCACAGCTGGATCCCAGCTCACAGCTGGATCTCAGCCAGAAGGGGACAAGGGAGGGGTGCTCTCCTGGAGCGCTCTGGGTCTGAGCCCAGGGTGGGGGGCTCCCTGTGGGGACTGGGCAGGAAGGGAGCAGCCTATCGACAGCGGGGACGGCAAAGGGTCCAATCAATGCTATCTCTCCAGGCCATGCCTGGCCAGACATTGATTTCCAGCACTGTTGTTAACTCCCTGTTTATGTAACGCCTGAACTTTGCACAACTGAACATTTACTGTGCGGAGAGGGCCTGTTGCCATGAAAACCAGGCTGCACTGACAGCCGGGACACGGCCCTATCCCTGTTTTATTGGCCTGCGCAGAATGTATTTTAACCTTGATAAGTCAATAACTTTTTATACAAAAGGAGATCTGCCAAGAGGGCTTAGGACCCACTGGCCTTTCCAGGTCAGAGGGGAGGTGTAGCAGCTGGCTTTAATCCCCTGGAAATCTCTCTGCCACTCACAGCCACAGAGAACCAGGCCAGGCCAGCAGAGACCAGTACCTACGTGGGGGGGCTTGGGCGGGGACCACCCTCACTTCCAGCCTCTGGTTACTGATGCCTCCAATGGAAACACTGATTGGAAAAGAGACCCAGGAAGACTCAAATTCCAACTTCACCCTCGAATGACTTTGAGCAAGGCCAAGGTCACCAAAAGGTCACCCTTGTAGCCCAGCTAGTGAGGCCTCTCCATGGCCTGTGCCGGGCTTCTGGATGAAGAATCACAATCATTGGGCCGTGATTGTCATCGACACATGTCTTTTACAATAAGACATGTGCCTGCTTTCTCATTATTGTCTGAGGTGGCTACGGTTGAGGCCAATACCCCCATTTTTCAGATGTGCAAACTGAGGCCCAGGGAGGAATGTCTAAGAGGGTTGTTCTCACAGACTTCTCAATGGCCCAGACCGGTGTGCTTCCAAACTCAGAAACATAAACACAGGAATAACAATAGCAGCCTCCCACCACCACCCCAACCCCCTACTCTCTCCCCACCCACAAGCTGCCGGTTCCCAGACTCAGCAGACATCACTAGCTGATGACAGCACAGCGCTGTCCCTCCTGAGCTTGCCTCAGAATCCTCAAGTCAGAGCTGTGTTCCAGGTGGAACTGTGTGACCCCAAAGGGCTCTGTGGTCAAGTTCTCCTCTGTGTTCCAAATTTTTGTTGTTGTTGTTGTTGTTTTGTTTTTCGAGACAGGGTCTCTCTGTGTTAGCCTTGGCTGTCCTGGACTCGCTTTGTAGACCAGGCTGTCCTCGAACTCACAGCGATCCGCCTGCCTCTGCCTCCCATGTGCTGGGATTCAAGGCGTGCGCCACCACGCCCGGCTTCTGTGTCCCAAATTTGCTGCATGACCCAAGTGCTTTCCCTCTGTGGACCTCTTGATCCACAGTGATGTAACACAGGGAAATTAACAGCTCTGGAACCTCCGTGATGCCTGACTTCCTGTTCCAACTCAGCCGCTGAGCCTTTCCAACTCCATCAACAAATACTGAGCTAGAACTCCCAATGCAGGGTAACTGGGTGCTCGGACAGATGCCAGCCACGATGACTTCAGGGTAGGGAAGGCAGCTTCTGATGAGGGAATATCTTTTTTTTTTTTTTTTTTTTTTTTTTTTTTGGTTTTTCGAGACAGGGTTTCTCTGTGTAGCCTTGGCCATCCTGGACTCACTTTGTAGACCAGGCTGGCCTCGAACTCACAGCGATCCGCCTGCCTCTGCCTCCTGAGTGCTGGGATTAAAGGCGTGCGCCACCACGCCCGGCGGGAATATCTTTTTGTTGTGATCAACCTGATCACACTTTACCCATCAGAAAGGAGAGAGAGGAGCGCTTGCTGGCTAGAGGTCAGTCTTTTTTTTTTTTTTTTTTGGTAGACCAGGCTGGCCTCGAACTCATAGCGATCCGTCTGCCTCTGCCTCCCGGGTGCTGGGATTAAAGGCGTGCGCTACTACCGCCCTGGAACTTCCTCCAGTCTTAATATAATTCTGGATCCCTTGTCCAGGGAATGGTGCTGCCCACAGTGGGCAGATTTTCCTGCTTTCATTAACATAATCAAGACAGTCCTGGGCTGGAGATATGGCTCAGTGGTTAAGAGCACTGTCTGCACTTCAGAGGTCCTGAGTTCAATTCCCAGCAACCACATGGTGCCTCATAGGCATCTATAATGTGATCTGGTGCCCTCTTCTGGTATGCAGGCATACATATAAGCAGAACACTATATGTAATAAATAAATCTTAAAACAACAACAACAACAAAGATAGTCTTTTGCCACCACAGGCCAGCCTGATCTTGCTCATTTAAACTAGCTGCCACAGTGGGTAGGTAGGAAAGGGTGTCTCAGACTAGGAACATGTTTGAGCTGGGACCCAAACTACACTAAGCCAGACGTGCAAAGAGTAAAAGGGGAGGGTGCAGCGTCTCCCAGGCTGGGTGGGCAAGGGTGTGGCAGTGAGGTAGAGTCCAGTGGGGGCAAGGGTGGGCTGTGCCTGGGGAGCTTCTCAGGGGTCCATCCATGAGGCCCGCCTGGGTTTTTTCATTAGACCCTGCAGCTTGTGGTGCCCTGGTCTCTACCTCATCCCTTTTGCCTGGCCCCCCCACCCGCACCCCCACCATGGGCTCCAAGTCCTGGGGGGTGGGGCAGGTGAGTGACAAGGTTACCCGGGTTCCCTCCCTCCCCTTTTCTCCCTGAGAAACATAAAGAGCTCTTTCTTTTCTGCTTATTAATAGCTCTGATTAAATTATCTCTGAAAAACCTACATGGTGTGCACCAATGGGGGCACGGCTCCCTCCTGGCTCTGGCCTAGATTAGAGCAACCAGGGCAGGTGAGGCAACTGGGGGAGGGGGGCGGGGTGGAAGGCTGAGGCCTCCGCTCCACTGCCAGAATCCAGGCCCAGCTCTGCCTGCTCGGCCCTTGCTGGGACTCAGCTCCTCAGCTGGGAAAGCAAGCTGGGCAGGCAGCATCTTTTCCATTGGGCTCGCCACACCCCCACACACACCCCATGTCCTCCCCCCTCTCGTGCCTGGGGTCCCCTCACTTTTCCCCTTGGCTGTTTATTGTTCTTGTCCACCGCTCACAGGTGGCCATCAGTGTGTCTCCTGCACCACCTGCCCTGCCCTGGGGCAGCTTCTGCATCCGCCCTGTGAGCTGCCTTCTCAGAGACCAGAGGGTTTCTATCTCTCCACTGGTCACCCTGATCCTCAGGGTTGGGCCCAGGACAATTGTTAGAATATGCTTAATATGGGGGGGGGGGATCAGCAGTGGAACTGGGACGGCCAAGCCTCTGTAGTGAGAGCAGGACTATGCTGGTCGGTGGTGGAGCACGCCTTCAATCCCAGCATTTGAGGCAGAGGCAGGCTGATCTCTGTGAGTTCGAGACCAGCCTGGTCTACAAAGTGAGTCCAGGACAACCAAGGTTACACAGAGAGACCCTGTCTCAGAAAACAAAAATAAACAAAAAGTGAGAACAGGACTAACTTGACACATCATGAATATCGCTTTACAGAAGGAAGAAACTGAGGCACAGAGAAACAGAATCACTTGGAGGCATCCCCCCATGAGTCTGTTTCCACTTCCTCCTTCCCTTCATAAAAATAGAAAATAGAGCTCCCTTTAATGCCAGCAGTTGTGGGGAGCAGAGGTAGAAAGACCCGGCAGATCTTTGTGAGTTCGAGGCTAGCCTAATCTACGGTCGGAGTTCCAGGCCTGCTAGACCTTGTGTGGAAAAAAAAGAAAGAAAGAAAGAAAAGAATGGGAGAAAAAGAGAACAGAACAATTCAGTGTGGTGGCTCACATTTATAATCTTAGCACTCAGGAGGCCCGAGGCAGAAGGTTTGCCTTAAGGGCCAGCCTGGGCTACATAGCAAAACTATTTGAGAGAGAGAAAAAAAATGTGGGCCACTTCATTCATTAATTGAAAGATGAACTCAACACACCTTGAGTTTGTAAACCAGCGCTAGGGAGCCCTGAGAAGCCTCAAGCTTAGGGAAACAGGTGAATATCAGCCTATCAGCCTAGACATAGCACAAAGGCGGCAGGCCTCGACCCATGGAGGGCTTCCCGGAGGAGGAGGCTCACCACCTGCAGTCTGAAGGAGGAGCAAGAGTTGGCTGTGGAGGATGGACCCTTTAGGTAGAGGGACAATATCTGCAAAGGCCCTGGGGTGAAAGAGGCACACATGAGGGAGGAGTCTGTGTATTTCCGAGAGATTGCTGTGGAGGGTCTCAGGGGAACGGTGAAGGAGTGGGCTGACAGCTAACCCCTGGTCCCCAGTGTCCAGGGGCTGGACTGCCTGGGGGTCCTGAGGGCTGTAGCAAAGGAATTTTAACAGGGTCTCCAATCACACCCCGCTAGTACTGCACACCACTTGGAGCGAGCGCTAAAGCAAAGGTTATAACCTCGCCAGGGTGGGGAGGGCAGCTGTGCCTGTCTGTTTGGAGGCTTACATTCACACAACAGAGGCACAGTGGGTACCCCGAAAACCCACCATTAGCCCTCACAACCTCCCTCTGACCTTTAGACACAGCCGGCCCCTTCAGATCTCACCCCTAGCAACCTTCTCCCCATCCCACCAACCCCCTCCCCCACCCACTCTGTTTTGGAATCATGCCAGGTCCTTTGGAAACTACTGGCCCACATCGGGAGAAGTCGACAGGAAACGGGCCCAGAAAAGAGAAGACATTTGCTGTCAAGGTCACGTCCTGTCGATCTGTGGCTGGCGAGGGGTGTGATAGCCACGGTGGAGGGTCCCAGCTCTGTCACTGGGTGACCTTGGGCAAATCTCCTGGCTAGGTGATGAGGGAAGATCACGTGACCGACAGCAGCGTCCCAGGCTTGAAGAAGGTTGTAGCTTGGCCCAAGGTTCACCTTGACCACCTCTCGCCCCAGGCCTCTTTTCTCCTTGACTTTGGTTGTCACTGTCCCCTACCCTGTCCCAGGCTTGAATCTGGTCTCCCCCACCTGTCCTTGCCCTGGGTCCAGCCAGCCAGTCTCCTGGGCAACTGGCCCTGACGTCAGGGCTGCTCTGGCAGCTGGCCCAGGGGGGAAGCAGCTGGCAGCTGGTCGTGTTTCCAGGTAAATCCCCACCCCCCAGCTAGACTCAGGGAGCAGAAAGGGAGGGGGGCACAGGAAGCCACTGAGAAATAGAGCAAGTACGGAAGCCGGCATCTGCTAGGAACCTCATTCTCTGTGCTGCTTCTGCCCTAGATAAGGAGTGGGTGGCCTACTTGGGCCTGCCCTGGAGGTCCCTTGCCAGTGCCTCTCCCAGATTCTGGGCAGGAGGGGATGGTTGCCTCCTGAAAGTAGGCTAAGGCCAGTTGTAGTCCACACAGAAGCCTGGATTCCAGCACTCCGGGATAAAGGACCGCAGCTAACACTGAGCGCCCCGTGGTGTGGTGTTCTTTCATGGGGCCCTTACAACAACAGCCAGATACAAAGGGGATTAAGGCGTCCTGTCTTCTCATTATACAGACACAGAACAGGCCCCAAGTCCTGAGATAAACGGCCAAGGTCAACAGCAAGCAAGGTTCTGGGGGACCTTGTTTAGGCTTTAAAGCCTAAGGTGGGGCTGCATGGGGGGGTGTCTGGTTGGTTGATGCTTTTTTTTTTTTCAAGACAAAGTTTCTCTGTGTAGCCTTGACTGTCTTGGACTCACTTTGTAGACCAGGCTAGCCTTAAACTCACAGTGATCCACCTGCCTCTGCCTCCCGAGTGCTGGGATTAAAGGTGTGCGCCACCACTGCCTGGCTGGTTGATGCTTTTTATTTCTGCAGGAGCTGTGTGTTCAGCTTGGTTTTGTGACAGACATTAACAATGGAGGATCCTGTCAATAAAAGAGAATGCTACCTGGGGCTGTCAGGCAAATAAGAATGGAAGCTGCTACTTAGGTTTAGGTGATACCGTGCCTTAGTTTCCCTTTCTGTTAAGTGGAGGAAAAATTAGAGCCTCATCAGGTAAGGTGGTTTGGGCCTATAGTTCCTGTACTCAGGAGGCTGAGGCAGGAGGATTGCTTGGAGTTAGGAGTTTGAGTGAGACCATCTGAGCGACATAGTGAGAGAACACTGCCTGCCATGGTCACTGTATACATCTGTGGGATGTAGCTTATGACTGACTCAGCATGGAGTTTGTGCTCCACAGATCTCAGCATTGATGGCAAAACTCCACTACTGTCCCCAAATGCTCCAAGGTAGTCAGGACATTTCACATCTTTTCATCTCAGCTTTGTTAGTAAACTGAGAACGGGTGCCAAATATCAGTTTCTCTGTAAAATGTAAGTCAGAATGCCTATCTCAGTTTTGAAGATTAGGTGTAGTGTGCACTGCGTGTGTGTGTGTGTGTGTGTGTGTGTGTGTGTGTGTGTGTGTGTGTTCCTAAGGATTGATCTTGGGTCTTGCACACCGTTTACCATTTAGTTCCACTACAACCTATTCTTATTATCTTTAACACACTCCTCATAGGGTCTGTCCCAAGTGTAAACGAGATAATGAAGATGCTACACTCAGCACAGTGTCTACCTTCAAACAGACATCTCAATAAATAATACTGCTTTTTACCCCTATGTCCTCGACAAAGGGACTACAACTACCAGCACGCCTTGCGCTCCCAGACGGGACCCCTCCGCTCGTCTTGGGCGCACAGCATGCCGGGAGTTGTAGTCCTCTAGGAGTAGGCCCCGCCTTGTCCCACCTTGGGTAAAGAGGTTGGAGAGCCGCCCTGCCGGCCTTTGAATTTTGCCGCGAAAAGCGCGCGTGGCGGCCCCGGGCCCCGCCTCGCGGAGGACGCGGTGCCGCGTCACCGTGGTAACCGCCTCCCGGCTGCAGCTGATTGGGCTATGACACGGGGGGCGGGCCGGGGGCGAGACGCAGCGGCGGCAGCGGGCGCCCGCGCCTGTCAGTCGTGTGGGAGCGGAGCTGCGGGCAGCACTGCCGGCCCGGCACCTCCACGAAGAGGCTGCGCGCGCCGGCCAGGCCGGGCGGAGAGCCGGGCCCGAGGCCAGGCGACCCTGCCGGGCAGCGCGAGGCTGCGGCCCCGGGAGCCCCGCGAGCCGTCCGGGGGGCCCCGGGCACGGGAGAGACCAGCGCGCCGCCTCTGCTGCAGCGCTCGAACCCCGCGCCCGGTGCACAGCTCTCCATCCCCTCGAGTCTGCCCTGCGCCGGCTGGATCTGCTGGTCCTCAGCGCCAAGGCCCGCGAGGCTGCATCCCAGCCTCTGCCGCTCGCTGCGGCTGCCACTGCCGCTGCTCGCCGGCTTCCCCTCCCCCCACACCCGGGGCTCGGAGCAGGAGGAGGAGGAGGGGCCGGTGCGTTCTCGGCGCTGCTCTCTGCAACCTGCGGGGGCCGGTGCACGCCGGCATAGGAGCCGGGGCCGCTGCAGGTGCGTGCAATCCTCCTTGGAGACGGACTCTTCTCCTCCGGGCAAGCCCGGGAGCTGCAGGCCGAGGGCGGGAGGGCAAGCGAGAGGAAGCAACAAAGACAGGCTGCAGCTGGGGTTGGCGAGAGGGGCCGCGGCCGCCGGCCTCCCAGCGCGGACGGAGAGGGCGCCCTGGGAGAGGCGCGGGCAGAGCTGCAGCGGTGAGCCGAGACCCGGAGGGAGGCGCAGCGCCTCCCGCCGGACGCATGGAGCACAGTCTCCTGCGAGGATGCGCCGCCTGAGCGCGCGAGCGACCGGGGTCCCGGGCGGACGCGACCGGTGCTGAGAGGATAAAACCTTTTCTCCGACTTCGGACGGCGCTTTCGGGAGCCCTCACCGACAGCTCCCCTTCCCACCCGAAGAAAGGCATCGGGGGCCTTCCTCCGGCAGTCTTTATCACCCTTGCATGGCCAAGACCCACCGATTGGAGCGTCCTGGCCTCTGAGACTTGGTGCCCTTCGCCTACCTGGCTGACACGGTGAGTTGCACGGGGCCGGAATTTTGGGTTTTAGCTGGGGGCGGGGGCGGGCAGGCCCTGGCAATCGGACCACCTGACAACCTGCACTGGCCTAAAGTGGCCCTAGGTTGTTGGGCACCCAGAGGCAGCAACGCTTACTGTCCGCCCCTGTCCTGCCCACATAACTTATTTGGACTGGCTGGAGTGGAGGGTGTGGACCCTGGTCCGCTGAGCTTCAGCAGATGCCAGAGAGGAAAGGTCACCCCAACCGTGAAGCTAACAAAGGTAGTGGCTCTGCCCTCTGAAAATTCCCAGGGAACTCTTAGTTTATGCAGAAATCGATTGGGGGCACCCAGGGTGGGCTAACATGGAGGGTCTACAAAACAACCTTTGAGATCTTGAAGAGCCAGGGTTCAGAGGCGTGGAGTCCCAAAACTTCTGTCTGACGATTGTGTCTCTATTGTCGCAAATAACTCACAAAGACAGCATGTTCCCAGTGGGCTGCCTGTGACATCACTGCCCGACCTCTGATGTCAGCGACATTGTGGTGACAACGCTAGCCTTGACCCAGAGCTAGCGACAGCCAGGGCTGGGTACCTTCCGGCAGTAGAAGATGAAGGCCAACACCCCCCCCATCCTCCCCTTGGCATCTTATGACCTAAATCCCCTGTCACCACTGGAGGTGGGGGAGGGAGGCAGTGCCAGCTGTCCCTGCTGCCTACGCGATTCCTACCCCTAAGGACAGGTGTTCAGAACTCTGCCCGTGTATGCCGGCAGTGTCTGGGGCCCATAACTCCCAGACAGAGCAACCTCCCACTTTTAAGTAGGATGCTCAAAAGGAGGCCCCACGAACCCCCACCATGTACCAACCAGGAGCTGAAGTTCCCCAGGGTCCCCAGAGAAATGCAGGCTTCAGCCTTCAAACGTGCTGTTCTGAGAATTCTAATGTTCTGCCCGAGGGGGAGAGAGAGGAGCTGTGACCTTCCTGGTGCGTGCGTGTGTGTCTGTGTGTGTGTGTGCGTCCTGTTGTTCACCCCCCAGGTGAGGGGCCTAGGCCCAGCAGGAATCCTGCCTAAGCCGTTCTCCTTCCGGTGTTTAAGATGATTTTGACAAGCAGTGTGATGGATGCCTGTTAAGCAAATGCAGGGCAAAGTCAGAGCTGAGATCTGAACCTGTCCACCTCTGCCAAGGCCGGAGGAGATGGATGCTGAAGGCGAGAGCGCCTCCCTCCCTCCCCACCACACTCCAGCAGCAGCCCTGTACCGTGTGGTGCCCAGAGGACGCCTAGGCCAGGTCCCCTTACACTTCCATGCCCATCCCAGCAGTCACTGCCAGGATCAGATACGGGTGAATCAGCTACAGCCATATTTCTAGGGGAAAAGGTCGGAGAACCTGGTGTCATTGCTCCCGCAGTGAGGGGGCGGGGGACAGGTGAGAGCAGAAAAGTGAGGGGGGCCATTCTGAGACGCCAGGCCTGGTCTCTGTGGAGACAGCATTTTTTTTTTCACGTCCTCCACCCAAGCTCTTGTATTAACAGGTCAATAAATAACTGGGGCAGATGCTTTGGGAGTTTGGTGGGGGGTAATGGTGTTTCCAGCTGAAGCGGTTTCCTTAAACACAAGCTTCTGAGGACTGGGATGCAACAGCAGTTTGGGGGGCAAGGGGAGGCTGTGGTACAGGGCTGTTTGCACGGCCTCCCGACACTTCCCAGTTTAGAAACAAACTTGGAGTGCACGCCAGAGACACACACACACACACACACAGGCGGTTGGAGGCCCTCTGTGGAGTATTTACACTCCCTCAGCCAAGGCAGAGGGAAAGGCTGTCAGAGTTGGGCAACTCCTTCTGTTCCTCTCCCTCGGCTCCCCGGGCTTGGCACCGAGCGCCAGACGACGAGGAGCAGGGGGAGTGCCAGCTTACCCGGCGGCGGCGTCTTCCGGAGCGCCAGGCATTTTGCAGCATTTCGGCTGCTGCTTGGAGCGGCTTGTGCTGTGACCCATTTTGTGGATGAGAAACCCAAGGCTCAAGCCAAGGAAGTGATGGCCTTTTTTTTTGAGGTTGCACAGCCAGGCAGCTGCAGTGGCTTGGCCTCCGTGGCCCTGGGTTCAGAGTCTCCAGGACACGGGCACAGGGGAGGCGTGCCTGCCCTTGGGTGGGTTTCTGGGTTGAGACAAGACCAGCTGAGCACAGTGTCAACTCCTACCAGGCCTGGTGATCTCAGCCTGTTCCCCCTTACCTGCTGGGCTCCTTCCTATAGCTCTGGAAAGGGGAACATTTAGCGTGACCCCCACCTGCCAGAGGTAGTCAAGAAGCCAGCCCTGGCCCTTGGTGTCTTCTGCTTGGCCTCCTGGGCTCTCTTAGAGGGCTTGGGGTGATGGCCTCAGACCACCCCCAGACCGTAGCCACTTGGAGTACCTGGCAGGCTCTGCTGGTGGAAGGCAGGTTTAGATGGCAACAGTACTTTAATGGGTGGAGCTCCTGACCCAGCTGCGGGTGGGGACGTCCCTGAGGAAGATGGCACCTGAGTTCCCCACTGCAGGCAGTTCCTGAGGAGTGCACTGCTCAGAGCTGTCTGAGGGTAGTCCTGAGGTGGCCTGTGGCCTGTTGTCTCAGGTGACAGGGCAGGTGCGTAAAGGCGCTGCAACACCCCTGCAGCCTCTTAGCCTCAGTGGCCCAGTCGGGTCACTTACCCAATGCCCTGACCTTTGGAGCCTTGCAGTTCTGAACTAGGAATACGCCCCGCTGGGTTGCTTGACGCCTTTGCTGAGAAACTTGAAGCTCCCCAGGGAAGGCTATGGCAGGGAACCAGACTCTGGAATGGTTGGGTCTGGAACTGACCGGTTGTGTGACCCTGCTGCTTGACTCTTGAGTCTGTGGCTTGGTTTCCTCAGCTATCAGGAGCTACTAGCAGCGCCCGCTGCCCAGGGGCGTGGTGAGGCATCCCCGGGGGCTCAGTGCAGGCCACAGCACACGCTAACTGTTCCCTGTAACTGTAGTTTATACCTGCTATTAGCATAATCCCCGGCTCTCCCAGTGTCTTGGAGCCCAGTTCCTAGGCTGGGGGTCCTTTACCCTTCCAGCGCCTCAGCGAGAGGGCCCCTGCGTGTTGAGCCCACATGGTGAGCACACGTGGCTCCCATCTGAGTGCCAGAGGCTCTGGGGCCTGGCCAGGGCGTCCTCTCCAACCTCCCTCCTGCCCACTCTGCTTTGCCAACCCGCCCCAGTCAGAGGAAGCAGGCAAGCAGCTCGTATTCATGAACCGTAATTCAATCAGGCAGCGATTCCTTGGGGCTGGGCGGGGGTGAGAACGGGGAGGCGCGCACAAAAGGGCCGCTTTATTACCTCCCGCGGGCCGGGAATTGCTGCTCTCCCCCAGCACCGGCCGGAGCCGCCTTTATTGTGTTAACCCATTTGCGTGTCAAGAGCTATTGTGCGCTTTCTCGCTGCCGCCTGTGCGGTGCGGCCGAGGGAGGAGGGCTGCGCTGCTGGCCGGTCACCTCCGCGGGCGCCGCCCGCCACCCTGATTGGTTGCTAAGCGATTTGCATCCAAGGTAATCACTTTTATCTCAGAAGGATGTCGACTATAATTATAAGCTACTGACATCTTTTGAAATCTGCCTAATGACTATTTTAGTCTGCCCGGGCTGGGGGTGGGGAGGGAGGGGAATTCTGCAAAGGGTGGAGGCTGTTGTGTGTGTGTGGGGGGGGGGGGTGTATGTGCAATCCTTCCACCTGGACCACTGATGGCTTAGTTGAGAAACAGCTGAGTGCCTCACTGCCAGCCTCAAACAAAAGGCAAGCCAAAGCTGGCGGCTGGTGGGGTGCTCTCCCGTTCACCCCTTGGTGGAGTTAGGGCCATTTCAGAGGTGGGGAAATAGAGGCCTCTGCAGGAGAACCAGATGACCCGAAGCTATCTCAGTCCCTCTCAGACCCCTACCCCCAAACCCATTTCACTGGGCACACAGGATATGTTTATGGCACGGTCACACAGCCAGGGAGTGGCAGGTGGAGGGCAGTGTGTTCCTGTAGTCAGGGTGGCTGCGGGGAGGACAGGGAAACTGGGCTAGGGTTCTCTCCCCCATCTGTAGTCTCCTCGGATGGACCTTAGCCTCAGCCTTGATGAGGGCAACCTGGCATGGCCACTGTTGCACTGTCCTCAGGCCTTCAGCTAGAGTGAATCTGCAGGCAGTGGGAGCCCTGGATTGGGTGAGAGCAAGGCTGGAGGGACACCCCCCCCCCCAGAACAAAAGGCCGCAGCTGCTCAGAGAGGGTGTCCTGAAGGGACTGAGCATCTGTCCAGCCTAGCATGCACAAGGATATCACAGGCCGAGGGATCACCCTTGGCGTGGCCAGGAAAGGACAGCTTATAAGGAGTGGATGGGTAAAGGAGAGCGTTGGAAGGGGCATCTCAAGGTTCAAGCTAATGGTCCCGTGTGGTTCAAGGGAAGATGGGTGGCCTCATGGCCTGGGAGCTAGGGAGGTCAGCAGGGGACTTGGGGTCCTCTGTCTGGGCTGGAACCCTAGTTTCTATCCTCATTGGGTGTGTGTGTTCCCAGACAGATTGTGGGCCTCAGTTTCCTGATGGGTTTATTGGCAATAGCAGTTCTCCTATGGGCTCGTGGGTGGGAAAATATTGTGTGTGCAGGGCACCCTCAGGACCTGTGGAGAAGAGCAAGCTAGGCTCGGGTCCTGGCCATTAAACTCCGCTCCATAGCAAGCCATTGCCCCAGCTCTAGAAGCTGTCTGCCACCCCCCTCCCCGGAGGAGCACAGGAGGTGAGGCCAGAGGAACTGGCTTTGACCAGGTTCCCAGAGACTTAGACATAGGCTTAATGACCCAGGGTCTGTAGGGAGGGGACCTCCCTGGGAAGGAGGAGCCCAGCCATCAGCTGTCTGCTTCAGGATTCAGTTCTGGCTGAGGGCCAGCAGCCTGGCAGAGCCAAGGCCGAGCATGGCACCACTGGAGGCTTCTGCAGGCCACACACCCTTGCCATCTGTGTGACTACAGGCTCCCGCTCTGTCAGGTGGGCCCAGAGCCCGTCTGAGAGGAACGGTATGAGGGTAGGCTAGGGTAGATGGTGAACAGGAATGGTCATTGGCTGCCTGGTGGGCTCCTGGCATCAGAGACACAAAGAAGGCCTTGAGTGGTCTCAAGCAGTGGTGAGATACGAGGGAGAGGTCTCAGACTCTAGATCAGGCCAAATGCCACGGTAGAGGGATTCACCACATGCGGCCTACCGGGCCAGCGAGCCAGAGGGTGAGATGTCCGGGTCCCTGCCCCCGGGGGCCTCAGCTCTCTCAAAACATGTGAAAGCTCACAGGTAGACACTTAGAGTATGGGAGGCTTCACGGAAGGAGAGCTTTGAGGCCCTTCTCCTTTTAAACCCCTCTTCCTGTCATGAGAATCACTGTCGACATCCGCCGTGTGCCAGGCCGGGCTTTGACGTTTAACTCCCCCTACGGTCCCGCCAAGGACAGTTTGATCGTTGTTGTATAAGTGAAGTGGGGTTCAGTAAGGCGAAAGGGAACTCTAGGGCCAGGGCCACAGGGGAGCAGGGTCCTCTTCCTCCTCCTCTGTGGAAAGTGGTCAAGATGCCCGAGCAGGAGCTAAGGGGCCTGTTGCAGGCTAGCCATCTCTTCGTGTTTTGTACAACCTTGAATAGGTTGCCCCCTATCTCAAGCCAGACTCAGCGGTGTCCCTCATAAAATGTCAAGGATGGTAAGTGCCGTGGCAGGCCTGGCTCCCCTTCTGCCAGTCGCCGCCCTCTTCCCCTGCTGCGTTCTCTTCCTGACCTTGAGCTCTTTCCAGTGCTCTGGGCAATCAGTCATCAGGACCTGTAGGCTGGAACAGGTCCGCTGCCTGGCCTTAATGAGCTCAGGGGTCTCTCTGCCATGTCCATGTGGTTCAGAGGACTGGGGGAATCACAGCTGGAGTTTCTGGGGGACCTTCTTTTGAGTATAGGGGTTGTTCCAGTGTGGGGGTCAGTTAGAACCTGCCTTGCACACTCCAAAACGCCTGTAGCCTGGAATTTACTCACAGTGTTTGCTAAGCTCTTCCTGGACACCCTGTCGGGTACCTGTGCTCCTCTCTATGCCTCTAGGAAGAGCTTGGTCAATTTCTTTTTCTTTCTTAAAAAGATGTGTTTATTATTGTAATATATACATTGCTCTGTCTGCATGCACACCTGCAGGCCAGAAGAGGGCATCAGATCACATTACAGATGGTTGTGAGTCGCTATGTGGTTGCTAGGAATTGAACTGAGGACCTCTAGAAGAGCAGGTGGTGCTCTTAACCTCTGAGCCATCTCTCCAGGCCAGAGCTCGGTCCATTTCAAAGATGAAGAGACTGAAGGTTCAGCTAAGTTAGGCAGCACAGCTTACACGCTTCAGACCTACGACTCAAAAGCCATAGCCTGGGGGTGTCAGGCAGGTGTGCTGGCCTCCTGAACAAGCTCGCCCTTGCTCTGAAGCCTTAAAGTTTTCCGCTAGGCAGTGCTGAAAAAGGCATGACAGATGGCTGGGACTGCTCAGGTTTAAAGGGCCATCAGGGTGTGGCTGGGATATGACCCAGAAAGGACAGGAAGGAGCCAACTGCTGGCCTTGACATTCAGTGGTGGCTCCTCTGAGCAGAGGAGCAAAGAGGTCCCATCTAAGTACCTAGCGCCTCTGCCAACCAGGGTGCTTGCGCTTGGTACTATCTGCTTCTGGGCTACTAGAAGGCAGGAGTGCCTACTACATAGTAGGTAGGCACACAAGTATTGTTGAACGCTCCTGAGCTGGAATACCCAAGCCTGGCAGGGGCGTGACTGAGGAGGAGACCTAAACAGGTACCTGGGGCGGGGGCGGGGGCCTCTCAGCCCTCCACAGCCCTGCCGCCTGCCTCAGAGGCCTCTTGAGGACCATCTCTGTGCAGTCTGCACCTGAGGAGCCTCACCCAGAGTACAGTGTGGGCCCAGCACTTGGTGGGGGGATGAAAGATGAAGGTTCGTGACCATTTTTTTAACTCAATAAAGGGAGAGAGACAAGCTGCAGGCTGCAGGCCGGAGATATAATTAGTCCGCAGCAGTAGCGCTTTCTTGATTTAGCTTCTGAGGGAACAAGACAAGGGTGTGATACCCAATTAGCAGTGACATCTAGTCGGAGCCTCAATAGCTGAGATAGCGAGCTGGTTTTATGACTTTTCTCTCCCAGCGTGGAGCGGGCAGGAAAAGGTCCGTCAGGGCCTTATTTCTTTCATCATGGGACAATTATTAGTGATCTCGGGATGTCCCAAAACCAAATGAGGCTTTCATTAACCCAAACAACCGAGCATTCCTGGGACAGCAGCTGGAGCCCAGGGGGAGCAGGAAGGGGCAGGCACCTCATTCCCCAGGAGCCTGTGGGAGGAAACACACACACACACACACACACACACACACACACACACACACACACACACACAGAGCCATTAGTTTGGCAGAGCCAGCTCAGGTCCTTGAGAGAGTCTTGGCACCTGCCCTTGGTTTCCTTACCTGCTTTCCCTAAGTGGAGGCTGGGCTCATCTCTGGGCACGAGAGCGAGCCCGTTCTGGCCTTTGGCAGCTCTTCCTGGCACCATCTCCATCCCTCCCGCCAACCCGGCTGGAGGCTCCTTGGCCCTGCACCTGCAGATTGCACCGTGGTTAAGAAACGCCCTGTCATGGAAAGCAGCGCCCACCCTCCTGCCCACCCCAGGCCTCAGGTCCACTTTCTGGCACGGCCTGACCGCAATTAGTCCCATCTCTCTACCCTCACTGCCCTGTAGTCCAGGCAGCCAGCGCTTAGCCACGGCCTCACCCGGCTGTCTGGATATGGAGGGGGTTGTCTAGAGAAGGAGCCGAAACGGCCGCTGTTACTCCCCGTCTAGCCATCAGGTTCCCGGCGGCCGCCCATCCTGTGGAATCCTGCCTCACCCCACCCTACAGCTCCTGTCTGTCAGTGCGGAGCCCTCCACTCACGGTTCAGACGACTGACAAATCCAGCCATGCAGAGTGGGAGTTTAATTGCAGACAGTTTTTACGGATCATGGGCCCATCTGTGCTACCATATGCAAAAGGGAAAAAAAAATCCCCTCTTTTTTTTTTTCCTCCCCTCTCCCCACTGAAATCCCAAAACGAACTCAAAAATACTGTCAGTTTGGTTGAAACCAGTATAAAACTGGGGTTCATCCTGGGAGCTTTCTGAAAGGTGATCCTGGCAAGGCCGGTGGAGTCCACCCTGACTGTGGATGGGAAGCCAGAGGCTCGGCCAGCTGCTCCCAACCCCACTGGGCTCTCACATGTCTGAGCCTTTGCATGTGCCATGGGTGTCCTCCTCATACACCCGGTGGAGGCCGCCTGCGTGACCTGTGGCCACGTACAGGTGAACGGCGGGTTTCTAGGACAAGAAACTCGGTAGCAGGGCTGGCCCAGCATCACTGACTGCTGTGTCCCCAGTGTCCCTTGCCCTGATGCCCTGCCTCGCTGTGCATGTGAGTTCCTGCCAATACAGACAGGTGTGGGGTGTGTGTGTGAGAGGGAGAGGGAGAGCGCCTGCCCCAGGTAGGCTTAACTCAGGGCCCCAGGGGCTGGTCCCGGCAGCTTCTGGGAGGAGTCACCTCTGATGGTGCCTGCCTACCCAGCTTTGGTTCCCAGGCTTGCTTTAGTCTGTTTCTGCACTGTGCCTCAGTTTCTTCTACCCTAGTAAATTGGATATAAGGATGATGGAGTCCCACACACGAAGTACACTTAGAATTGTGTCGTCTTCTCTTCATCGTGAGGCTGCGGGTCCTGTCATGGGGGCCCCTCAGAGGCGTTTAGCACCATCCCCTGATGCCTTCCAGGTTCCTAATCAAGGCATTTGATGTCTCTGGGAATTGATGAGTGAGTACAGGAGAAAGTGATTGCTTGGGCAAGCAAGCGCATGTGAGAGGGAGTGAGCAAGCAGGTGAGTGAATACATAAGTCTGAGCAAGTGAGTGGATTGAGTACGTGAACCATCCAGTGAGTGCATCAGTGAGCCGGCAGGTGCACGGGTGAGTGAGTGCTTGAGCGAGCCAGCGGGTGCACGAGTGAGCGCGTGAGTGACCCAGCAGGTGCATGAGTGAGTGAGTACATGAGCGAGCCAGCGAGTGCACGAGTGAGCGCGTGAGTGACCCAGCAGGTGCATGAGTGAGTGAGTACTTGAGCGAGCCGGCGGATGCACGAGTGAGCACATGAGTGACCCAGCAGGTGCACGAGTGAGCACGTGAGTGACCCAGCAGGTGCACAAGTGAGTGAGTGAGTACTTGAGCGAGCCAGCGAGTGCACGAGTGAGCGCGTGAGTGACCCAGCAGGTGCATGAGTGAGTGAGTACATGAGCGAGCCGGCAGGTGCACAAGTAGTGAGTGAGCGAGCAGGCAGGTGCACAAGTGAGTGAGTGTATGAGTGAGCCAGTGATTGCACAGGTGTCTGAACACGGAAGTGAGCACACCTGAGCACCTGTGTGAGCGGACGAGCGAGTCAGTCTGTGAGCTGAGAATTTGCAGCTTTTACTCCTGGGAGGAAACAGCACAGGGCCTCTGTTTGTTGGGTTCTCCGTACCCCCTTTTCTCCCTAGGGTCTAGAAATAACTGAGTTCAGTTCAAGTGAGAACAACAGACTCAGGTTAAGGGTTTCTCTTAGAGACAGGGCAGAGCTGTGTGTAGGGTCCTGGTCTGAGTGAATTCTTACTCTTGACAGGTGAGGGGACCAAGCCCAGAGCTTGGAAGGGACTTGGGCAAAGTCACATGGTAAGAAACCTTTCCTAGTCCATGAGGGACTGGTGGCCTCTGCTCAAAGCCAGACCAGTGTCCCTCTGAGACTCCCCAGTGTTTCCTTGTCAGCATTATCAACTTGCAGCACCATAGATGCCAGCAGCTAGGCCCACACTGGTGTTCCGTCCCATGCCCCAAAGCCTGGCACATGGCCCAGCCCTCCTGCAGCAGGTAGCCGGGAAGCCAGTCACCAGGCAGCCCCCCCCACCCCCACCCCCCGTGGTGATCACCAGCTCCCGATGTAATCATTAAAACTATTAGAAGGAAACGCTCGCTTGAAGCAAATGTCAGGCGCGGAGTTGTGCTTTGTAAACGCTCACAATTAATGCCAATCAGGCCCAGAAAAAAGCCGGCCCGGAATCCTGTCTGTCTCATCTCATTTGTCAGCTGGTGCCGCTCCGTGTCGCACATTTTCATACAATTGCTATAAACATAAAAGGGAAACTCCACAGCGTTCCCCGGCACCCGGATGGTGCGTCGTCTTAATTACTTGGTACTCCGCTGTTCACTTGGCTGCCCCAGCTCAGGCGGGTAGGAGGGAAGCTGGGAGGCGGTATGAGCAGGGTCAAGGTTCCAGGGGCGGCAGGGGCGATGAATGAGGTGGGAGACGCCACCCTCGGCAGGGTCTCGGGGTCCTTGTCCTCAGAGTCTAAGAAGTGAAATAAAATAAAAAGCTGAAGACTGTTTCTAAGTTCTGCGGTGGGATCCTGGGCTACAAAGCCTCCTGGACTGGCTGCCTGCCAGGCAGCAGGATGACCCCTTGTGAGGTCAGCATGTCAAACTTGCTGGAGCTGGACACGGCATGAGTCGGTTTTCTCATGTTAACTGTAGACCTTCGAGGGTGAACATCCCTTACCTATAGGAAAGGCGGGTGAGGCCCAAGGCCTCAGGGCTTGGATTTGAACCCCTGTTGCTGGACTCCAGAGTCTGTGGCCGAGGTACAGTTCTGTCACCATGCTTCCAGGGCACCTGCGGGGTTGAGAGGAGATGAGGTTGCTCTAAGTCCCTGTATACAGTAGGCGTCTAATAACCAGCAGCCGCTGTCACACCACCACCTGAAGACAGGACCTCAGAGCCTGGCCTGGGAGTCAGTGGGGGGCGGTGGCTGGGGGAGTGTCTGCTGCTCTCTCATCTGTTTTCTGAGTAAAACTGGAGAGATGCACATGGCTGCATAGGCCCAGGAGGCGCCTACATATTTTCTGTCCCTCAAATAGAACAGTCCCCTAAACTCTGACAACCCAGGTGGTTGGAGGTGTCATTGTCATAGGCCCCTCTGTACAGAGGAGGAAACTGTGGCTCAGTCCCACCTCAGGTTACCTGGCTACGAGGTGCAGTAGCTGGGACTTGAAACCTTGACTCCTTCCTGTCCTCTGCTCCCTCCCCGTCGCACCTGGATGGAGGGCCTCACCATGCACGGCACACCCTCTCAGGACTCTTATGAACCTCAGGCTCTCTGGGCACAGGGTCTTCTGGGGCCAGGCTGGCTCAGCAGGGGACACACTGGTCTTTGTGTCTGCTCAGCCGGCTGGGCGGCCAGTAGAGCGGGGAGAGGGTGGTATGGCTCAGCCTGGCCAAGAACAAATGCTCGGAGAGAAATAGAGGCCCCTTTGTTGTGGCTCTCAGTGGGGGAGGGGTGCTGCCAGCTGCCACCCCATGTGACGAAGAGGCCAAGCCCTTCTCAGAGGTTTGCCCACCACCTCCAGGGGGCCAATTGGTCCTTTGGGTCTTCCTCCTGTCCCATCGAGCCCTTGGCTGCTGGAGCCTCCACAGCCACTCCTCTCGTTTTCTGTAGGCCTACTGTGTGCTGCCATGGGGCCAGGCCCTTATGCTCCCTGATGAGAAATAGTAGTCAGACATCATCACAGATTGCCACTGAGGTTCTCATGCACAGTGTGATGACCCAGTGGGTGCCTTCAGTGAAATGAGGACCACAGATGGCCCAGCCTCAGATACTGGTCCCCTGCCTGTAAGGGGCAGACGCAAACAGCAGCGTCAGTGCTGTGAGTCCAAAGGTGGTTGGGTCAAGTACAGAATACCACAGTGCAAAGGGTCCCATGCTCAGCTCTGACCGAGGCCCGTGGACGGCGCTTGTGCTATCCACCCACGGCCTTTGAATCCTAAGACAGGACAGGGCGTCCAGGTTACCTGGGCTCTGAGCCTCAGCCCTTCCATTCCCCAAACCACGGCCTTCTCCAGAGTGGGAGACACAGGCACCTGCCTCCTGGCAGAACAGCTGCCCCTTGGCCTCAGAGAAACTGAGTCTTCAGGCTGCTTTGGTTTTTCATTTGGTCCTAATGCCCAAGAGACCGAGAGACGATTGTGGATCGTGTTTGTTTTGGAGGAGGAGTCTCAGCTGTAGCCTAGAACTTGCTCTGTAGCCCAGGTTGGCACATGGACCTCGTGGAACCCTCCCTCAGCCCCGCATGCTAGAGGGACAGGCATGCGCTACCGTGGACCTCGTGGAACCCTCCCTCAACCCCGCGTGCTAGAGTGACAGGCATGCGCTACCGTGGACCTCGTGGAACCCTCCCTCAACCCCGCGTGCTAGAGGGACAGGCATGCGCTACCGTGGACCTCGTGGAACCCTCCCTCAGCCCCGCATGCTAGAGGGACAGGCATGCGCTACCGTGGACCTCGTGGAACCCTCCCTCAACCCCGCGTGCTAGAGGGACAGGCATGCGCTACCGTGGACCTCGTGGAACCCTCCCTCAGCCCCGCATGCTAGAGTGACGGCGCTACCACGCCAGCCGAATTTCTTTTCCTTCCTTTCTTTTTTTAATCGCATGCAGGCAGCAGCACAAAGAAAAGCTGTGTGCAGGCAGACGCGCACACTTCAGTGCTGCCCCATGTGCTCTGGGTGGGGAGGATGTCAAAGGTCCCAGGTCAGCCCCTCCAGGCCTCAGAACCCAACCCAGGTCCCCCCTGCCCCTGCAAATGTCCCTAGAAGAACTCCCCCAGCTGCATCTGCTCTGCGGGAGGCGGGAGGCAGGGCCCAAGCCCCGTGAGGGCACCACCCAGATAGCTATAATCAGCAACCTCGCCAAGACTTCAAACTCACCCAATTATCCTGCGAGGGGAAAAAAACACAAAATGAAAACAAATTAACATGTTTGCATAGAAGCCGCAGCAGCAACACACACAGAAGCAAGTGTGCGCGCACGCTCACTCCGGCGTGTGCCCTGGCAAGGCTGCAACGTGCCGCCGCCTCCGCCGCCCCTCCTCTTCCTGGCACCTACCTGGACCAAGGACAGGAACTGGCCCAGTGACCAAATCATACCCACACTGGCTGGGCATGCCCTCAGGCTATCAGCTTTTGAGTTGTTTTTTTCTTTATAGTGCTAGGTATTGAACCCAAGAAAACATTAGGCGACCGCTCAGCTACTAAGCCATACCTAAAAGCCATTACATTTTTTCCTTAATAAACAAGTATTATTTATCATGTACCAAACTTCTCTCCAGTCTGTAGGATAGGTCTGTTATGAGCAGATAGAGAAACCAGAACATGGAGAGATTCGTGGTCCTGCGCAAGCCTGCGCAGCTGGCTACTGGGAGAACTCCGGACAGACTGGGAATCCCAGTGCCCTTAGCGTGGGGTTCTCTTGTCTGCAGGTGAGGGGTCAGGGCGCCACCTGGCCTCTGATGACCCCTGGTATCTCTCTAGCCTGTGTCTTTCCTTGCACATTGCCCACACACACCCTTTGCCCCATGCATTCCTCGTGTTTAGGACTTCAGACCTCTAGGCTGGAAGACCTGTAGCCCCAGGCCCCAGAAGGCTGAGGCAGGAGATTTACAATTTCAAGGCTAGTGTGACCCTGGGAGACCCTGTCTCAAAACAAACCCAAAATGCCCTTTACCAGACAGCACCATTACCGTGCCTCAGTTTCTCCTCCTAGAACAGTCCCTGCCCCCAGTGAGGTTTAGAGGATGTCATAGAGGCTGAGGGCTAGAGTTTCACTCTGGTATCCTCCCCCGTGGTGGTTCCCCCCTGCCCCTGCATCTGCTGTGGTTTGCTGGGCTCTGTGGCATTTGGACACCCCTGACCCTAAGGGTGCTCTGATGTCCAATCAGACGCCCTCCTCCCCTGGAGGCTGTTGATCCTAGTGCCCTCCTAGCCCCCTGAAGTTCAGTTTGCTGGGGTGCGCCTTGTCCTCTGTGGGTCTTGGGTTCCGGTGCTTGCAGGTGCTTTGGGAGGGTTTGATGAACGTTCCTTGTGGAGTCCTGATCCTCTCTCTGGGAGGCTGGAGAGATGGCTCAGAGGTTAAGAGCACTGGCTGCTCTTCCAAAGGTCTTCAGTTCAATTCCCAGCAACCACATGGTGGCTCACAATCATCTATAATGTGATCTGGTGCCTTCTTCTGGCACACAGGCGTCTAAGCAGGCAGAGCACTGTATACATAATAAATAAATAAATCTTTGGGGGGAAAAAAAAAAGAAGAAGAAGAAGAAAAAAAAAAGAGTGCCTACCTGCTGGACTGAATTAGGGGTTCAGTCCCATTGCTCAGTGGTCCCTGACCTCACCTCTGCTTCAATGCCACCATGGACACATCCATGACTGCATGGCCATCTCTCAAGCCACAGCAGATGGGGGGAACCGCCACTGGGGAGGGTGCCAGGGGCGAAACTTAAGCTCTCAGGCTCCCACCACATCCTCCTGACGTCACGGGGGTGGGGTGGGTGGGAGGACTGTTGTGGGAGGAGTCCTTGAGAGAGTGAGCGACGTACTAAGGACACACATCCTTAGCATGTGTCATCAGCTCAGTCTTCATTGCAGCCACCGGAGCTAGGCGTGGTTCCTGTTTCACATTTCAGATGGAGAAACTGAGGCAGCAAGGGGCTGCTGGTGACTGGCAAAGCCGGAGTGGGACTCAGTTTGGGGTTTGCGCTTTAGCTGAAGAGCCTTTTTCGTGTTTTCCGGAGCTGAACCTGGCAGGACAAGGCGGGTGGCGCTTTGTGGGTATGGAAACTGGGTCAGTAGGGCAGCATGATGGTCCTGGTGGTTCGAGGGTGAGTTCGCTGGCCTTAGGTGGGTGTGTTGGCTTCAGCCTCTTCACTTACGTCATGGCAACTAAGTAGGGCGAGAAGAGTGGCCAGAGAGAGTAGCCCCGGGAGGAGCCAATGCCTGCTCACGGGCTCAGCCCTCAGCACGGCCATGCTGATGACTTCAGAGTCAAGTAGGCGCCGACTCAGCTTCAGGCCCACCGTTCAGCTAACCTTGAAGGGTCCCCTTTCCCCCCACGGCCTCTGCAGCGAGCCCCCCTGGGAACGAGAGGCCTGAGGGATGGGTGCTCTGCTCAGCTGCCAATAGTGGAGCTTCCCAGCCCCTGAGCCTCTGTGATTTGGGTACTCCTTCGGTTTTCAGCCCGTGCCCCAAGGGCAGGTGACAGTGAGTGTGGGAGGGAGCTCTTGCCCACTGCCTGTCCCACCTGCCTTGAGGGATATGTGCTCAGCCCTCCTTGGCCCACACGTGTCAACTTGAGGTGTTGAGCTATGTGAGGAGGTGGGGAAGGAGCGAGACCCTAAAAGCCAGATAAGCTGGCTCAGCCCAACGGTACAGGAAAGAACCAGGAGCCTCAGAACCATTGAGGGACCGGCTAAGCTCCTGCCGTCTGCATGCCTGGCCCGAGCCCCTGCTGCATCACTGCTGGGTGCCCCTGTGGAAGCACTCTGTATCTTAGCCTCACAGAGCCCTCGATGGTGGCACTTGGTGCCACTTGAGGGAGGGTCTGCCGAGATACAGAATGTTTGAGAAGCATCCGGTACGCACCTCACAGCAGTGGCCAACCTGGGCAGGCAGGCTCAGTGGCGCTTGTGTGTGCGTGGCCACTCCAGGGTCCGGCCCTAGGAAGACCCGGCTGTGCTCAGCCCGTCCTGAGTTCACTGGCCCACAGGCTCTGGGGATCCTCCTGCCCCCCAAGCAGCCTGTTGTCTGGCATGTGCAGGCGCCGGGTGGCCCTTGTTCTGCGCATATCTGATGCCGTCTTTTCCACATCAGATCATTTGTAACCGTCACTAGGCAGTCGGCCCATTGCTGATTCAATCTTGGCTTTGTGCTGTCACAGCCATTTTTCCATGCAGACTGATTTTGAAAGGAGGCCCATCCTCGGGTTCCACTGTTCACAGGCTGGGTGCAGGGGTGCAGGAGAGTACGTGTGTATGTGTGCACGTGCATACATGTGCACATGTGTCCCCTACGTGCATGCATGTGCCCACACCTTAGCCCCCTGCCGCTCATTGCTTGGTAGCATTTGAAATGAGGTAGGCAGCCGAGGGGTCCCTGGCCCACTCTCTCCATGCTCTCATGCCTACTGTGTGCTCCCACATGCACACACAGTGGAGGTCTATGCCCTGGCAGCACAGACAGAACCTTAGCCAGGAAGCAAAGGTGGTGATGGGGTTGCGGCTTCTTGGAGGAGGAGACATTGGAGCTGAGGCAGGAAAGGAAGGAGGTGGGGCTGTCTAGGGACAAGGTGACTACTAGGTCCAAACCGAGACGTCCAATTGGTGAGCCCTCTCTACTCGAGTGTTCAAAGGCTCAGCGCAGAAGAGGACCATGCTTTGCCGGTGTCTAAACGTAAGGTCTTGCTGTGGACCTGTTGGATAAAGCAGGCGCATTGCTAAATGTGGTTCCTCTTGGCTACAGAGGATTTGTACTTAGAATGGAGCGTGTGTTGTGGCCTCGTTCTGCTGGACAGCGCTGTGCTGAGAGACAAAACTGGAAATGTGAAAATCCCGAGATCCAGTGTGGCCAGGCAAGGTAGCAAAGGACAGGGCAGGCAGTGTAGGCTGTCGAGGAAGATATTAGAAATGCCTAGTCAGGGTGGAGGCTGCAGGTGAAAAGCCTGGCCTGGCCTCTCAGGGAGGAGAGCACTGTGCAAGCCAGGCCTGTGGTGGAAGAGTTGTGCTTAGGACGAGCTGGCTGAGCGCCTTCTCTGCTTCTGGGCATCAGAGCTTCTGGTCCTCTGTGTGTCTGTCCCCTGCCCCCACCCCCTTTCCACCCTTCCTCCTCAACAGCTGCCACCCGTCCTGTGAGCGATTTACCCTGAGCCTCCTGTCCCCCGATGGCCAGAGACTGAAATCCCTTTCCAAACACTCTGAGAACTAACAAAACACAAGCTCGCCTGTCTGCCCTGGAAAAGCACAAAGAGGAAAAAAAAAAAAAATACACCTCCCTCCCCACAACACCAAGGAGAACAGCCTCGCGGCTGAGCTGAAATTCAGACCCAGGTGCTCCAGTGCTTGTTCTGGGCTCTTTGCAAACTATGGCGCCCCGTGACTAGGTAACATGGATGGGGGCTTTTCAAAAACCAGGGGTGTCAGACACCCCTGGCGGAGCCCAAAAGCTGGAGAGCAGCCCACACACGCGGCTCTCTGAGGCTCATAAGCTCCCACGTTCACGTTGCCAGCCAAGCAGCAGTGCTGCCGTGGGGCAGCATCTTTATCCTAGCCGCCTTCTAAGATGCTACTGGGGCCCAGCCCCAGATGCAGCTGGTGATCTTGGCTTTAGAGTACAGCTCAAGACCAACCCTTATCAGCCTTTTGCCTTCTCCCCTACCACCTCATCACTTCAGCTTCCATCTCTGCCTGCCTGCCAGTCTGTTTCCTCCTCTCAGCTCTGTACAAAGCCCACGGTCAAGGCCCGCTCACCCCAGGGACTTTTATGTTTTCTTCATCACCCGACTGCTTGGAGTCCTGCCCAGCCCCTCCCTTGATGGATGCAAAGTCATCATCAACATTGTCCCTGTGGTAGAGGAGGTTCAGTGAGGTGATGCCTGTGACATGCCAGCCTTGGTTCAGGATAGCCAGGGTTACGCCAAGAAACCCTGTCGTGGAAAAAAAAATTCGTATTTGTTAAATGTGTGTGTGCAGGGCAGGGAGTGTGCATCTATGCAGAGGCCAGAAGAATTTGGGGGGTCTGTTCTTGCCTCCCACCTTGGTGAGGCAGGGCTACCCTTGTTTTTGCTGCATGCTCCAAGCTGTCAGAGCTTAGGAACTTCCAAGATGTGCGTTGCCCCCCCCCTCCGCTTTCCATCTCAAGGTAGTGAGAGTGCTAGGGTTACAGATAACCGTCACCACAAGCAACTTTTTTTTCCCCTATGGGTTTCCAGAATCAAATTCAGATGGTCAGGTATGGCAGGTGCCTTTACTATCAGAGCCATTTTTGCCAGCCCACGGAAAGGGATTTTTGGTGAAGAAATTAAGGCCCAAATCACGTTCAGACATAAAACTGGGACTTAGTTAAGAAACGGAGCCCAAGCACCTGGCCTCATAGCCCAGGACTCAGTCTGTCATCGCATGAGATTGCCAGGTGGCCTTCCTCTTGGCACCCCCAGGCTGGGTAGGATGGTCCCGTCATGGTGAACACCTGGTCTTCTACCTTATCAACCCTCTGCTCTTCCTACCTCCTCAGGTCTGTGACAGCTCAGCATTAGCACAGGACCTGGCACACAACTGGGCCTTAACATGTTGTCCCTAGAAGTTGGCATGCTTGGGAGAAAGGCAGGCACAGCTGGTTTCCATGGCCACTGGCATCCTTGCCCTCTTGGACTTGGCTCCACCCCATTTCCTGGGCCCTTGCTCCGGGAGCTGGCCGTGGTGCTGAAGGTCTTGGGACCAGCTGCTCTGCCCCACAATGAGACACTAAGACCCACCTCTTGTATATCTGTCTCTCTGGAGGTGTTATCCTGGGGACCTACTGTGTGCGGGCACTGGTAACCTGTGTGTGTATGGCATGCACCTTGGACATTTTCGAAGCCCCATGGTATTTGGGTTTCAATTGAAGAAACATCATAAAAAATATTTTATCTAGCCAGGCACAGTGGTGCACACCTGTAATCCCAGCACTTGGGAGGCAGAGGCAGACAAAGCTCTTGTGAGTTTGAGGCCAGCCTGGTCTACAGAGTGAATCCAGGACAGCCAAGGCTACACAGAGAAACAACTGCAGGAGCCACATCCACAGTGTGTAGGTGAGAGCCTCCTGACAGGATAAGCTCTCATAGTGTTCCTATGGCTGTGAAAAGATGCTATGACCAAAAGCAACTTGGGGAGGAAAGGATTTTTTCCTCTTGCGACTCTGAGGTCACACTCCATTGCTGAAGGAGTCATCAGGGGAGCTGACGCAGAGGCCTTTGGGAGATGCCATTTACTCTCCTCAGGGGGCCTCACCTCAGAGGCCTCACCACAGGGGCCTCACCTCAGGGCTTGCTCTGCCAGCTTTGTTACGCACCGGGACCACCAGCCCAGGGATGGTACCACCCATGTTGGAGGGAGGCCCTCCCACCTCAGTCACTAACTAAGAGAATGCACTGCCAACTTTGCCGCAGAGGGACCTTCTGGAAGCATCTTCTCAGTTGAGAGTCCCTCTTCCCAAATAACTCTAGCTTGCGCCAAGTTGACATTAAACCCAGCCAGCGCGGAAGCCCACCCACCCGAGCACTCTGCCTACACCCAGAATCCCAGGTTTTCCCTCCAGTTTTTGTTTTCCTCTTTGCCCTAGAACTACCAGTGTCTCTGGCTCAGTGCCCTTCCTAGACAAGAATTTAGAAATAGCGGGAAAGGGGCTGGATGGAGAGGTGTTGGGCCAGAGACAGGGGGGCAGATGGGCATCCTAGGGGCCCATGGCCTGTGGGGTGGGGCAGTAATCCTGACAAGAGATATGAGGCTGCTGTTGAAGGGGGGCAATGCTCCCCACCCCCACCCTTAAAAGAGTGAAAATCCCCTTCTTGTGCCAGCCCGACTGGCAGCGGGAAATAATCACTTTTCACAGGCCTTATCCATAGCCCAGCCCTGGGCCTGTTTAATCAGCAGTGCCCCCGTGACTGGAAGATTCCCCGGCTAGAGAGATCGAGAGAGGGGTTAAAGAAAATTACCCTGGCCTCCTCCATGCTAATGTAATCTCTAACCAGATCTGCCCAGCCGCAGCTCAAATTGCTTTTTAGATTAACATTTAATTATTAACAGGGTCCCCTGGAAGGCCTTGAGCTCTGGGAGCAGGGGTGGGGGGAGGGAACAGCGAGAAGGAGGTGGAGTCGGCTCCTGCTCTGGCTGCCTAGAAGAGAGAGTGATGGGGAGACCAAGAACAAGGCAAGAGAGGCCGAGGGGGCAGGACGGGAGAGGGAGGGGGTCCCTGTGAGGATGCTGTGCCGCCTGGAGACCCTTGGCATCTCTCTGCAATGGGCTAATGTTTTCTGAGGTTTGTGCCGGTGACTCTGCAGGGAAGTGAGTAATCTCTCAGAGCGACGCAGCGGGGCTTTGACCCCAGTGCCCCCCAACATAGTACTGCAGGCTCTTCCTTGGTCTCAGGGCAGCTGTGCGGTCAGGATGTGTGTGTGTGTGTGTGTGTGTGTGTGTGTGTGTGTGTGTGTGTTCACTGACAGCCGGGGGTGGGGTGGGGTGGAGCAGAGCCTGTTTCCCACCCCCTGACCTCCTTACACCCTTTAGTCTTATCTCCACTGTGGGTTCTGACTTCAGGGATAGGCACCTCATCTTTTTACATGACAACAGGCCAAGGACCCTGCCCTGGGTCTCCTGTGTAGCTTGTCCTGAGAAATCAAAGGGTGACATTGTCCCATGTCCAGACCAAGCTTCAGGCAGGGAAACAGACCTAGGAAGGTCCAGGCCTCGGTGCGTGCCCTTGCTGCTGCCACTCCCCTTCCCGGTGGCTTTCTTCTCCGACCTCCTCACTCCTCACCCTGTGAAGCCTGTTTGCCCTTCCTCTCCAGGCGGAAGCCTGTCCTTGGCCTTGAGCGGAGCTGTGGAGATCTGCTTAGGCAGTGCAGGGGTAAAGGCAAAGACGGACTGGCACAGGCGGTGGCCTTCTCCGAGTCCCCGCCTTGCCTGGAGGTCACGTGGTTCTGCACTTTCTACCTGACTCCAGGGACAGACACCTCCAGGCGGGTGGGCCAACCCAGTGAAGGAGGGGGTGTGTGTGTGTGGCGTGTGATCTGTTTTCCACTTACACTGGATTTATCCAGGGCGCGCAGTTCCAAGTGAGCGGTACCACCCCGGGGCTTTGCGGCAACTCACGCCTACCCGTCTCCATACTCCAATTGTTCACAAGTGTTAGTGCCCAAGTGAATGAGTGAGTGGGGGGCGGGCAGGGCTCCACCTGCTGCGTGGCACACACGCCATGAGGGATTGAGTGATTATGGAATGTGTGCGTGGGCCTCCAGCCGGCTTCTCTCCTCTTTCTGTGCTTCTCCGCTCAGCCCCTCTCAGTGGACTGTGGGCACTGAGGAGAGTCCAGGCCTTGCAGCTATGACTGAAGGGGCATGAGGAGTGGGTGCGGCTTCTGGGATCCTCCCCGCTAGGATGGAACTGCTGTACAGCTAACTGAGGTCGGGGTTCGGACACCCTTGGCTCTGCCACTTAAGAAATCTGTATGGAGCCAGACATGGTGGTGCACGACTTTAATCCCGGCACTCGGGAGGCAGAGGCAGGTGGATCGCTGTGAGTTCGAGGCCAGCCTGGTCTACAAAATGAGTCCAGGACAGGCAAGGTTACAGAGAGAAACCCTGTCTCGAAAAACCTACTGTGTGGAAGGAAGCTAACGCCCCTCTCTAGCCCCGAGGCTGCTGTGCCGCGTCGCGTTTTGGTTAGCAGCAGGATGCACATGGGTTTGGGTACAAAGGGATTTTGCTCTGTCAACATGGACACACTAACTGCCACCCTCAGCACCCAGCACCTTGCTGTTTCTAAGACGCCCTGTTGCCCGCTGCAGCCAGACACAGAGGGAGAGATGACAGAAGGCAGCCAGGCTGACCCACCCTGCCCCCCAAGACTCTTCTTTGAATAGAATAAAGGCAGCGGAGACAGACAGCGGCTGTCATTGTCCTCAGCAGACTCGTTCTCAGCTCAGGAAGTTTCTCTTCTCCTCCCTCCGCTGTCACAGCTTATCTGCCGTCCAGCTATGAAAGGCCATTTCCACAGCTGGGGTGTTATCTGGCGGAGAGGAGCTTCTCCTTGGGTGTCTCCCAGATAAGGTGTCTTATCTTATCCTGCGTCAGGGATGGTGCCAGGGCACTCTAATCATTGAGGCTTGCGACATTTCCCCTCCCACCCCAACCCTCTGCCCCTTTTTATTAAAGTCACAAAGGGCCTTGAGCTTATAAACAGTCCGATCTGCAGACAGTGCGGCTCTCCAGATGGTCCCTGACTGGGCTGGACCGTGAGGATTCTGTGCTGGGGGTTGAGGGACCCGCCATCTGTAGATGGGGTGGGGCCAGGCAAGGAGGAGGGAGGCCAGAAATGTCAGGAAAGGCACGAGTGTTTTAGGTGCCCACTACAGCCCTGTCTCTGGCTTGCTGTGCAACCTTGTGCGGGACCCTTGGTGTCTCTGGGCCTCTCAGGATTTCACTGCACAATAACCAGTTCATTTGATGCGATCATTTGCTGGACACCCTTTTTTAAATTTTATTTTATTTTTATTTGCATGTCTGTGTGAGTGTGTGCCATGTGTATACATGTGCCCTTAAGGCCAGAAAAGGGCAGGATACCTTCTGAAACTGGAGTTCCATGGTGCTGGGAACCAGACTCATGTCCTCTTTAAGAGCAACAGTCACTCTTAGCTGCTGAGCGACTCCAGACATCCACCTATTACATGATTCTTCTGGCCAGACACTGGGGAGGAGGAAACAAGTATGACAGGACTCTCACCCCTTGGGAACTCACGGTGCAGCAGAGACAGACAGACTTGAAGTTGGCAATTGATGAGATTGGGGCTGTGGCAAGGAACACCCTGAGGAGTGGCCTGCAGAGCCCTCTGAAACAACCCTGAACTAACATGGGCAGAGTGACAGTGCCACAGGCAGAGGGCACAGCAGGGACCATGGTCTGAAGGTATGAGGCAGTTAGCCAGAGATTGGGCAGCTGGGCCAGGTAGAGATGGTTGTGTGTTGGAAGACAATTTAAAGACCAAAGTGTTGGGGTGATATGGAAACTTGGGGTGGGTACCACTCCCCATAATGCTTGGCTGGACCCTGGCTCATCTGAGACCTGCCCTGGTAGTCTCTGGCGGGACACAAGGTTTGGGGAGAATGGACAGTGGTCTGGGGGCTTGGGGAAGCAGATGAGAAACTCGTGTCACTGACCCATGCAGGGACTTGGGGTGGTGGGGTGGGACTGTGGGCTCTGACCTCCCACCTCCTGGCCAAGCACCGCCTGGGTTTTGGAAGCCAGACAGCTCTGGAGGCCCCAGGTTCTGGCCCACTTCAATCTAACGTCTCCTGTGAGGAGAAGGGTGTGGGGCCCCCACCCCACCCCGGTGCATCAGGACGGCAGGAAACAGATGCTGTCATGGAGAGAGGTAGGCGAAGCCAAGGCAGGGGCCGCCAGCCTTGTGTGCACAGGTCCTGTGTCCCCATGGCCGGTCAGCTCCATTTCCTGTCTGTGTGCATTTCAGGGGCCCCACCCATGTGACGGAGTGTGACCAGAGTGTGACACAAGGGTGTGTATTGCACGTGCACAGGGTGCACCTGCAGAGTGTGTGGAAAGCCAGCACACTTAGGCTTGGTGGGGTGGACTGTCGCCTCAGAGCCGTGGCGTGTGGTGGTGGTGTCCCAGCAGGCCTCGGTCTGCCACATGCTTCCTTCCCGGGCCCCTGAAGAGCCTCGCTCCTGTCTGCAGTCAAGGACTTCCGTCCTTGCAGTAAGCCCCACTCCACTCGCCTCCTAAGCTGTGTCATTTCTGCCTTGATTGTAATGGCATATTTTAAAATTACCAGAAATCAAAGCCAGGAAGTGGATATTGCTGCTTTTATTGCCTCGCTGTGTTAAGACCGCCGGCTGGGGGAGGGGAAGAGCACCCTGCCCTTCCCCCATCTATCCATCCCCCACTTCCTTTTCCTTTCTTTTTTTTCTCCCCTCCTTTTTTTTTTTTTTTTTAGACAGTAATAGGAGAAAATTGGTTTTGAAACTGAATAAAAGTCCCTTTCAGAGGAAATCTTTACTCTCGGGTACCTTTGCTGAAAGTAAAATGGCGTATAATGAAAGGTGGTTACGTGATTGTCTTTCATTTACCGAGAGGCCAGGACAGACGGGAGGCTGCCACCGTCTCGAGGAATACAAGATTGGAATAATTGCGCCGTAACAAGGAGCTTGTTGTGAAATTAGTATCTTAAGAAAGTGGTGAAAAAAAAGGCTTTTCCTCATGAATACTTCATTATTAGCAGCAGCAGCATCTCAGGCTTCAGACACCTGTTTAGTATTAAATACCTTCCCTCCCCTCTCCTTAAACACCCCTGCACCCCCTCCAACCAGCTCAGGGTGGAGGCAGCCCAGGCTGGCTGCCAGGGCCGGGGTGGCGACGGGTAAGGAAAATGGGACCTCAGTAACCAGGCTGAGCCCTTCTCTATGGCAGGGAGTGAGGGGGGGAGGCCAGACTGGGACTCCCCTATCTTCCATGGTGGCCGCCAAGCCTGGCTTGTCCTGACCCCAGTGCTCACTGGGTCAGGCCCCCAGGAATGTCGGCTTTGTGGGGACATGTTGGCTTCCTGTGTCCCCATGAACAGGGCGTGGGCTAGCGGGGGCCATCGGAGCTGCCAGCTAAGGGCTGCTGTGGGCGACTCTGGCCCTGCCTTTCCTACTTGGGGTGAGTAGACTCAGGGAAGAGCTCCCTAGCCCTTCCCAGGACGTACCATCCTGACACCTGTTCCCCAGGGGTGCTGGGGGAACACCCCAAATAGGTGCCAGACCAGCACTTACGTAAACTGGGCCACTGTACCCACTAGCCCTACCTGGCTACTCCCCCCATGCCTGTGAGCTAGGAGCTGATGTGTCACAGGACAGTGACAGAGCTGGGGTCCACCAACAGCCAAAGGACAACTTGAATCAGACCCTAGAGGGGTGGGAATCTGACATATTTGGGGGTGACCCGGCTACTGAGAGGAATTCTGGCCATGTTGTGGTGGAGGGTCAGCCCTTGAGACCTGAGTCCTTCCTGTGATGCCTCTGGAAACCTCGGTTACTGCCTCCGAGGGAGATGGAATGTGTGTTCTGAACATCTGGCCCGAAGCCAGGCACGGCGGCACATGCCCCTGATCCCAGCACCTGGGGCACTCTGCTGTAGGCCAGCCTGGACCACAAAGAGACATGTCTCAAAAACAAACCAATATGATGATGTTTCTTGGGGTGCTGGGGAGGGCGGAAGGTTCTCAGAACAGCCCTCAGTGACCAGGGCCTCATCTCTCTCTCCACAGGGATCCTGCTGCAGAACCTGCCCGGCTCAGGGCTCCCAGCTCAGCCATGCTGGCCTGTCTGCAGAGGACTCAGAACCCACCCGGCCAACACCTGGCCTGTCCGAGCAAGAGCCTGGAGCTGCGCAAGTGTGAGTGAGACCCGTCCACTGCCTCCTGCCCCCCACCCACCCCTGGTTCCTCCTTACACAATCTGAGTTGCAGGGAGTGGGGGACTTGCTTTCTGTTTCTTGGGGCTCTGTTGGGTGGGTCATGACCCCCGTCTGGGGAGCTTATGCAGAACTTCTGTAGTAGAGATAGCTTAGAGGCTTGTGTTCGTGCCCCAGGGAGCCCACCTACCGCATGCCTCCAAACCAGAGTCCCAGAGTTGGACCTGACTGCAGCTATAACCCCAGCCCTCGGGAGGGATGCCAGGTGGCCCTGAGCTTGAGTCTGGGATGGGCACGGATCTCCAGGGAAGCACAGCATAGCTGCTGCCCTGCAGCCCAGAAGCCGATGTTTACACTACTGCTTCTTCAACTATTTATTTATCTTGAAAACAGCATTCTTGTCCAACATTCCTAAGGCAGGAGGCGGGGATGAAAGCCCCTCCCTCGGAGGCAGCTGTGTCCATTTCCTGTGCCCCCAGATGTTTGATGTGCTCCGGCAAGTTGTGTGTGCGCACACACGCACACATCTGACACGGTCCAGCACTCTCACTCACTTAGCCGCACATGGTTCAGGTCAGCTGCCAAAGAACTGCCTCTTCCATGTCCCTCTCTCTGGCAACGGATGGCCCTGATTTATTTGGCCAACCCTCTATTTAGACTGTCCCAAGACTTGATTTGATAAGCCGTGTAGCAGTACACCCTGTGTTGTCACCAGGTGTGAACAGAGCGTGGGGGAAAACTCTGGAAGGTGAAATATGGGGCCAGGGCATGTTGGACAGTTTGTGACGCTGGTGGGTGTGGTGTGACAGCTTTAGCTGGGACATTGTGCAGCCCTATGTTTAGGACCCAGTTCCCTGGATCCTCACCCTGAGCAGACCAGGCATTGACTGACACCTGTGCAGTGGATACAGGGTCACTGTGCAGTTTTCATTTAAAATGACAGAGGTTTGGTGTCGTTTGGCGTCATAGCAATTGTTTTAACTTTGAGCACTCTGTACAGTTCGTGGTTCGTCTTTTGATGGTCTGTGGGAGCTGCTTGTGTGTGGCGCGTGGACTGCACGGCTCCCTTGATTTGTCTTTCGTCTTAGACTCTGCCTCAGCTCGGCAGCCCTTCCTTGTGTGGCTTTTGGGCTTTAAGTCTGACTTAGAGAATCCTCCCCCCCCCCGGGGGGGGGGCTGCTACTTCAAGGGAAACTATTTCCCCAAGGTTTCTCCCAGTCTCTTGTTTAAAAGTATATGACTTACAGCTTCAAAAGGCATCCTCCCGCCCCCCTCATCTCTCAGGATTGAAAAATATTTGCCCAGCTCTTGGGAGGCAGATCTCTGTGAGTCCGAGGCCATCTTGGTCTGCATAGTGAGTTCCAGGACAGCTGGGGCTCTGCAGAGAAACCCTGTCCACTTTGTTTTGTAACTTACTGGTTATAAAGGGTGAAGTTGTGATCTGTGTTCAGCAGTCAGCCTGATACCGCCCTTCCCCACCCCCAGCCCCTTTTCTGTTGGTGACTCTGGGGATTGAACCCAGGCCCTCACTCAAGCTGTCTTGTCACTGAGCTAGCTAGCGAGGTCCGCCACCTTCTCATTCATATTTCTCATCTCCCACCCCGTTTCGATTTTTTTTTTTTTTAAGGCAAGGAAGTCCTTGTATATAGCCCAGGCTAGCCTTGAACTCACTGTGTAGCCAAAGATGACTCTGGCCTTCTGACCACCCCCTGCCTTTACCTCTCTGGTGAATTTGCTGAGCTATACTTGACCCTGCTCCGCCAGCAGTGGTCTCTGGGGACACTCCTGGAGTGAGGCCGCATCAGCAGGCATGTCACAGCCTCACTGTAAGCAACGGAAACGCCATACCGATGACAGCTGCCTCCCCCCCCCACCCCCCACCCCTGCCTTCTCCACAGAGAAGTTCAACTCTAAGCCACACCGTGAGCATTCTTTTGTGGTTGTCTCTCTGTAGTTACATTTGTTTTGTGCATGAGCCCACATGTCACTAGGCACACGGTAGAGGCCAGAGGTCAGTTTGCAGAAATCAGTTACCCCCTTCCATCCTGTGTGTCCCGAAAACCAAACCCGTGCCCTGGAGCTCGGCGGACAGCACCTTTACCTGCTGAGCCATTTGCCGGCCCATCGCTGCCCGCTCCCAGGTCAGCCACCTTGCAGCACAGGTAATGCAGGCAGGTGTTCACTGGAGCTTCTTGCTCCTTGTCAATCACCCACTCCATTTCCATGGCAACTTTGTGTATTTGCCCTCTGACCTGAGCAGCCACTTACTTAGGATTGCTGCTTACCTTGACAGATATCCTGGAAGAAATGGAGGCCTGCGCTTTGTGATGCCCCCCCTCCCCTCCCCCCCAGCAAAGCGTGCCTGTGTGTTCTGACTTCCTCCTGTGTCCCCTGGGAACATCCTAAGTGGCTGCATTTAGCTCCTGTGGATTTGGGGGCTAGTTTGTTTCTGGGGAGGAGGTGTTTGGCCGCCTTGCTTCTCCCGTGGTGGAGGCTGCTCTCCTGGGTGAATCCTTCTGTTGCTGTGGGCTTTCCAGACCAGCCTCTCTGGTTGTAGTCAGTGAAAATGATCATTTACTTTGTACTTTTTAAGGCAGGCCTCATGCAGTCCAGGCTGGCTTCAAGTGTGCCGTAGCTGAGAATGCGCTCGTTACCACCCTGCCTCTGCCTGAGGAGAGTCGGGATGACAGGCGTGTGCCACCATGCTCTGGCTTTTGTTTCTGTTTTTGTTTTTAGAGACAGGGTTTCTCTGTGTAGCCTTGGCTGTCCTGGACTCACTTTGTAGACCAGGCTGGCCTTGAACTCACAGAGATCCACCTGCCTCTGTCTCTCGAGTGCTGGGATTACAGGTGTGTGCCACCATGCCCGGCCATGCTCTGTTTTTTTTTGTTGTTGTTGTTGTGCTTTGTTTTGAGATATTTAATCAAAGGCACCAGACACTGTGGCACACACCTGCTAATCCCAGCACTCAGGAGGCAGAGGCAGGTGGATCTCTGTGAGTTCGAGGCCAGCCTGGTCTACAAAGCGAGACCAGGATAGCCAAGACTACACAGAAACCCTGACTCGAAAACAAACAAACAAAACAACAAACAATAGTTTTACGTTAATTTATTAGAAGGGCAGACAGCTCTTCAGCATCCTTTAAGACAGGCTCTTATAATGTAGCCCAGGCTACCTCCTAGTACCATGCCCGACGTTAGAATAGTTTGTTGTTGATTGTTGTCATGTGCATCCCTCCTGTCTCCCTGCCCTTGGCAATGGCTAGTGCCTGTTGTGAAAGCTTGCTCACTTCCAGGGTGAAACTGAGCCCGCCTGTGCTGGGTGGGGCCAGCAGCCTTTTAATGCCGTTTGCTGTTCCTTCTCCAATAATTGATTATGTTAAGCAAAATAAAACAAAGAGAGGCTAGCCTGGTCTATAGAGCGAGTTCTAGGACAGCCAAGGGTACACAGAGAAGCCAAACAACAAAAATGCAGGTTTTTCGAGGAGCTTACAGAGAGGTGAGCAAAGCGGGTTTGGTGCCTCGTGTGGCATCTCACCCCACGGTGGCTATTGTCTCTCGTGTGTGCAGCTTCACGTGCAACCGTAGAGGCCGGAGGATGACCCCAGAGGATGACCCCAGAGGATGACCCCAGCCTCTCTCACTTGGCTGGAACTCGGCTGCCAGCGAGACTCAGGCGGTTCACTGTTTTTGCTTGCCCAGTGCTGGGTTACAGTCACGTGTCACTACGGTCCACTCCTGCGGGTTCTGAGGGACATGGGCAGTCTGCTGACAGAGCCATCACCTCCTCTGGTCCCCTGGTCTCCTTGATTAGATTAGCTAATGATAAGATCTACTGGCTTTCCCTAAAGACCCAGCTATAGTATTTATTAGCAATATTACCCTGTTAGGGGTTCTAATTCATTGGTTTATGCTTTTATCTTTATTAAAATCTTCCTGCTTTTTGAAGTTCTTGAGTTAGAGACTTAAAATCTTTATAATGATTTCTTTTACTTAAATATTTTTTAAAAATACATTTCTTTGTGCCTATGAGAAATAGTGTGTACCACAGCTGGGGTATTGAGGTAAAAGGACAAATTGCAGGAGTCAGTTCCCCCTTTCCACCATGTGGGCCCCAAGGTTTGCACTCGGGTCTCAGGGTTAGCAGCTGGTGCCTTTACCCACTGAGCCACCTTGTCTGTAGTGATTTTTGTTTTTTGTTTTTTGTTTCTCTGTGTAGACTTGGCTGTTGTGGACTCACTTTGTAGACCAGGCTGTCCCCCTGCCTCTGCCTTCCAAGTGCTGGGATTAAAGGCGTGCACCACTGTAATGAAAGGCTACAAAAGTCTATACTTATTTTGACTTTTACTTTCTAGTTGTTTTATAATTCGGGTTCTGGTTTTTTTGGGGTTTCCCCCCCTGTTCCTACCTGTCCATCTAAGCAGGAGGATTTTTTTGTGTGCTATGATCAGAGATGTTTCTAAAAGTCTATTGAAGTCTTCCTTGTGACTAGGTACCCACCACCACTTGGAAGCACCAGCTCTCCTCTGCGGTTGTTGGTGATAGAAAAGTAACCTCGATTTTGTTTGGTTTTCTGTGAGAGCTGAGAAGGCAGCCGCTAGCCTGCCTTTGGGAGGCAGGTTTGGCACACACCCTCGCATCTCTCTGGATGAAGGACCCAGATGTCCTCTGCTCGCCGGTGCTGGGCTGCTTCTTCTTGTGGAATCCGTGATGCTCTTGCTGTGCTGTTTAACCTGCAGATACCGGGGCCGTAAACCTTCATGGGAAGTAAAAATCCTTTGTTGTTGCTGTTTCTGAGACAGGGTTTCTCTGTGTAGCCCTGGCTGTCCTGGACTCTTTGTAGACTAGGCTGGCCTCAAACTCAGAAGTCCACCTGCCTCTGCCTCCAGAGTGCTGGGATTACAGTCCTGCAGCACTGCGCCCAGCTAAATCCTTTATTAAAAACAAACGTATCTGTGGCCTGGATGTGGTCTTTAGGATAGCTGACGTCTGCTTTTGAGTTCGAGTTTTTCTTTACATGATTGTGACCTCTCTGGGTTACTGTGCTTAGATGTGACTCTCAGGCTGCCCAGCTGGGTTAGGCTTTTGTGTCACAGACGCAGCCTCTCCCCGCCTCTCATCCTTACTGGGGTGGCCGATGTGTAGCCAAGCTCAGGCGCTGGGGGATTTGGTTGTATTTGCTCTTGCACTCTGAGCTGGGCGCTCTGCTTGTCTTTAGGAAGCTGGAGTTTTAACTCAACAATTGTGTTGCTCTGTAGTGGGGGTGGGGCGCCCGAGGGTGACATCAGGCGCCCTCTCCGCTGCTCTCCACCATCTCTAAGCCCAGTGCTGACGAGCACTCCAAGGATCTGGACTCAAGTCTCATGTTTACGCACGGAGCCGTCTCCCCACCCAGCTCTGAGTCTGTGTGTGTTATTTTTCCCTGAAGAAAATGATGAAATTAGTGTGTTCTGCAGTTGCTTGTTGGGGCTGACTATATTTGCAAGCCTCAGCAGCTGCAAACGGCATCTCCTGGTCCCAGCTTGTGAAGACGAGAGTGGCGAGTGGCGCGGCACCGTGCCCGGCCCCTCGCTCCCTTCCGTGGTCAGCAGGGCCGTCACCTCAGCCTCTGCCCGTTACCACGGTTCCTGGTTTTGTTTCACTGTTTCCTCAAGAATAAGATCCCCGCCCCAATGGTTTGGCCCTGCGTGGCCCTCAGTGTGCTGCTGGGCGCCCTCAAGTGATCAATATTTTGGATTTCCTCTCAGGCCTCTGTAGCCCGTTCCTGGGACCACGGCCTCTAAGCCTGGCTCCTAGCTTTCATTTCCTCTCTCTTCTCTCTTCTCTATTTACTACAGTGCTCTGCCTGCATGTATACCTGCACACCAGAAGGGGGCGCCAGATCTCATTATAGATGGTTGTGAGCCACCATGTGGTTGCTGGGAATTGAACTCAGGACCTCTGGAAGAGCAGCCAGCATTCTTAACCACTGAGCCAGCTCCCCAGCCCTCTTTCTTTGGTCATTTTCCACCCTTTCCCCCTCAGTGCTCTCCGCCCCCCCCCCCCCCCGCCACTGCGCTTTGTGGACATTCTTGCCACCTCCCGCACGGCTGCACTGTTGCTTTTACTGCACGTTTTCCCTTTAGACCATCCCTCCATGGGGCACTAGTCAGTCACTGCCCTTTCTTCTATGACGACCGCCTTCTCTCGGGGTGTAGTTGGTGCCAACCATGACCTTGCCCGAGCTTTATTTTGATGGGATTCAGTGTGTTTGACGTGGCTTACCTCTGGAGGGAGTGAGCTTGTCTTGCCTGTCTGGCTGTTCGCAGGAAGTTCACGGTTGTAAAGATCTGAGGCCATGTCCCGACTGGACTTTCAGAGTGTCACACGTCCGCCCATTCCTCCTCCATCACTCCCAGCTGCAGGTGGGGCATGCCGACTTCATACCTAGCCCCGTGTGCTCTTCAGCCAAGTATGTCCCATGCGCTTCTCCTGTCACGGGAGAGGGCTTAGGCTTGGTGTTTGGGGTGTCCCCCAGCCTTTGGGAGTGCATGCTGCTGGCTCAGCACATCACCTCACCAGATCTTTTACAGCATGCGCTTTTGTTGGTATTCAGGCCTTAGCAGCTACGGGCACTCTGCCTACGCAGCTGGAGAGGCACGTCGTGACACGCTGGCTGGGCATCAGGGCTGTTCATGGCCAGTTTTTCTAGGGCCTTGCTCTCACAGGATCTGTCTTTGTTTTTAAATACGGTCTCACCATATAGCCCAGGTTGGCCTCCACCTCCTGTATTCTGGGCTCGTGGATGTGGGCTACCATGCCTAGCTGGGCAGTGGCTCTCTCATCTCTTTTGTCCTGAGCAGAACTGAGAGTGAAGGGGCTGGCTGAGTTTTGCTGCTCTACTGGGTTAACACCGAGGTAGAAAGGTCATAGCCAGGCTATGGACAGCGTGACCTTGGACAAGTTGGCTGGTTTCCTAGGACCTGTGTCCCCTTTTGTAAAGAAAGGGTCCGATGAGGTGGAGAGAAAAAGCCTAGTTTGCCAGGCAGTGGTGGCGCAAGCCTTTAATCCCAGCACTTGGGAGGCAGAGGCATGTGGATCATTGTGAGTTCGAGGCCTGTCTGGTCTACAAAGCGATTCCAGGACAGTCAAGGCTACACAGAGAAACCCTGTCTTGAGCCCTGTCCCCCCCAAAAAAGAAAGAAAGAGCCTAGTTCTGGCCACCTGTGATGGGTGACATCAAAAGATCCAGGGGGCCGAGAAGCCAGTCTGAGACCCCTGTCCTCTTCTTGGAGAAGGATCTCAGTAGCCTGACTTCCAGAACTGTGACAAGGACCAGCTGCCTCATGTCCCCAGGACACACCTGAGGGGCCAGAAACGACCACAGGTTGCATCTGTAAGAGCTGAGGATAGAGCAGGCTATCCTAGGTGACTAGGTAGGAGAAAATGACCTGAAAAGAAAGAAGAGAGGGTGTGTCCCCTCTCCTCCCTTAGGCCTAAGAGCCGAGCCTTCCCAGCTGGCCAGAGCCCCAGGGTCCTCAGCAAGACCTGATCAGCTTGCTGCAGAAAACCTACATCTCAGCTATGCAGGACCTCACCAGCTAATAAATATTTGACTTTCTCATCGCAGCTACTAATATACAAACTTTGAGTTGTGCACTGCTAAAAATACAGGCTCTGCAGAGAGCCCCAGGGAGCTACCATGTTGCTGGCGGGGGAGGCAGGGTTCAGGGACTGGGGCTGTGCTGTGCTCAGGGGCACTGTGGGGGGATGGGCAGCTGCCCAAGAGCAGTGGACAGCCTGTCCCAGACCTTGGGGCCCATCCTCCTCCAGAAGCCTCCAGGGACTGAGATGGATCGAAGGTCCTTGCTGGGCACACACGGGACATGTGTGTGACTTTAGGAGAGTGACTCCAACCCTCACCTCCATGTCTACAGCAGCGTGAGAGGACCCCCACCCCTACCCATCTCCATGGATGAGAAACATTGAAGGGCACGTACCCCCAAATTCAGGTACACTTTTCAGCAAGATTCTCATCCTTACCCACTGCTGGGCACTCATCCCTCCATGGCCTGCCAATCGGAGCTTCTGCCCCAGTGAGCTTCCGAGCCACTAGCTTTCTATAGGGGCCGCTGGTTCTCGCCACTAAAGGGGCCAGCAAGAGGGCTCAGCAGGTCAAGGTGCTTGCTGCCAAGCCTGATGACCCGAGTTCAATTCCTGGGACCACACAGTGGAGGGAGAGAACCGACTCTTTTGTTGTTGTTGTTTCGAGACAGGGTCTCTCTGTGTCGCCCAGTACCAAAATCAAAATGTAGAAGAGAAACGAGAAGGGGGAAGTGTGTCACCCTCACGTCTTGCCTGGGGCGGGGTGGCACGTGTGTCACCCTCACGTCCTGCCTGGGGCGGGGTGGCACGAGTGTCACCCTCACATCCTGCCTGGGGCGGGAGGGAAGGTCCGGTGTGTGGGCCCTGCCAGGCTTCTGCCCCTCATCCGTCTGGGGGATCTGGCGACACTGCCAGTGAGCTTGCCGGCTTGGAACATGGCGGGAGCAAAGGCTGTACACAGAGCAAGAAACAAAGTGAACACCTGTAAGGGTCCGACCTGGGAACCGAGCTCCGGCGCCACAACCCTTTGTTGTTTTTACAGGGGCTCTCACTGCAGCCTAAGCAACCGTCTTGGCTCAGCCTCTTGGGTACCCCCGCCAGCTACCCTCCCTGCTGCCCCCCTCCCCATCTTTATTGTAGCCTCAGGGTGCCTTATGTCTGCGTCTTGTGTGCTCGCTGGCTTTTATGCATCTTCTTTGAAGATGTGCGTGCGGCTCTTCTTTCAACGCAGCTGCTTGCCTTTTCCTCGGGTTACCCAGGCCCCGCCTGTGTCCTGGTCTTGTCTCACGAGTGTGATTTCTGAGACTCTTCTATCCTAGAGCCGTCTCCGTCACGCTTCCTGGTCCCTTTGGAAGCACCAGAACGTTTGGTTCTGAAGGCATCCATATCTTTGTTAGGGTGCGTGTGTACAAGGCCTCGTGTGACCAGAGCTGTGGCGCGGCTTCCCGCGTGTCTTCTCCTGAGCAGTGCTAGTCTTGAGGCTGGTGAGGCAGCGCAGTGGGTGGAGGTGCCTGTTGCTGAGGACTCAGTCAGTGCCCGGGACCCACATGGTAAAATTTGTCACCCTTGCCCACAAGTGGGGCATGCTTTCTCTCCGTCCCCACATACAATATATGAATAAAGGGTCTTTTGAAAAGTTTTAGCTTTTCCACGTAGGTCTCTGATACAGTTTTGAGATAATTTTTTGTTTTGTTTTTCGAGATAGGGTTTCTCTGTGTAGCCCTGGCTGTCCTGGACTCGCTTTGTAGACCAGGCTATACCCGAACTCACAGCGATCCACCTGCCTCTGCCTCCCGAGTCCTGGGATTGAAGGCGTGCGCCACCACGCCTAGCCCTGGAGATGGTTTTTGTGTGTAGAAATGATCCAACATCATTATTGTGAATGCAGCCGCCTAGTGATTGCCACCAATATATAGCTGTCTTCAATACCAGTCATTGAAAAGGCCAACTTCGGCCAGGTATGGTGGCACATGCCTATAATCCCACCAGTTGGGAAGCAGAGGCAGATCTGTGAGTTCGAGGCCAGTCTGCTCTACTGAGCTGAATTCCACCACAGAGAAACCCTTTCTAGAAATAAACAAGCAAGACCATCTTCTCCCTACTGAGTGATGACACAGATGTCTCTTCTGGACTCTCCAGTCTCCTGCCCTGCTGGTGTCTCTCTTTAAGTCTGGTACCCACCTGGCCTGAATAGTGTAACTTTGCATTAGTCCTCAGATTTAGAAATGGTTTGGGCTCTTCTGGATCTCCAGGATTTCAGGACAAGCTTCTTGGTCTCTGCGAGGAGGCCAGCTGAGATTCCCACGGGAATTGCATGGGGTCTGGAGGTCGGCTGCCGTCCTCGTCTCCCAGTCCACGAGCATGGGATGTCTTCCCGTTTGTTAGTGTCATTTCCTTCAATAGCTGGTCACTTGTGGGTCGCTTTGTTCTTCTGTTAAAAATGTGTTCCTTAAAAAAAAAAAATGTGTTCCTAAGGGACTGGAGAGATGGTTCAGGGGTTAAGAGCACTGGCTGCCCATGCAGATGTCCTGAGTCCCCAGCAACCACGTGGTGGCTCACAACCACCTATAATGAGATCTGGTGCCCTCTTCTGGCCTGCAGACACACATGCAGGCAGAACATTGTATACATAATTTTAAAAAACAACTGTTCCTAAGTATCCTATTACTTTTGATGCTGTTATAAACAGAACTGAGGTTTGTTCTCTTAGAGACAGGGATGGGACCCGGGGCCTTCTGTGTATGCTCAGCTGCCGATCCACCCCGAGCTACACCCTCAGTCCTGGTATTGTAATTTTTGACATGTGAGCATATTTCTTTAGAATTTAAAGTAAGGGTCTAGCAGTGGACAAAGGGCCTGAGACCCAGAGGAATAGGGATGGGTCAGGCTGACCCTCTTGTGCATGGTGTAGGCTACAGTCACATGTGGCCCAAACAGCCAAGCAAAGGGGCAGGAAAGAAATCCTGAGGCTCAGGTGAGGGACAGGCACGTTAGGTTGAGGAAGGATGGAAGTGTCCCCAGACCCACTTTCTGGGACACAGAGGCCACCCCAAGGCTCCAGCCAGCACTAGGGAGTTGAGGAAGGGCCTGGGGAGCTCCTGTCTGTTGCAGCTATGTGCAGGACGCCCCGTGATTAGGCACGGCGTGGCTTTGTTCATGTGCCCGAACGTCTGAACACTCACCACCCTGCCCCAAGAGAGAGCCAGAGATGGTGATCACTCCCCGCCCCCACCTTCAGCCCCGGGGGTCCCCAGCCATTAGCCGGGCACACCGGGAATTGTCCAGCGTCCGATCCTCTGGTTGACCACCAGGGGTCAGTAGGTGCAGCAGATTGCGGTCCCTGGGACAGCCACAAGGTGCCAAGCAGCAGTCCTTCCCAATAAAGACCTGGGAACAGCTGCTCTCCCCGCCCAGTGTCTCCCACCCCCTCCTGAGCGACCTCATTAGGCATTCTGCCGGTGCCACCAGCTAATTAGTGTCACGTTAATTGAGCATTCAGGAGGCTGCCACCTCCAAGGGCGCAGTGTCACAGTGAAGGGGAATGCAGATAAAGGGAGGTGCCCAGGGACCGTTTCTGTCCCAGAGAAGCCCTAGAAACTGCCTCTCTCACCCCCACTTCAACCCAGACCACCCTGGGACTTCCTGACTGGATAGAAGGAACGGTCACTGACCACTGCTGCCACTCCACAACAGCCCCACCCTGTACCCTGACTCTGGAGGTTCCAGGGGCCTGTGTAGGGGGCAGGGCCACCTGGGAAGGACCTGGTTCTAATGGGCTTAGAACCAGTGCCACGCTCTCACTCTGTTATTGTGGCAAACGGAGAGGGAACCCCAGTGTACACCTCACAAAACACAGAGCCTGTCCCCCAGGCCACCTCAATGACGCAGGCCTGGATCCCCCAGGAGGTCTAGAGGGGGCTGGGGGGGGTGTCACACTCCCCACTTGAGCAAGTGTCTCATTGCGTGTTTAAGTCTCCTGGAGTCTGGAAACCCCCCCCCCCCCCCCCCCCCCCCCCCCCCCGCTGCCTGAGGTGTGCGTGGTCAAAGTGAGGCTACAGCCGCTCAGCTTCTCAGAACCGGGGTCTGTCCTCCCTCCCCTGCCTGCCTCTGGCAGGCAGCAAAGTGGCGAAGCCTTGTCTCCCCGAGGCAACATTAAACCTCACTCAGAGGGCTGGTTTTAATTGGCTTAATACACTCGTTAATAACCACGTCTGTTTAACGTACCTGTAAAAGGCCCATAACATTAACTTAATGGCAGCGACAGTTCGCCAGGCACTTCCTGCCAGCCTTTTAAATCTCCAGACAAGCCTTTAATGGGGTCTTCACGGATAGAGATGGATGCAGGGAGAGGCAGCCCCGGTCACCCTTACTTGATGCCGTCCCCGCACGCCTAACCTTTTCTGAGAAACCAGGCTTCCTCCAAAGCGGTCCCAGGAGGGCCCAAAGGAAACATGTGACACTTCTGTGTGTATTCAGGGCCTGTGACTGGAAGGGAGGTTGCAGAGGGAGGTCTGGGTCATGTGACCAGCCCCCCCCCCCCCAGTGTCTCCTTACACACCTTAGTGGAGGCTTTCTACAGAGGAGCTGAGCAGGAAGGTCACACAAGCGCTCAGAACAATCATTGTCATTGCTGGCACGGGCCAAGGACGCCAAGGAAGGCCAGTTTGCTCCTGAGACCCTCCAGGGCCCACGTAGTAAGAAGCCAGTTCACTGCTGGCTCTGAGAAGGGCAGTCAGTGGTGCATCCAGGCACACGTGGGAGGGCTGGGAACTAGAGGCCTGTCACCTGCCTCCCTAACTCCTCACCCTCGAAGGCACAACCCAGTCACCCACTTTGTCCACCCAGGCCAGGCCAACTGAACAGCCTGATCTGAACTGAACAGAACTGATCACTCAAGGTGACCACATCCGTGGACTAGCCTTGTCAGCCTTGTGCCACCAGCTAGGGACCAAGCCTCCAACACATGGATGCTCCAGGGGATATTTTATATTCCAGTCATAGAAGGGGTCTCTCCCTGGGGAACCCACTACGGGGAGCACACACCTGGATGGCCACAGTGGCCTGGGGCCAGGAAATGCGTTTCCCCGACAGCCAGCTCTGGATTGCTGCCCCCTCTTCTCTCTTTACCCTTAGAGGTTACTTACCACACTGACCGCTAGGTCCGAGCCGGAAGCCCCTTCAGCCAACCACACAGTCCTCTGAACCTCACTGTGGAGTCCCAGGGCAGCGTGGCCAAGCAGCCACTGTGTCCTGGACAGGACAGTAAGGAGTATGTCCCATGATGCTCCTGGGGGTGGAGGGGGAGACTCACTTTTCTGTCTGTGGCCTCTCTCCGCACAGCTGAGTCCAGGTGGAGGTCACGTGCCTTGCCTTTGATCCCAGCATTTGGGAGGCAAAGTCAGGAGGATCCCTAAGAACTTTTGTGAGGTCTACATAGTTTCAGGACAGCCAGAGCTACACAGAGAGACCCTGTGTTTAAAAGTAGGTAGGTTAGGGGGTCTGGAGAGGTGGCTCAGAGGTTAAGAGCACTGAGTGGCCTTCCAGAGGTCCTGAGTTCAATTTCCAGCAACCACATGGTGGCTCAAAACCATCTATAATGTGATCTGATGCCCTCTCCTGGCCTATAGGAGTGCTTGCAGGCAGAACACTGTATACATGGTAATAATTTTTTTTTAATTAGGTAGTAGACAGACAGACAGATAAATAGATACAGACAGTCACTTAGCATCGCTCCCCTGCCCGCCCACACTACCCTCTCCTCAGTACAGTCAGGCCCATGATCTAGTTCACATCAGGTGAGGGGGATCAGACACCGCTATTTGCAGGCGACGTGCCCAAGGACACAGATGTGCCCTCCACACCAGTCAGCCTGCCAGCCATGCCCATGCAGGGTGCCTGTTCCTTAGCCCGCTGCCCCAGCAGTGCACAGGCCACTAGACAGGGGGGCCTGAGTCTGGAAGCCAACTATAGAAGCCAGCTGTAGTCAGGCTACTGTGGTCCCTTTGGTGGTGACAGATGCTGCCATGAGAGTCCCCAAACCAGCCGGAAAACACAGGGAGATCTGGAGGCTGCGCTCCTCCTCTTCCTCCTCTTCCTCTTCCTCCTCCTCCCCTGACTGAGGAGCCTGCTGTCACAGAGCTCCCCAGCCCCCCCCCCCCAAGGACCTTTCCCTACCCCCTATGGCCCTGTGTGACAGTATGAGCACTTGGTGACTGGGTTTCCTCCTCAGCAAAGTCTGAGACTTTGCCAACCTGGGCCCAGGAGCCAAGTAGCCCAGGGTCCCAAGCCAGGCCCACTGGGGGATAGCCAGAAAAAGTCTCTGAGGGATCAAGGCTAAGGCAGGGGCTACCATCTCAAAGGTGTATGTGGGGCCCATGATTAAACCAGGTCTGTGGTAGAAGACCCCAGCAGGCTCCCTGTCACCACGCCCTGGAAGAGGCTCGCCAAGCACCAGCCCAGGCAGTCTCTCCCTCTCTCTGCCTCTCCTAAGGGTGGCCTTAGGCCCTCCGACATGCTCCAGCCCTTCCAGGCCCTGCCTGGGGTGGAGTGCTGGTGACCCAGAAGACAGGCAGGCCTAGCTCTGACCTTGGCTGGCTGTAATGTCTGATCTCCTCACCTGTAAAATGGAGACCTCTCTGTCGTCTTAACCTTGTGACGGGTGACTGTGTGTCTACTCAGGCTCCCTTAGGGGACTCAGCTACGGCTGAACTGGTTCCAACAAGACTTCATGGCCGCTGTCCAGGTTTCTCCTCATCCCCGGAGGCCTCCTTGTGTTACTGGGTGTCGTGGGAGAGCCATGTCCCTTCCAAAGGGTCTTACTGGGTATAATGTTCAACCCTGAGCCGGGCGTGGTGGCGCACGCCTTTAATCCCAGCACTCTGGAGGCAGAGGCAGGCGGATCACTGTGAGTTCGAGGCCAGCCTGGTCTACCTAGAGAAACCCTGTTTTGGGGGTGGGGGTGGGGACTTCAATCCTGCCGGGTGTGGGACCCAGGGACTTCTGTAGGGGCTGGAGTGCCAGGTGGTCTGGGAGGCAGGACCCCAGGCTGGCTGCCACATGGCACATCCCTCCCTCCCTACAGCACAGGGATGCCACCCCCTACCCCCTTCCCCTTACACAAGCCACTCTGAAAATGGTGGAGGCAGAGCTGGCACACTGTCACTGCTGGTGGAGAGGCTGTGTATCCCGACACCCTCCCTCAGAAGCCACACCTGCAGGATGCCCACTAACACATGGGGTGAGGTGCGCCCTCTGCTGGCAACACGAGTAAAGAGCAGGCACTTCCCCCCTTTTTCTTAAGGTTTTGAACACCTAATTTATTCCATCCATTAGATAGATTTTGTAGATTTAATCATTTTCACAGTTGGTGGTTCATTGGATACTCAAGATAAACTCCGAGCGAAAGCGTAATGCAGAGGACAAATGAGTTTTCACACCACAATGGCAGAGGCTTGCTTGGAAAGAGTTTAAGGGAAACGAAAATACGGATATCATTTTTTCCCCCTCCCGGGAGCTGCTTTTGCTGAGTATGGTAGGTTTCCACAGCTAATTTCACCAGTTTTGTTCATCTGTAAAATTGCATAAAAGTGACATTTTTGTGCTCATTATAGCAACTGCTGATTTATGGCTGGCAAATGAAGAGCTGGTCCCTTTTTTGCGGGATTCTCAGAGCGGTGCTAAGTGCCCATGAAATTGCTTGTATAATGTAGTTTAAATCCAATCGCTGAGAAAGATTCCCCCGTTGGCCAAAGTGACATTTCCATTCTCCACACCAAGTTTATTTTAGGCTACTTAAGAGTAGGGACTGGCCAGAGCAGGGTAGGGGTGCCCTCACCTGCTCGCCCCAGGTTAGGCCCAAAGAGGGGCAGGAAGGGGTGCGGCCATGTTGTCCCTGCCGCCTCCGGCCCTGATACACCTCCCCCACTCAAGACCGTCTGTAGCTGACCTGAGCAAAGCATTTGCTGACCCATGGGGCTGGACGGATCAACCCCCTCCCCCGCCCCAAGTCTGTTTCTGCCCACTCTGGGACGTGAGGCAGCCACCCAGCCCACTGGAAGCCACCAGTGTACATAATTGTGACAAGCAAGTATCTCCTGGGGGCTGTTTGGAGTGGCCTGAGCTCTCCCAGCTGCCTCTGGTGACCCTGTCTGGGAGAGCTCCGTCAGCTGCTGGCCTCCCTAACACAGAGACCCACCATTCAGACTAAAGCCGCGCAGGTCGGTCCTGGCTCTGGGAGGACCAGGTGGGAGGCGGCCTTGCCTAGGGTAGCACTGCCTCCTACACATGGAGCTGCTAAATCCTCCCAGATACCGGTGGAGGCAGCCTTCGGAACAGCGGTGCCCTGCTTACACCAACCCCTGCCTACCCAGGACCACAGAGCCCACGTAACCTCAGTTCCACCCAACCCCTGCCTGTCCACGCCCCCCTGCCTCACAGGAAGCTATTGGCTGTGCTTTGGTCTGGAATGGCTCAGGGTGTCAGGAGAGGGTCTTTGGAGCAGCCACCATGAGTACCCAACCTAGAATGCCAGCGTAGCTAGTCCGTGCTGCTGGAAGTGCACCTGGGGGCTTAGGGGTGCTCAGCGTGCAGGGCGTTTGCCCAGCATCGTGAGGCTCCGGGTTCAACCCCAAGCAATACATAGCAGTATAACAGCACACCTGTGAGCCTAGCATTCGCCGGGGGGTGGAGGGGTGGGGGGGGTGGGAGGGGGGAGGGGGGGGATGGTGTCGGCAGAGGAGTCAGAACGTCAGTGTCATCCTTGTATACGCGTCAAGTCTGAGGACAACTTAGAACACGCAGGGGTCCCTGTCTCAAAGAGGAAAAAAAAAGTGGCGAAGCATGCCTGTGGCAGAGGGCTGGCCTACATCTCAACCTTGTAAATGGGCAGTTTCCTCAGTGAGCCTCACGTTTCGGTCCGATAGTTGGAAGTGTGGGAGGAACAGGAAAAAACGAGTAAGGTTAAGGGGCCTGGGCAGCTCCCACCCAGTACGGTGAGGAGTGAGGGGTTGTGGCCGCCAGCCCGTCTCTCACGTGTGCCTCTGTCCCCGCAGGCGAGTCGGTGGCCAGCTCTATGCATTCTGCCCGCTACCCAAGCCCAGCCGAGCTGGACGCGTACGCTGAGAAGGTGGCCAACAGCCCGTTGTCCATCAAGATCTTCCCCACCAACATCCGAGTGCCACAGCACAAGCACCTCGGCCGCACGGTCAACGGCTATGACACCAGCGGCCAGCGCTACAGCCCCTACCCTCAGCACACCACCGGTTACCAGGGCCTGCTGGCCATCGTCAAGGCTGCCGTCTCCTCTAGTGCGGCTGTGCCTGCTGGGCACGCCAAAAGCGTGCTCAAGAGCGTGGAGGGCAAGCGGACTAAACTGTCACCGGCCACCGTGCAGGTGGGCATTGCACCCTACCCGGTGCCTAGCACCCTGGGGCCCTTGGCCTACCCAAAGCCACCTGAGGCACCTGCCCCTCCGCCCAGCCTGCCTGCAGCAGCCACTGCCACCTCTGTGATCCCTCTGCCGGGCCGGGGCCTGCCCCTGCCACCCTCCAACCTACCCTCTATCCATAGTATCTTGTACCAGCTCAACCAGCAGTGCCAGGCCCCGGGCGCTGCACCCAGCGCCTGTCAGGGCGTGGCTGTGCCCCACCCCAGTCCAGCCAAACATGGCCCAGTGCCCAGCTTTCCTAGCATGGCATACTCGGCCACAGCCGGTCTGCCAGACTGCCGGAAAGGCACAGAACTGAGCCAGGGAGCCACACCAGCCCTAACACTGGCTGGGGCCGCCAAACCTGCAGGGTATGTGGAAGGTGGCCTAGACTACCTGCTGTGGCCACAGAAGCCACCCCCACCCCCACCCCAGCCACTGCGAGCCTACAATAGTAGCACCGTAGCCAGCAAGTCCCCCGAGACTTGTGGCGGGCGGGTGTTCGAGCGAGCCAATGGGTCGCCTCACAACTGTGGTGTGGGGCTGCCCACCGGCTTCACTGTGGGCCAGTACTTTGCTGCCCCTTGGAACAGTGTTCTGGTGACACCTACTAGTGACTGCTACAATCCAGCAGCAGCAGCTGCCGTAGTGACAGAGCTGGGGCCGGGAGCTGCCCGGGAGCTAGCCGGGCCTCCTGCAGACACACTCTCAGGCCTGACCAGCAAGAGCGTGTGCAACACAGCGGTGCTGAGCAGCAGCCTGCAGTCGCTGGAGTACCTCATCAATGACATCCGGCCGCCCTGCATCAAGGAACAGATGCTGGGCAAGGGTTACGAGACAGTGGCCGTGCCCCGGCTGCTGGACCATCAGCATGCCCACATCCGCCTACCTGTCTACAGATAAGGTCTGCCCTGCGGGTGCATGGACAGATGGACAGGGTGCTGGGGGTTGGCAGGCCACAGCACAGGGCAGGCAGCTAGCAGGGTGCCCCACCTGCCCTGGGGCCGCGTGTCCACAGGGAAGCCAGGCTGGTTACCTCCTCACTGCGATGGGCGATGGGCGGGCAGGGTAACCTCACACACCAGGGCTTCTCCACCACCGCTCACTGCCCCAGGAAGCAGGGAGGGTCCAGGGCTGCCTGCAGGGCCCATCCCTCATCTAGGCAGGGAGAGCAGGGTTCCCCGCAAACACGAAGTTCCTTCTGGGTCTCCAGCAGAGGTGCTGCTCCAGTCAGCACCCGGGTCTCTACCCACAATCCCCTGGGTCCAAAGTGCCCCACCCCCACCAGCTAATCCAGGTGAAGGCCGCCTCAGGACTACCAGCCCGTTCCTTGTGACCCTTCCTCTACCCGCCCTTCCTACTAGGCACCCTACTCCGTACACCCCGGACCGACCTCTTCTCTGTTCCCTCCGTTACATCTCACAGGGCTGCTGGGAGCAGTTGGTGCATCGCACAAGGGCACCTTGCCTAAGGACACGCCACTCGCATCCTAGACTTGTACATTTATTGCAATTGTCTGCAGCTGGAGGAAGGGACACCATTTTCCTATGCGCACAAAGGGGCTAACAAGGGGCCCCAGTGAATTCAGGCTCCAGTCACAAGGACGGTCTTGCCTTTCTTCACATGTGGGGTCTCCTGGGGAGCAGTGAGAGGGTGACCTGCTGGCTATAACTGGAATGCCCAATCCAGCTCCTTTTCTGCAGTCCCCCAGGCCTGGCCTGCACTGCCGTGGGGGGTTGATAAGCCCAGGAAGTCCTCAAGGCCTGCAGTCCCCTGGCCCCACCAGCCCCGGGCCCCCCAGCCGCGGTACTGTACCCCTCCAAGGCCTGCCCAAGCACTAAGTGCATTTACAAATCTCTGAGAATGTTTTTTTTTATACTAGAATTGACCATTATATTCTACTGTGAGAAGTGCAGTCTGCACTATATTGTTTTAAAAACGAAGAGAAAGAGAAAAAAAAAGGAAAACAGATGGTGTCTCAGCTGTGGATTCGCTGCAAAACTGTTTTCACTCTTGCTGGCTCCCCCCCCAACACACACACCAGAGGTCCATCGGGGGGCGCCCCACGGAGCCTTGTGGGTGCGGGGTGGGGGTGGCATACAGGGTGTTCCACGCCCAAGTTATCACAAAGCTCTCCAGGCTGGATGCTCTTAGGTCTTACATGTCACCTCACAGGCTGGTGGTCAGTGGTCCGTCCACGGGCACAAAGTCAGAATCCAACCTGAGCCCTGAGTTCCTCCTAGTGCTGGGGTGGCTCTGAAACTCCCCACCAGAAGTCCCTCCCAGCTCCTTTCTGCTTGTCTGTCGTCCTCCCAGCTTAAAGGATGGCAGTGTGGAAGTACACGGCTTGTCAGGCCAGCCCAGATGACCCTGGGCAACCTGGCCTGTGCCCATACCCTGTCAATCCTGTCAATCCTGTCCACCATGGCAGCTCATCGTTCTCCAGGGACCAGTTGTGTCTCGCCAGAGACAGCACCCTTGTAAGGTGGGAAGTGTCCTGCCTGAGGTCATGCTGTCCTGGCCAGGTGCCCCACAGAATGAGGTGAGAGGTCTGCCTGTCCTACTGTGTGCAGGGCTCAGAGCACCCAGCAGGATGGGACCCTGGAAGAGGAGGTCCCACCCCACAGCACAAGGTCTTCCTTGTGCCCTGTCCCCACATACATTGCCTCTCCCCAGCTCCTTTCCAGGACAAGAGCTGGACATCTGTGCTGGGAAAAAGTCAGGACCTTCGATCTGAGGCGACCCTCCTGCCCCACACGGAGCCCTGGCCAGTGTGTGTGTGGGTGCAGAGGGTAGAGCATCGCTTGCCCCAGCCTAGACTCCAAAATTGGCCAAGCCCTCAGCTGCGGCCCAGTCTCCTGAAGTCTCGCAGTTACTCATGGTCCACTCAGAGGACACGGAGTCCCAGCATCCACGTGTGGGCAAGTCCAGGCTTTTCTGTGGGGGTTCACGAGCTAGGCACACTTGCTAGCCCACGGGGTACGGAAGACCAGGCTACAAGGGTAAGTGTGCAAAAGACAGGCAGGATGGAGTCACAGAGAATCAGCGGGTGACACCGTGGCCTCAGAGACCCTATCAGGTGAGGAATGAGATCACATCTGTTTCCCAGAGCAGACACAGCACTCGATGAAACTAATGGCGGCCCCACACTGCCCAAAACCCAAGTCAGCGGGGCCACCAGAGCCACAGCAGCCGCTGGACAGGGTCTGAGCCCCCACTGCGACCCTGAGCTGCCCTCAACTAACCACTCCCCAAAGAACTGGTATATTATAAAAAACAAACCAAAAAAACCAAAAACACCTTGGTGTAGGAGCATCAGGAGTGGCCATGGAGCAGAGTGGCCTGCGCTCAGTAGGGGGTCTAGATTTATAGCACTCAGCAGGGCACGAGATGGCTGACCCCGGAGAGCATTCTAGATGCCGTGGAATTGACCTGTGCTTTTGCAATGACCCACCACCACAACCAAACAGGATAGGTGAGGCTATCAGTAACAGAAGACAGCAAACCCACAGTCAAAGCAACTTCTGTGGGCAGAGCACCCGAGGCTGCCCCGCTGTGCACACCTAGAGCCAACAAACAGGCTGGGGGCGGGGGGGGGGGGCGGTATTTGCCTTCAGAACTACCGGTTGGCCTGCGCACTGAGCAGCCAGCCTCCTACATGCTGGTCTCTCTCTCCCTGGGACTCTCTTGGGCTCCTAAGTCTCTAGGCTGAGCAGCTGAGCAGGTCAGGCATATGGCACACACCCATGGCAGCAGTGTCAAGAGTCAGCAAGACGCATCTTACCAGACAGCAGCTGGGACAGACACCAGGTCTAATGCCTTAGGGTCCACCCTCAGCACTGCCCCCCCCAAAAAAACAAACAAACAAACCGAGAAGCCACACCCTTGAGATACACAGACCACTCTTGCTTATTAAAGGCTCTGAAAAGGCCCACAGCCTAGATTCCCTTTGGTCTTAGCCAACAGCTGAACTTAAGTTTTGGTTTCTATTAAAGCCCCAGGGAACAAAGGCTTCAGGGAACCCCCACCCCCACTTTGCGCTGGGCCTCATATCTGGGCTCACTGAATCCTATCAGGATGGTGCGGACAGTGAGGCACAACCAGCCACTACATAGGCTGGCCTTGAACTCATCCTCCTGCGTCAGACACAGACACGCACGCACGCACGCACATGCGTGAGCGCACACACACACACACACACACACACACACACACACACACACCATGCTGACATCAGGTATACCCTAGCACACCCAGTGTGCCCAGGGAGCGAAGGCTGCTTGCCTGCGATCACACAGCAATTTGATCCTAAACTCTCCAGAAGCCCGGCCACCTCACCACGGGCTCCTTCCTCCCAGGGCCCGGGTTCCAGGTGATCCTTAGGCCTCTTCTGAGGAGGAGGCCCCAGGTGTGCCCACAGCTGACCCCAGTTACGGCCACCTGGGGAAGTTGGCATCCTTGTAAAGGCCCGAGACACTAAATTGTCTTTAAAAAAAGTAAAGTCCTTATGGGGCTGGAGATAGGGCTTGGCGGTACAGCACCCGCTTACAAGCTCCGGGCTCCACCCCTGACGTGTGCCAAGAAGGCTACAAGTGAGTTACTGTTGCAATGAGACAGGGCACAGGTTTGAATCCTGCCTCTGCCACATCCTCACTGTGTACCCTGGAGTGGCTTCCTTTATAGGGTCTCACGCCCTTCTCTGTAAAACAGAGTTAAAGCACTGAGCTTCCTACCTACTTGGTGAATGGCAGCAACCTTGGAGTCACTCATTAAAAAAACATTTTCTCTCAAATAATGAGACACCTTAAGGGCAGGGTTGCCCAAGGGTTAGCCAAGCCATAAATAGTCCAATGATGTCCTCAGGGACCCCATACCCTTTTTTTCATTGTTTTAGTCTCTATTCTGTTGCTGAGAAGAGACGCCGTGACCACAGCATTGTATAAGAAAGCATTTAACAGGGGTCGGACTTACCGTTGCAAAGGCTTTGTCCGTTATCATCATGGCAGGGAGCATGGCAGCAGGCCGACTTAGCGCTGGAGAAGTAGCTGCGAGCTACATCCTGATCCAACGGGAAGAGAAAGGGCCTGGCGTGGCCTTCTGAAACCCAAAGCCCACACACACTCAGTGCCAGACTTCCTCCCACGAGGCCACACCCACACAACGAAGCCACACCCACTCAGCGAGGCCACGCCCACTCAGCGAGGCCACACCTCCTAATGCTTCTCAGGTAGTGCCTCTTCCTAGTGACTACGCATTCAATTGTATCAGCCTATGGGGCCACCACAATCAAGTTCTGGTCTCTCAGCCTCCTTTCCTAGTCACAATGTAGCTGCTGCCGACAGACAGACCAGGGAGGACCAGCTGAGGAAGCAGTCTCTTACTGTTTCCCTTGCTTTCCCTTGTCACTCCCTTGTCAGACTGGCTCTGTTGTGGATCGCAACTGGGACACACGGCTATTCCAACATCCAGTGTGCAGAGCAGGGTGTATGAGGAGGACGCGGCCCACACACAACAGGCTTCTGCCCAGCTCATCTGCCGGCCGCTGTGTGAGCGAGCCTTCCTCCACACACAGCCCAGCCTGGCTCCCCACCACACCCCGCCCAGGCTCTCCAGTCCCTGGGGTGTGGATCTCATCTTGTCAACTCCCTCCCTGCAGCTGAGCTCCTGGGCAGCCGCTCTTGGCTGGACCCTTTGCTTTGATCTCCAGTGTATCCGTTAGTTCCAAGAAAGCTTTAAACTCTGTGTGTGTGTGTGTGTGAGTGTTTGTTACACATGCTGTATACATGCTCCCCCTGATGAGCCCCCTTCAGAGGTCCACGAAGGGCGAGGGCTCTGAGAGAGCACTGGGGACTAGGGGTCACCTCTATGGCAGCTGATAGGGTCCCCCATGCAGAAACAACCTGGGGAGGCAGAGGCCAGGAGAGCACAGCGCTGGGTTCAAATCTCACCTTCATCGTTTGCGAGTCTTGGCCCCCTCGAGTGCTGTAGACTTATGGTTCAGGGCTTGGCTGGTTCTGTGTCCAGTAACTGTAGTGGATACACTATTTAAAAAGCAAAGCAAAGGGCTAGAGAGATGGCTCGGTGGTTAAACCCACTGGGTTTGATTCCCACATCCACACAGCGGCTCACAACCATGTGTGACTGCAGTTGCAGACCATTTTCTGGTCTCCAGGGGTACTGCACTTATGTGGTGCACAGATTCACACAGGCAAAATAATAATAATGATTATAATAGTAATTTTTTTTTTAAATCAAGAGACCTGAGCAGTGCCCAAACGCGTTAATTTCTCAGGCGTTTTTGTGAGCGCTGCCCCAGCTGTCCTTCATCCTTGCCTTGAGGCAGGCCACGAAGGTATGCTCGCATCCCATTGGTCAGCACCCGTCACACGGTCAAGCTCAGGTGTTGGAAGTTATTCTCAGCTCGAAGCAGAAGGAAACAAAGTTTAATGGCAAAGGGCTTGGACAAGAAGTGGCCATGGTGGCATACACCTGTCGTACCTGCACTTGGGAAGATAGAGGCAGGATTGAAAGTTCAAGGCCAGCCTGGGAGCTGGGGAGTAACAAAAACATAAAAATATAAAGGAAATGCCTGTGGTGCAACCTAGCATAGGTGATACGGTCTAATTTTGCTGGGGCTTTGCTGGGGTAGGGGAGCTGGTCGGTCCTTCTCAGTCCCGACTTCAGGGGAAAGTGACTACAGCCAGAAAACTCAGGTCTGAATAACGAGAGAGCACCCTGCTTCCCTGACCTCGGAAGGAAATGGGTGTGTGTCCACTAAGAGGCAGCTCGGGACGGATCAAGTTGCCAGCCTCCTGGGCCAGCACCTGGGAAAGCCTGCCTGAGACAAAACCCACACAAGAGCCACGGGGCTGAGGCGTGGAAGACAGAGTCAGGAGCCCCCGATCCAGCCACGCCTGAAGCCCCTGCTCCGGGGTCATTTTCAGTCATATGGGCAAACCTATGAGCCCAAACAGGTGAAGGTCTGTGACCCTCTCCAGCTGGGAGGCTGAGTTCGCAGCCAAGCTACAGAGCAAGGTTGAGGCTGATCTTGGCAACCCAGCAGAACTCAAATCACCCAGTCATACTCAGATGTCTTGTCACCTGCAGCTGAAAAACTGTCTTTTACTTGTGCGGAGTATTAGGCTGTCAGCTGGGGCCATCGAGAAGGATCGTCGCTCAGCGGTGCTGGCCAACCTAGGCTGGCAATCTGAGTTCAATCCCCAGTATCCAAGTACCAGAGGGAGAGCTGATTCCTGCACATTATCTTCTGATGTCATGGCATGTATGCTCCCCCAGCCCCCCCAAAACACACACACAAAGTAAATAGATGTAACAAATTTTATTTAAAGAGAGGAGGGCTGGAGAGATGGCTCAGTGATCCTAGGTCCTAGCTGTTTGGTGACACAAATCAGCGCTCACAGGTATCTGTCAATCCCAAATTCCAAGGGATCTGCGCCCTCTTCTGGCCTCTGTAGGTACTGCATATTTATGGTACCATACATGCAGGCAAAACACCCATACACATTAAAAAATAAATTTAAAAAACCAAACAAAAACTAAGAGTGCCAACTTTACGAGACTCCCCATGATGTTTAAACAAATGACACAGAAGCCCGCAGGAGTCTTCTGGCAGAGGCGGGATTGTACCACCTATGAGGAACACCAGCTCCCCCTGCAGGGTGGGCAGGTGCAACGCTGGATTTGCAAGAGTGAGTGGGGGGTGGGATGCCCTCAGAGGTCAACCCCGAGCAAGACGCTCCTGCACTTTGTTCGAAGCATGGAAGGAGGGGTGGGTTGCGGCTTGGTGGCAAAACTCTTGCCCAGCATGTTTGAGGCCCTGGATTCCGCCCCAGCACCTCAAAGAACTCTAGAGGAGATCGTGCTGGCCTCGGGCTGGAAACAGCAGGCCTGCGACCCAGGCATCATGAATTACAATCTGTGAATTGTGATGTCACAATGAAGCATGCCCAACTGTGTCGTCACAGGTCTTTGGTGGTTGAGTATTCCAAGTGTAACACCTAATTCTCAGAGCATGCCGGCTTGGTGAGACAGCACCGCACAAAATGGGGCCTTTGGCTCTCTCATGTCCCCAAAAGTCCTGTCCCACAGATCACCAGCCCAGGTGGGCAGGGGTGGGGTGGGGGGAGGTCAAAGTTCACAGAATGGCCCTAACCCAGGTTGATCACTTTCACACCATTGTGACACCCGAAAATTTTAAATGGAGCCATCTCCAGTTGGGGACTGTGCTCAGGCAAATTGTCATTTATAAGCCATGGGCCCAGCAGTGGTGTCATGCCCTTAGCCTTAGGTCAGACAGGCACTGACCCCTCCCCCCCCCAAGACACAGTTCATGGAGAACAGGCCATAAGGGAGGGTCCGTGGCTGCCGGAGGGAGGGGCTGAGGGAACCAGGGTGCTTCAGCTGGGTGGAGGGCGGGTAGTTTGAGGGTGGCGTGTCAAGCTAAATAATCAGACTTTTCTTTTTTCCTCTCCCCCCCTTTTTTTTGTTGTGTTTTGTTTTGTTTTTCAAGACAGGGTTTCTCTGTGTAGCCCTGGCTGCCCTGGACTCACTTTGTAGACCATGCTGACCTCGAACTCACAGAGATCCTCCTGTCTCTGCCTAAGCTAATGTCACCATGACTGGCTAAACAAAATGGTCTTTTAACATCCCCCCAAATGCACCACAGCCTTTCTTGGTGACAGTGCTGAAGGTCACCTGCGGGAAGGACCATAGCATACTATAGACTTCTGGGACCCCCCCCACACCCCCATCCTCTCTTCCCACACAGCTTTGACCCACTAGGGGTCACTTCCTCCATGTCGCCTTCGGCCACTTTAGGCCAGTTACTGCTTCCCGTCTGCTGATTGGCTGAAGCATAAGGCACATGACACAATCTAGGGCAACATTCTGAGAGCCTAGGCTAGGCTAGGGGTCCACGGCACAGGGACGAGATACAGGAAAAGGCGTCCCCTTCTCTCCTCCGGAGGTGCCTGGGTCTGGGCATACTGTGTCCCTGCCGGAAGCCGGTGTGGGAAAGCCTGCACACCGTGGAGGGCCTCACGTGGTTGAAATGGAGACCCTAGATGAATGGTAAAACCGGCTCTTAATGAATCCACGTCCTAGAATTAACCACATCAGTGCCCTGCCTTGGGATGATAAATACTAAGTTTTCTGTTGCCTGGCTATCTGAACCACACAACTGCGTGTGTGACCACTACAACCACAATCTTATTTGGGGAAATCCCTTTTTCATGGCTGAATTATATTCCATTCTATGGACCTAGCACACTTTGCTTGTCCATCCATCCCTAAGCCAAGGACACCAAGGCTCATGACCATGCCCCCAAGGACTCTGAAAGTTCCTGAGGCGAGGCTAGAGCCCAGTTCTCTGCTCTGATGGGAGAGTCTTCTGGAATTTTCCCTCCACATGTTCTTTTCCTCTTCACTGTCCCAAATCAGAGGCATCCAAGACTGACGGCGCCCTGCCCCGTGTCTCCAGCACACACCTTCAGAGAATAGCCAGGCGCCATCTTGTCTTCTGACCACCCAAGGAAAGAGCCCAGCCCCTGCGCTTAAGTACCCAGGTGTCTCCACCTCAGCCTGAGTCAAGGAAGGAAGCTACGGCCCTGTCCAGTCCCTTTCCCCCTCAGATCCTCACCCACCGCTTGGCTCTTCCAGCTGATGTCCTGTGTTTCTGGGGAGGTTCAGCCAGGTTGGTCACCCTGTCTCCTGGGCTCAGGAGATGGGCTCAGGCCTGGCATGACACCCAAAGTAACTGCACCGGTTTCTATGACTCCTGTTGAGAATGCTGAGTGAGCCGCGCTCTCTGGGCACTGGTGTGGAAGTTCACATGGGCACACTGGGGACACTGGGTTGTTAGAGAGCCACAGGGCCACCAGCAGAGGAGAAGCCGTGCCCTGGGAGGGATGGTGAAGGCCTGGCTTCCTCCTCACAGAGCAACACTCACCATCACTGCTTTCCTCCTGACCATCACCCTTCTGACAAAAGTGATCTGTGTCACTCTCCAGCACAAGACGCCATGGTCAAGGTTCAGGCTTAGGGGAAGAGCCAGGCTGTATCCAGGGCCCCAGGCTCCGTCCACTGCGGCTGCCTTTGACTATGGCTTCCTCAGACACCAATTCTCCCTTGTAGATGCTTCAGGGAGGACGGAGACACTCGCCTGAGCCAGGGAGGTCAGAGGGGACGTCAGCCAGCTACAGACTCCTCTGTGCACAGGCTGCCCCTGCGGGGTGGGGAGGGGGGGTCTTTGTGCCAGGAGAGCAGAGTATCCTGCCAGCACCCCCCCCCGTCATGCTACCCCCTCACCAGCGTCACTGTCCCCACCAGTGTCCCTCCTCCCTGACCAGCACTGTTCCCTCATCTCGGCCTCCCTCAGCACTGTGGTGAGAACTTGTGAGGGTTTTCGGTTTCTTTAAGAACGTGGAAATGTTAGGTGAATGTTTCTGTTTTAATCCCAGGCGTGGGGAGACACGGGCTATCTCAGATCATCCACGGCCTCTGACTGGGGTTTGCCCCGTACTCTAGCAGAGGCGGGATTCTGCCAGCGGCAGCAGACAGTTGCCATATATACCGCTAGAGCCCCCAGAGAGGAGCCCGGGCAGCCCAGCCGATGTGCCTCATGCGGACTGCTGCTTCTGCCTGCTGGGTTGCTGGTTGGAGCTGTCCTGGCAACAGAGATCAAATCCGGCCCCAAGGAACTCAACGCTCCTAATGAGCAGGAAGTGGCCAAAGGATGCTGATGCCTCCTTCCCCCTCCAACCATCCTCCTCTCCTAGCTAGTGTTGGGGGGTTGGGAGGGACGGGGTGGTGTTAGGGTTGTAGATAAAAGAACTCAATAAAGTAGCCAAAGGCCCAGTTGAACCCCTGTGCCTCTCAAACAGCATCTCCACCAGCATCCCAGGGACCACCTCCACTGACCTCACCGTGACGACCGCATCTCCACCATCCCTTTCCCTGTCACCCACACTCTGGCGCCCTGGTTCTCACCCGTGGAGTTTTTCAGTTGTCCCCATGTCCCTTGGCATCACTGTGCCCACCACTCTCTCTCCCACGTCCAACCTCACCCCCACCATCTCCACCATGAACAAACAAACATTTATTGAGCCCCAACGGCCCCGATCTCTACAAAGTACTGAAGACCCACCCGAGCCAGGGCTGCAGTGTCCCTGCATGAGCTTTTAGCCCTGGCTAGGTCCCAGCTGCGGGTGGGCGGGCGGGGTCCTGCCGTGCCATGTTCCTGAGGAGGGAGCAATAAATAACGCACAATGATGCACAGGAGGACAGGGGCGGAAGCCCTGTGAGGGGAGGGGCCCTGAGCTGGCTTCAGTGACTCCATGGGAGTGAGACAGGTGGCCAGGAGCTCCGTCCCCCATGTGGGGAGAGGCAGCGCTGAGGGCAGAAGCGTTGGTGGGAACCAGAGGGTCCTAGGGCTTCCCCAGAGTCTCCGTAGGCCCTCACCTCTGGGGTCACAAGTGGGTGTGAGAAGACACGGGACGAATGCTGAAATGCAGGTGGACGGTAGGTGCAGCAAGGGCCAAGGCTGGGCCGTATGCCCCAGCCCTGACCCAGCCCCTAGAGGGGGGCATCCTCTGTCCTCCACTTGGGGGCATAACCCTGCTGGTGGCCGTCACAGCTGGGGTTTCCTACGGTATCCAGGGGGACAACGACTTCATCTGGGCTGGAGTTCTTGTTCAGCTCCACCACGCGGGGCACCACCGAGGACCAGCGATCTGAACAGTGAACAGCGAGAGGGAAGGGTTGATGGACACCCTGTGCAAGCATTGAGCACCACTGTGTACCATGCACCCCACAGTCATTTGCTGAGAGAGGCGTTGGGAGGGTATTATCATGCACAGTTTACATAGGTGAAAATGGATTCAGAGGGATCAAGATGCCTGCCCAGGAGCACACAGCAGTACAGAGAGGAACAAAGGCCGAAGACTCGGTCAGAATGCCCTGGGGGCCACGCCCTTTGCCTCCATGTCTCTTGCCTTTAAGGTTTGATAAAAATAAAAATAAATGGAAAAACAGAGGGGACCAGGACGCCTGTGGTATCAGGGATCAGGGAGGGTTGGGGTGAAATTGCACCTGATGTAGCAGGAGCCCTCAGTGACCACTCCCACCTTCCCGGTCCCCACTCCCAACAGGACTGCTCAGAAGAGTCTGGTGGCAGAGACAGCGGGGTGGGTAGGATGGGTGGGGTTGTGAGGGGTTCGTGGGTGCTGCCCTGAGTGCCACACTCACCCCTGCGGAGGCGCCCCACGGTGTGCGAGAAGCCGTAGTACTGGTAGACCTCGTTCTTGCCTGGGTCCTCATTAATGATGCCCAAGTTCTGGTTCCAGTGAGACCAGTTCACCTCATCCACTCTGGGGGAGTGAAGTGGAGTTTACGGGGAGCCTGCCCCACCCCCAGGCCACCTCTCCGATTCAGCATTTCCCAGCATGCCCTTCTCCCAGAGAATCACAGCAGTGCTGGGCAGCTGTCATCACTGTTTCCCAGACTCCTCAGTGTTCGCACAATAGCTCCGCATTTCCCCTTCCCTGCTCCTGTGACCCACCATGGCTATGGAGTTGCCTGTCCTGGTCATTTCCTATAATGGCACCATATGGCACGCGGCCTTTCACGCCTTCCTTCTTTCATTTAGTATGTATTGAAGGCTCATTCAGACTGTGGCAAGGATTAGAACTTTATTTTTTATTTTTTGGTTTTTCGAGACAGGGTTTCTCTGTGTAGCCTTGGCTGTCCTGGACTCTCACAGCGATCCTCCTGCCTCTGCCTCTCGAGCGCTGGATTAAAGGCGTGCGCCACCACGCCTGGCAAGTACGTAGCTTTTTGTTGTTGTTGTTTTGTTTTTTTAAGTACGTAGTTTTTAACGTAATCTTTTTGTTATTTTTCATATAACTTCTATTTGTTGGGCAAATGCAAGAAAGACACATCTACCGTTATCATTTTACTGAGAAGGAACCTGAATCTTGCAGGGCTTCTCTTTTGAAGGTCTCACACTGGCAACAGGACATCAGCTCTGGACTGGAGGGGCGCTGTTACCACCCCACTCCACAGGGGAGCAAAGCGGCAGGACCTGACTCCCAGGGGCACGCTGGTTACTGAGCCCCTTCAAGGAACAATTTGCCTTCTAACAAAAGTGGGCGATCACATCTGGAATGTGGGTCACTCTGCAGACGAGTTAGGAGGCCCCAAGCTCCCAGGCTGACGATCCCTCAGTTTCCCCATTTCAGCCACAACACTGAACCTCACCAGCGGCGGTAGACAGAGGGTGATAAGCTGAGATGAAACCCCCTCTATCTCTGCCAGCCCCCGTGAGGGCCCGCGGAGCCGCTGGGTACCCCAACATGTATCGGACGACAGCCTGGAAGGTTCTAGGTGCCCACAGAGGGGCATCATTGTGCTGGCCTCACAGTGGAAGGGAATGGGGCTGAGAGACTTGCCCAAGGTCACCCAGGAGGACTGGACCCTGGAGCCTGTCCCTTGGCGCCTCACCTGAAGCACCACCTGCGGTCAGGGGTGCCGTCTGAGCTCTTGCCCACTGTCACCATCTCTCCGGAGCGGAAGGCCTTCCTCAGGAACACTGGGAAGGAGCGCTCAATGTCCAGGATGGTGGTGGCCCACTGCGGGAGGAAGAATGCAGCAAGTAAGTGTCCCCGGCAGGGCCTGGTTCATGGCAACCGTGAGCCAAATAAACTCTTTTTTTTTTTTTTTTTTTTTGCTTTTTCGAGACAGGGTTTCTCTGTGTAGCCTTGGCTGTCCTGGACTCGCTTTGTAGACCAGGCTGGCCTCGAACTTACAGTGATTCGCCTGCCTCTGCCTCCCGAGTGCTGGGATTAAAGGCGTGCGCCACCACCACCCGGCAGAGCCAAATAAACTCTTATTTCCCCTTAAGACGGGGTCTCACCAGGTGGTGGTGGCGGCACACGCCTTTAATCCCAGCACTCAAGAGGCAGGCGGATTACTATGAGTTCAAGGCCAGCCTGATCTACAAAGCAAGTCCAGAACAGCCAATACTACACAGAGAAGTGGGGGAGGGGGGAGACAGGATCTCATGTAGCACAAGCTAGCCTTAAACTCCCTAAACTCCCTGTGTAGCTAAGGCTGGCCTTGACCTAATCGCCTTCCAAGTCCTGGGGTGTATGGTGTATATGTGTTCTGCCAGGATTTTGTTTTGTTTTGTTTTGTTTTTAGTTTTTTTTTTGGGGGGGGGGGACAGGGTCTCTCTGTGTAGCCTTGGCTGTCCTGGACTCGCTTTGCAGACCAGGCTGGCCTCGAACTCACAGCGATCCGCCTGCCTCTGCCTCCCGAGTGCTGGCATTAAAGGTGTGTGCCACCACAGCCGGCTTCTCTGCAGGATTTTTAAACACCAGTTCTTATGAGTGCTGAGCTAGGTGGCCAGAGAATCAGCCTCAGGGGCCTCCTGCCTAGAAGAACCTCCATAGCCCCTTTCCCCGGGGAACCAAATACAGGAAGGCAGAATGGCCACCGCCCACAGCAGCGTCACCTGTGCAGCAGTGACCCCTCTCTAGGGACTGCTGAGGAGGGACAGGGCTTGAGCACACAGGCAACACCCTCCCCGTAAGTACAGCATCTCCCACCCACCCAGGAGTGTGAGGCAGGGGGCAGGCTGCCACTGCCTGGGCCGCAGGGAGCACAGAAGGGCCAGGGGCTGGAAAGTAAATGGGGCGAGGGGGGCTGGCTCCACTTTCACATTAAAATGTGTGGAAATAGGGTCAGCTCTCCAGCCACAGGCGCCTTCATCCCTGAGATGTGGGCCAGGAACCAAGCAGATAAAAGCTCCCGTGTAGTAAGCCTGGACCCCCTGCTCAGATCTAGCCAACGGATAGCTCATTCTCCACAGCTGTGGGGAGAGTGGGGATTGCCCCTGAGTGAACTCTGCTGCCCCCCTTTTGACCACTTCCCCTTGGTGGCACACAGAGGAAGGGGAAGCAGGCTGTCCAGATGAGACCTGATAGGCTGTGGTCATATGGTAGGGGAGGAGGTCCTCTTCTGTCAGAGGTGTAGGGGACGGGAATAGGGTGGAAGGGGAGGGGGTGGGAACGGGAAGATACAAATGAGGGGATAACATTCGTGATTTAATCTGAATAAATTATAATAAACTAAAAAAAAAAAATATATATATATATATATTTTTTTTTTTTGGTTTTTCAAGACAGGGTCTCTCTGTGTAGCCCTGACTGTCCTGGACTCGCTTTGTAGACCAGGCTGGCCTCGAACTCACAGTGATTTGCTTGCCTCTGCCTCCTGAGTGCTGGGAAATTAAACAAAAGAAAAGAAAACAAAACAAAACAAAAAGCTCCCTCCACTCTGCCCACCCACCGCAGGCCTCTGCTGGGAATGCTGAGACCGCCACAAGGGGGCGTGCAGACACACTTTAACACCGCACTGTCTTCTGGCTCTCTTGTCTGCTGTTTGCACACCAGGCTCGCTGGCCTGCTTCCATGGGCTCTCCTGTCCCAGCCTCCCATCCTGCCGTAGAAGCTAGTGTTACAGAGATTATACAGATTAAAGAGAGATGAGCTCCCACACCCGGCTTTACGGAATTGTTGGGAGATCCAAATTTGGGTCCCCTCAATTGTGCGGCAAGCCTTTTACCCACTGAGCTATCTCCAGTCCCCCAGCCTTGCTTTTCGTCAAACCACCTGTGCCATCTGCCGCCGTTTGAATGTATCTCTCCAAAGTTCCTACGTGCCTGTGTTGATGGGGTCTGGAGAGTGAGGCGTTTGGTGCAGTCAACAGTTAAGGTTAGATGAGACCAATGGTGGCGCTCCAAAGAGGCAGGATTAGAGGAGACTCAAACAACCAGGGCAGCTCTGCCTCACGGTGCAAGCCCTCCACCATGGCAGGATGAAGCAAGGAGGCTCTCCACAGACACCGCACCATACTTGAACATCCCAGACACCAAATCCCTGAGGCAAACGAACCTTTGTTCTTTATAAATAACCCTGCTTCGGAGATGTATGTTACAGTGACTGAAAACAGAAGAAGGCTCTCAGAGAGAGAGAGAGAGAGAGAGAGGGAGAGAGAGAGAGAGAGAGAGAGAGAGAGAGAGAGAGAGAGAGGTGAAGCAGTTTGCTGGTCGGTCGTGGTCTTGGAGGTGCATGCTTTTAACCCCAGCACTCGGGAGGCAGAGGCAGGAAGATCTCTGTGAGTTCGAGGCCCCAGCCTGGTCAACAAAGAGAGTTCCAGGACAGCAAAAGCTACACAGAGAAACCTCATCTCAAAAAAACCCACCCACCCCCTCCCCCCAAAAAGAAGCAAGGCTAAGGCGCAGGCGTGCACGGAGGGCGGAGGAAGCCTCGGGCCAGCCTCTCACCTGCAGCTTCCAGATGTGCTTGCTCTCCTTGGACACCTGGCCCACGGTCTCACCCATGAGGGCGATGAGCATGTTAAGCAGGAGCACAAAGGTGAGGATGATGTAGGTGACCAGGAGGAGAATGAAGACCACGGGGTACTTGGCGCTGCTCAGCATCTCTAGGTCGCCCATGCCGATGGTGAGCTTGAAGAGATCCAGAAGGAAGGCGCTGAAGGTCTCGCTGTCGCGGCACGCGGGGTACGTGGGCACCGTGCAGTTGCCCTGGTCCGCGTCACAGACCTTCATGTTGGCGCACGGATTCAGGAGGGTGACCAGGGCTGTGGGAGGGACAGGGGCGAGGGCGGGGGAGCTGAGAGGTGGTACCACCACCGGATGGGGATGAGGGGTGCACCCTGGCCTCTGGTCAGTGAGCCGGAAGCCAAGCCCGGTAAGCACAGTCAGAGGCTCTGGGTGCCCCAGCTCTGTCCCCAAACTCTCTGAGAAGTTAGGGGTTTTCTGAGTGGAGTCCAGAGCTACCCAGCCTCCATCATTTTCTCTCAGGGCACATGTGGCGACGTCCTGGAGACAGGATGGGTGGATGTGCTGGCATCTAGTGGCTGGCGCCATGGATGTTGCTATATCCTACAGTGCATAGGACAAGGGTGCCCAGACCCGACCTGTCCCCAGAAGCTCCATGCAGCCTGGCACTTGCACAATATTGGAAACACTCTGAGGGTCAGACCCCACCCTAGGCTCCCGCTCCCCCTCCACATGATCCAGAGAGGAAGCTTAAGAGGGACTGACTTTACCCCCACACCTCCCCTGTCCTCACCCCCATCTTGCTGGTCCCAGAGGCTCTACTGTAAAGGCCCCTATGCCCGAACCCATCCCAAGCTGTTCTTAGCAACGTCTTTTCCTCCGAAGCCCAGATGGGAGTTCAGCAGTGACCAGATCAGATACCCCTAAGCTAGCCAGGCCAGAGGGGCTGAGGCCCTGCAGTCAGCAAGGCCATAGGAAGCTACACTAGAGAGTGCCAGAAGCACTTTTCAACTCACACACCAACACAGTCTGAGTGGGTAGTGAGTGCCCAAACAGTGTGTGTGGAGGGCTGTGAGACCTGATCTACATACAATAGAAAAAGCATTCTGTGATCCATTAGCAATGTCTGCTTCGGGCATAAAAATGAGCACCAGGAGCGTGTGTGCTGTGTTATATCTAACCCTGACCCATTATGACCTGGTGTGCCTGACCTGACCTGTTTCAGCTTCAGTTTGCTTCCCAGAAGTAGCTAACATGCCATTCCACATTTACTGGCTAAAAATAATGTTTTCATTACATTCACTTATTTGGGTGTGCCTAGGGGGGGAGCACTCACACGCTATGCCACAATTGTAGGGGTGTGAAGGCAACTTTCAGGAGTCAGATGTGTCCTTCCACTCTGTGGGTGCCAGAGACCAGACTCAGGACATCAGGCTTAACGGCAAGCGCCTTTGCCCACTGAGCCCTCTCGCCGGCCCCACATTTGGTAGCTTTTAAACACACGTGGCTTTACGTGACCTTTCTGGCGTAGGACCTCTCATCTGAAAAGCGGGATGATGAAGGCTTTTTGCCTTTCAGGCTTGCTGGGATGCGGGCAATGCAGCTTGGCCGTCCTCAACCCACACATGGTTTCTCAGGCAGGAACGCCAACTGTCCTCAGCCCTTGATGGCTCCCCTTAAAGGCCTCCTCACCAGCACCAGCACGCCAGGCCCACACTCACCTGAAGCATAGCCAATCATGAAGAGCAGGTAGACCAGCAGGAAGCGGAAGAGGTCTTTGAAGAGGATCTAACAGCAGAGGAAGGGGCAGCAGTTATTGTGGAGGGGGGATGCCCACAGGTTCCTCAACAGCCGACTCCCCAGCCCCACCTTTCTCTACAAGCCCCGCCCTGTGATGTCCCATGCTGGGGCAGCCCACTGTCCCCTGTGCCCACGCACGCCCTCTGGTGTCTGGGCCACAGAACAGGCCTGCTGTGAGGCCAGAGGTCCCTGGCCAGACCTTCTGGATCATGATGCTGTAAGTCCCCGTCAGCTTCAGCCCGCGGGTGAAGTAAAGAGCGTTCATCCAGCCCAGGACCAGGGCAAACACCATCACGGCCAGGTAGGCCTCCATCCCCGCCAGGTAGAGTGCCGCAGAGATGACCACCAGCACAGAGTAGACGAAGCTACAGGGCAGCAGAGGGGGGCAAGAGGGCGAAGGGGAGAGGGGACAGTGAGACTGTGGAAGAGGAGCCCTCAAGCCCTTCAGGGAGCCAGGAAGTCCCAATGTCTTCAAGACCCAAGAAGAGAACAGTGGAGCAACTGGCTTTCAGTTAACCGGACAGCTGGGGTTTATTTTATTTTATCTTTTTAAAAACAGGGTCTCGGGAGGCAGAGGCAGGCTGAGGGAGGCAGAGGCAGGCGGAGGGAGGCAGAGGCAGGCTGAGGGAGGCAGAGGCAGGCGGATCACTGTGAGTTCGAGGCCAGCCTGGTCTACAAAGTGAGTCCAGGACAGCCAAGGCTACAGAGAGAGACTCTGTCTCGAAAAACCAAAAACCAAAAAAAAAAAAAAACCAAAAACCAAAAAACAAAAAACAAAGGCCGGGCGTGGTGGCGCACGCCTTTAATCCCAGCACTCGGGAGGCAGAGGTAGGCGGATCGCTGTGAGTTCGAGGCCAGCCTGGTCTACAAAGTGAGTCCAGGACGGCCAAGGCTACACAGAGAGACCCTGTCTCGAAAAACCAAAAAAAAAAAAAACAAAAAACAAAAAACAAAAAACAAAAAACAAAAAACAAAAAAAAACCACAAACAAAACGAAACAAAACAAAAACAAAAAACAAAAACAGGGTCTCTGTGTTATGTTTCTCTGGCTATCTTGGAACTTGCTACATAGACCAAGCTGGCCTCAAACGCCCAGAGATCGGCCTGCCTTTGCCTGCATCATTACCACCTTGCTCCAGACATTGGCTTCTAGACCCTACAAGACCCCAAAGCCGTGCCTTGCAGAATCGTTAAAGATTCAGAGGGCTAGCGAGATGGCTCGGGGCTAAGAGCACATCCTGTTCTTGCAGAGGACCTGAGTTTGACTCCCAGTACCTGTATCAGGCAGCTCACAACTGCCTGGAACTCCCAGATAATCTGATGCCCCTCTGACTCCTGCACATATATACACACGAATAAGTCATAATTAAAAGAAAATGTTTTTTTTTCTTTTTAAGGAAAAGAAAGGTTGATTCAAAGTTCTGTGGAGACTTTGTGGCTAAATTTCATTGTTTTCGAATTTAAAGGGAATGGAAAATATGTAGCACACATACAGTGATTCCCACATTCTGTGACCCAGGCAGACATCATTAATCAACCGCTGCACTTCTCCCCACTAAATAGAGAGAGTATTACAATTCTTAATCACAAGGGGACACTAGCATTCACTCACCAGGATAAGAGGTCAAAATTCTTTCTCTCCCTGGTCTAGGTATAACTCCCTAGCAACCAAGCCTTGGCTCCCAATAGTGTCACCTCTCCCGACTCTCTGGATGAGCATCTGTACCCAGAAGCTTCTGCCCTGGAACCTGAACTCACTAGAGCAACTGGAAGGAGCCGTCGACGAAGAGAGAATTCACGCCGGGGCATTTCTTCATGAACAAGTCTTTGATCTGGAAGAGAAGAAACAGCCAGTGGCAGGAGTGGAGCCAGGAGGAACTGGGGAGGACGGGCAAGGACGGAAGGGAGGGAGCAGAGCGAAGGGGACGACAAGAGACCGTGGGCTCAGGTGATGAGGAGCAGAAAATAGAACCTAGATTGGAGGGGCAGGGGGAGGAGGGGCAGGGGGAGGAGGGGGAGGGGGAGGAGGGGGAGGGGGAGGAAGGGCAGGGGGAGGAGGGAGGGGGAGAGAGGGAAAAGAGGAGAGGAGGGGGAAAGGGAGGAGGAAAGGAAAGGAGGGGGAGCAGGAGGAGGGAAAGTGAGGAGGGGGAAGAGGAAGGGGAGGAGGGAAGAGAGGAAGAGGAGCAAAAGAGAGAGGGAGGGAGAGCAGGAGGGGAGGAGGAAGAGGAAGACAGAGGAGAAAGAAGGAAGGGTGAAGGAGGAAGAGGAGGAGGGGAGGAGGGAGAGGACAAGGAGGAGGGGGTCTGGGCAGGCAGCTGGCACTGGGGCCAAGCACTCACACTGGTAAAGAAGAACAGGACGCCCGTGAACAGTGTGATGATCTCTCCAGCCAGCCTCAGGTAGTCCACCGTGGTGCGGTAAGGGTAGGGTGGCTGTGGGGGTGGGGGGGCACAGATGGAGCAGGACCTCAGCTGCCCCCAGCATCTGGCTCCCCACTGCCCCAAACATCTGGGTCCTCAGCAGCTTCCTCTCCCGTCTGCCCGCGGAGTCCCCTCCAGGCTCAGAGCCACCTGGGTGCTGAGGCGTCTTCCTCCCCACCCCCAAGCTGTCCTCTGTGCCCTCCACAGAGGCTGCGCCCCTGCCCGGCTCCTGAGCAGGCACTCACCGTGCCCTCCAGAGGCTGGTAGTAGGCCGTGAGGGTGAAGATGACCATGGCACACAGGTAGGAGACCACATTGATGTAGAAGGACACGGCCCCAAACTTGCGCCACTTGTCCCTCAGCAGTTCGTTGATGGGCTCCACAGCCAGCATCTCATGGCGGTTCTGGGAGAGGTGGGGTGTCATGGCCGCCTTCCCCATGCTGGGGACCCAGGCAGGCTCACTACAGCATGGCTCCCCTCCACCCGTGAGCCGCTCTGAGACCCTCAGGGAGCCGTATGGTCTCAGTGTTCAAGGTTCTGCACAGTTCTGCCTCGGTTTACCCTTCCTTCCTATTCTGTAGCTCCACAGAACACAGAACATGCCTTAAAGACGTCTATTCTGAGCCGCCAAGATGGCTCAGCTGGTAAAGGTGTTTGCTGTGCAAACCTGTGGACCTGAGTCCAACCCCCGAAACCCATATAAAGATGGAAGGTGAGAGTGCACCTCACAGAATCGCCCTCTAGCCTCTGCTCGTACGCTGTGGCACACACGTTTACACACACACACAAACACACACACACACACAAACACACACACACACTGTAATAAGGACATCTGCCGTAGCTGGATTTGGTGTCACCCACACTTAATCATAGCACTTAGGAAACTGAGGCAAGGGCATCATGTTTATCGACTACATAGCAAAAAGTCTCTCTCAAAAAACCAAGCTGCGGGATCGAAGAGCAGGCTCCGCTGCTGGAAACACTGGCTGCCCAACAGGGAAGCAGGACTCAGTTTCCAGTATCTGCAGGTGGCTCACAACTAACTTTAAGTCCAGATCCAGGGGATCCAGCGCCCTCTTCTGGCCTCCATGGGTACTGCATGTATGTAGTGCACATACATACATACATGCAAACAGTGATAAAGGTAAAATTAGGTAAACTCATTTTTAAATGGGCTAGAGAGATGTGTCATCAGCTAAGAGCACTTGATGCTCCTGCCGAGGACCTGGGTTCGGTTCCCAGCACCCACACAACAGCTCTTAGCTATGACTGCAGTTCCAGGGTTTCTGACGCGTGTCTCTTCCGGCCTCTATAAGCACCAGGGTGAACGTAGTACATAGACATACATGCAGGCAAAACACCCGTCCACATAAAATGAAATGGAAGCTGTCATTTTAAAATAAAACAGGGGAGGCACCAGGCATAGTGGCGCATTCCTTTAATCGCAGCATTTAGGAGGCAGAGGCAGGTGGATCTCCGTGAGTTTGAGGCCGGCCTGGTCTTATTCACAGGGCTTTCAGAACTCTGATTTACAACCATGTGGGATGACAGCCAACAGAACCATTTCTGTACCAGGATTTTCTCAGACTGACTCATCTTGTCCCCCAGCGACCCTGCAGGCTATGCGTTACCTTCCTCACATTACACATGAGAACGCTGACTCAGAGAAGTCTCTCACCCTGGGTCACACAGCATATATGTGACAGAGCCAGGATTCCCCAACCTGTCCCAGAGCCCACCCTGCCGCCAACCCTGTTGGACACTGTCCTGAATGCTTAGCTGACCACTTGGGTCACAGAGCCCCCAGCCTACCACCATCCTGGCCTGCCTCAGCCACGGCCAGCCCTCCCTCCCCGCCCCGGTGCCCACCTCGATCTTGCTGTTGTACACCAGGATCTCCAGCACGGACACCTCCTCCCCGCACGTGTCCAGGGAGGAGAGGTCATAGAGTGAGGAATACACAGGCCCGTAGGCCCAGTCCTTGAACTTGCGAGACAGGTGACGTGTGTCCTCATCCGTCACCTCCCGCCGGATGATGTGCTGAAAGACCTGCCGAGGGGACGTTTGCTCAGGGGATTCATAGAGACAAATGTGATAGATTGACAGGTTGATTGACAGACAGACGATAGATGATTGATGGATGGATAGATAGATAGATAGACAGACAGACAGACAGACAGATAGATAGTAGAGACAGATGACAGATGACATATAGGGAAATAATGATGGATAGATATATAGAAAGAGAAATGATTGATCTATAGAGACATAGATATGGCCAAATGATTGACAGAGTGACAGGTGACAGATAAAAGAGACATAGGTGATAGATACATGGTAGACATGATCAATAGACATAAGTGATAGATGACAGAAAGATGACTGGTACAGATGGACAGATATATAGATAGATGACAGACAGACAGACAGGCAGGCAGGCAGGCAGGCAGACTGTCAATGCTGGGGTGGAACCATACGGGCTAGACAAGACTTGTACCACCAAGTCACTCGCCCTGTCTTCCTTTTATTCTGAGACACGCCCCCCTCCCCCCTCCTTATGTTGCCCAAGCTGGCCTGGAACTTTCTCTGTAGCCGAGGCCAATCTTGAACTTTCAATTCTCCCAGCACAGCCCATCACCGGGGCCAAGGGCTGACCATCAGGCCGGGGTTCTGGGGTTCTGCTTCCCGGGCACCCGGCCCCACCCTCAGCTCTCCCTTCATTAAGAGCCGGATATGGCTCACCTCCCTCAACCGTCATGGCAACAGGTCACCAGACAAAGTGAGGCACACAGAGGGGCGGGGCCTGAGAGCCCCCCACTAGGAAGGCTGAAAACCACTGCCTGGTTCCTCACCGCAGGCTACTCTGCCTGGCTTTCAGTCAGGGCAGTGGTGCCTCCCATGAGACAGTCTAGCAGTGTCTACAGATGAGTCTGGTTGTCACAGGCTGCTACTGGCATCTAGTGGATCAAGGTCAGGATGTCCCACAATACACAAGACAGCACAGACCAACACACACACACACGCACGCGCACACACACACACACACACACACACACACACACACACACACGGGCGGGAATCCTCCTGCAGGGTGCTGTAAGAGCCAGGGAGAAGTCACTCAGCTGCAGGAAGTCAGCATGTCAGGGTCTGGGAGTAATACAAGGCCCCGGGACTCAGTTTACCTCAGGCACTTGCCCTAACTGATGCGGGTGGGGCAGGGAGCACCCAGTGGGGAGGACAGAAGCTGTCCTACATGAGGCTGAGGAGACTGACTGGATGCTGGGGAGGCATAGCAAGCTCGGGAGGCAAGACGTCGGCCGCCTGGCATGGGCAGGCAGAGATGGCTACCGGGTAATGGAACACCCAGTGGGGGAAGCTGGGCCCACTCACCCCGATCTTGCCCGTCTTGGCAGCCATCATGAGGGGTGAGAGGCCGTCATTGTTGAGCACGGTCTCCAGGTTGCTGTCCGGGAAGAGGCGGGAACACTTGAGAAGCAACAGGTCATACATCTTGGTGACAAACTTGGTGTTCTCGCGGGTGTTGTCAGCGATGGCCACTAGCGCGTGCAGCACCGTGTTGCCTCGCGAGTCCTGTCGCCGCATGTCCGCTTTCTTGTGAGGGTTCTCAGTCAGGTAGTTGACGATGTGCGGCTGGTTGGTGCAGGCTGCCAGGGACAGGGGCAGCTCACCTGGGGCCGGGGAAACAGAGGGTCAGCGCAGGGGGCTGAGGTGGGGCTTTGCCTGTCGCGCTGGGGATGAGGACAGACGCCAGCACCTGCTCCTCTTAACTGTGGACAGGGCTTGGGGCGTCTCATGGTGACTGCTGGAGAGGTAGGGGGTGACTATTTGGGGACAGGGGTCATGCGATCTGGAAGCTGGGTGGCTCTGGAGTCCCGGTGGCGAGATTCTTTGTGGGACGATGGCTCTGAGTCCCATGTCAAGTGTGGTGTTAGCAGGGCGACGTTCGGAATATTTCTCAGGTCAGACTGTGGCAACAGGGTGGCGCTTTGGACCGTGAGATCCTGCCCCACATAGGGCATTGGTCGTACTAAAGGACACATGCATAGTAGGGTGCTGGGTGCTGACACCCCATCACAGCCCTCAGGGTTCTCCTGATCTCCAGTTACAAATGGGGAAACTGAGGCTCACGTAAGAATGTGAACCCGTGTCCAGTCTGAACTTTCTCCAGAGCTCCAACTCTTGAGGCATGCTAGAGCAAGCAAGACCCTGGAGGTTCACGCCACGGGGTAAGCCAGGATCTGTGGCAGCCCAGCTCTGAGTAGGTGGGAGTCACCAGGGCTGCAGACACCCACCTCCCTCTGGCCTCCCACCCCCACCAACCCCTACTCACCGAAGTAGAAGTAGCCACCTTCGTCCTTGGGCTGGAAGAAACGCCCGCGGGCCTGGGCATGCACGTCGGCTCCCTGGGCCACCAGCAGCTCCACGTAGTGCTTGCAGCGCCGCTCAATGGCGATGTGCAGGGACGTCTGGCCTGGGGAGGAAGGCAGCCAGGCTCTGGCAGGGCAGGGACGCAGCCAGACATGCCGAGCAGCACAGAGTGGGCTACCTCAAGGCCAAGTGTTAGCCAGCAATCACTGGAAGGCAGTGGGCAGGGTTGATGTGGGATTTTTGGGGTGCATGATGGCCAGAGCCTGATGTATTAGGGAGCAGCCTTTTAAGCTCACAGGGTGAATGACTTTCGGGTCTCAAAGGCAAGAACTGAGGCACACAAACTTTAATCCTGGGCGGTTGGGGGTGGGGATGGGGGAGAGCAATGGCCTCCTGGCCTCAGAATTCCAACTGTGTAGGCTTTGGAGACTCTTTCCCTCCCCCTCCCCGCACTGAGACAGGGTCTCTCTGTGTAGCCCTGGCTGTCCTAGACTCACTCTGTAGACCAGGCTGGCCTCGAACTCACAGCAATCCACCTGCCTCTGCCTCCCTAGTGCTGGGATTAAAGGTGTGTGCCACCACGCCCGGCCTTTTTGGGAACTCTTAAGAGTCTAGCAAGAGTGCGAGCGTTGCGGGCTGCTGATGGAACACACGACCTTGGAAAGATGCCCACAGCATGGTAGGGGAGGAAGGGGTCTCTACCCAGCCAGCTGGGGCAGCCAAATCAGCCCTCAGAGACCAGAGTGGTGATACATGTGCTGCCCGAATCACGCCCCTCATTCCTAGGCTCTCAAATTGGGGAGCACAGAGCCAGTGCCAATGACACTTTTGCCTCCCAGAACTGCAGGCTCTGCACCAAGTGGCACCTCAAATGGCCCAAGGGTTGAACCACACAGTCTCAAGGGTTCAATTATCTAAGCCCTCGGGCATCGGAGAGCGATGGGGTGGGCATCCCAAGCACTCGGAACCGCTTGTTCTGAAATTCAGAATAGCAGAGAGCAATAGGTAGCTGCTGCGCATTCATCCATCCATCCATCCATCCATCCATCCATCCGTCCCTCCATCCATCCATTCGCTCATCCACTCAGTAATGCTGCATCAACGTGCCCGGCCAGACTTACCTCGGTAGTAGATGTCTCTGAAGGGCGAGTTAATGAACTCGCGCATGTTGCCGGTGCGCTCCGCGATGTCCAGCAACACCGGGATGGTGTCGTTGCGGCCGTTGTTCAGGTTCAGCAATGCCTTGGGCAGGCAGGTCTTCCCTGTAGATGGCTCTGTGGGAGAGAGAGAGGCAGGGAAAGACATGGCTCAGAGCCTGGCTGTTAATTTGGGGCAGGAACAGGAGCCACCCCCTGGCTGCCATACCCCTCGGAGACGTCCTCTGCCTGCTTGGTGGAGACACAGTGCAATAGGTTATGCTTTTGACATGCAGGAGGCCGCAGCCTATAGACTGCCACGTACTTAATCATCTCCAGGGAGATTTCCCTGTGACACAGGGTCTCATTATGAAGTCCAGGCTGGTCTTGAACAGTCGATCTTTTTGCCTTGGCTCCCACAGTGCTGGGATTACAGGTGTGCGGGTGTGTGCCACTATATCTCTGCTCTTTTTTTTTGGTGGGGGGAGTTTTGAGACAGAGTTTCTCTGTGTAGCCTTGGCTGTCTTGGACTCGCTTTGTAGACCAGGCTGGCTGGCCTTGGACTCACAGCGATCCATCTGCCTCTGCCTTCTGAGTGCTGGGACTAAAGGCGTGCGCCACCACTGCCCAGCTCTTGAGGGAAGTTTTTATTTATTTATCTACACAAAAGTGAAGTTGTTGGTATTTTTTAATTAGTGAAAACACATTAATTACAAACATTCTTGATTAAGTCCTGCTGACAAGACATTTAGATACAAGGCACCAAAAACAATGCCTAGACCAGGCAGAAGAGACAAAAGAGACTTCATCTCCAATTTAGTGTCCCAATATTGTTTCATCCCATGCGTATAACTGCTCCTGTCCGTCACTGAGAGTCTAGAATAGCAAATAAATGGAAAGAAGTTTTTGTTTATATGTGTGGGGATTTTGGCTGCTTGCAGGTCTGTGCACCATGTACATGCAGTGCCCGTGGAGGTTGTGAGCGAGGATTAGCTCTCCTGGCTGCGAGCCACCATGTGGGTGCTGGGAGCTGTGTTCAGGCCCTCTGCAAGAGCAGCCGGTGCTCTACCATGGAGCTGTTCTCTCCAGCTCATACAGGGGATTTTTAAAAGGGCTTGGAAATCTGAGTATATGGGAACATAGAGCCAAACACAACCAGCCTGGGAGTGTGTGCATGTGTGCGTGTGTGCGTGTGTGTGTGTGTGTGTGTGTGTGTGTGTGTGTGTCTGTCTGTCTGTCTGTCTGTCTAACCATACATCTTTTTGTTGGTTTTTGTTGTTGTTAGTGGTGGTTTGGATAAAAATGGCCCTCACAGGGAGTAGTGGCTCTATTAGGAGGTGTGGCCTTGTTGGAGGAAGTGTGTTACCATGGAGGCCAGCTTGGCTCAAGCCAAGTCTAATGGCTCCTCGTCTCCTTCTGCTGACTGCGATCCAGATGTAGAACGCTCAGCTACCTCTCCAGCGCCGTGTCTGTCTGCTTGCTTCCCACCTTGATGGTAATGGACCTCTGAACTGTAAGCCAGCCTCAGTGAAATATTTTCTTTTATAAGCGTTGCTGTGGTCATGGTGTCTCTTCCCAGTAATAGAACAGCGACTGAGACGTTGCTGTTTGTTTTGAGGCAGGGTCTCGCTATGTAGCCTGTAGTTTCAAGCTGTCCTGAGACTCACTCTCTAGACCAGGCCGGCCTTGAACTCAGAGATCCGCCTGCCTCTGCCTCCAGAGTGCTGGGGTTATAGGCGCGTGCCACTATGCCACGCTCCAACCATACACCTTTACCACAGACCCATCAGCACCTGCCCCCCTCCCTCTGCCCTTCCCACGTATCCACGTGTGCCCGTCTGCATGGATGCCAGTGGGCAACGCTGGGTGTCTCCCTCCATCACCCTCGGCCTTACTCTTGAGACAGGGTCTCTCACTGAACCCGGAGCTCACTGGTCCAGGGAGGGTGTCGCTGGGGATCTGCCTTTTCCCACCTCCCCAGAGCTGGGATCCCAGACATGCACCGCCTTGCCCGTTGTTTCCTGAGGATGCCGGGATCTGAACCCAGGTTCTTGTGTTCGCACAGCGGCCACTTTACCCTCCTGAGCCACCTCCACAGCCCTTGTGAGAGATTTTAGTCAGCTCTGAAAGCCAGGCATGCTAGACAGCATTTGCCCACTCACAGGAACACAGAGCCCTGCCCTATGAAGTGTTTACATGAGTAAATATACATCTCCCAGAAAGGAGAGCGAAGGGCCACACGCTCCCTAACGCTTGGACTTAATACGTAAGAGGGTGCAGCATCATAAGAGGGGTGGGATGTCGGGGGGGGGGGTCCCACAGATGTGGGAAGTACAAATGTTCTCTGTTACTGTCCAACAGCTTTCGGAGTCTGAGTCGGCCGGGTGCCCCTCACCTCTCCCAATACTCGCCAACACTCTTCCAAGTTCCTTTGCCTCCCTTTGACGTGTCTGGCTACAGGAACTAGCTTCAGTCTCCAAAAAAGATGGGTTAAACGCAAACTCCCCCTCCGGACCCACTCCACCAATCAGGCCTGGAAAGTGGATCCAAAGCAGGAGCCACAGGCATCGGGTGAGGCCAGCTCTGCAGGCCGGTGCCTCGGGGCTGGGGCCTTGGCTTCTCTAGTTTCATGGCAATCAAGGGGATCTCAATGACTCAACCACTTTTGTGACTAGCAGGGCAGTAATGAGCCCTCCACAAATATCAATGCTGTAGTTACTGCCCTGTGGGAGGGACTGTCTGGCCATCTCCCCAGACTCGGGGAGGCCTTGAAGACCGGGAAACTTCCAGCCCAACCCCCAGGAGTGAGCATGCGGGACAGCCTTCCTCTCCCGCTCCTGTCGCTCGGGCAGCTGGCAGCAGCTAGCTGTTGGTCAAATGCTTCAGGGGCACACCTGCCCTGGGGTCCCACTTGAGAGGGTGCTGTCCCAGCGAGCCAGAGCCCTCGGCAACACCCCTTCTCCCCACGCAGCCCACCATGGCTAGTTCATCTATCTTTCCTCGTACCCCTCGACTGTCGTCTCTGCTACCAACACCCAGAACTAGGCTCTGTCTCTCACAAGCCTGGGTTTTGTGTCTTCCAGGCTGGTTTCGAACTCACAGCGATCCACCTGCCTCTGCCTCCCGAGTGCCGGGATTAAAGGTGTGCGCCACCACAGCCGGCGTAACCGTGTTCTTATTTCTGTGGTCACCTGACCAACGCCTGTCCCACCTGGAGGCCTGAGAGGCACTTGAGACCAGAGCTCTATCATCTTCATCAGTTCCTCAGTTTCAGCCCCACCCCCACCTCCCCACCCTCACCAGCCCAGTGCCTGGCACTTCATCGGTGCTCAGTGGCATCTTGATGAACTCAGAGAAGCCACCCAGGCACCTCCCATGATTCTGAGTCACAGGTGGCACAAGGGGACTGTTGTCGGGGTCCTGGGCCTGGGCTTCCACACCCTCCAGCTTTGGGTACAGAATCACTGCTTTAAAGAGGAAGCAGTTCCTCAACTAACCACCAGGTGGCGAAATGTCTCTGGCGATGAAGCCTGTTGGAGCCAGGGGCCCTAAACTGCCCATTGACAAACAGGAGGTTGTAAAGCTACATGCCGTATGTGTGTGTGTGTGTGTGTGTGTGTGTGTGTGTGTGTGTGTGTGTGTGTGTGTGTGTGTGTGTGTGTGTCTGTGTGTGTGTCTGTGTGTGTGTGTGTGTGTGTGTGTGTGTCTGTGTGTGTGTGTCTGTGTCTGTGTCTGTGTGTCTGTGTGTCTGTGTGTGTCTGTGTGTCTGTGTGTGTGTGTCTGTGTGTGTGTGTGTCTGTGTGTGTGTGTGTCTGTCTCTGTGTGTGTCTGTCTGTGTGTCTGTCTGTGTGTCTGTGTGTCTGTGTGTCTGTGTGTGTCTGTGTCTGTGTGTCTGTGTGTCTGTGTGTGTGTCTGTGTCTGTGTGTGTGTCTGTGTGTGTCTGTGTCTGTGTGTCTGTGTGTCTGTGTGTGTGTCTGTGTGTGTGTGTCTGTATCTGTGTGTGTGTGTCTGTATCTGTGTGTCTGTGTGTCTGTGTCTGTGTGTGTCTGTGTGTAAGTGGGGCTTTAGGGGGCAGAGATTCCAGAGGCCCCTGAAAATCAGATGAGCTTATCAGCCTGCAGCCAGAAAAACATGCAGGGGAGGATCTACAATCCACATTTTGTGGAGCCTGAAATGTGTACAATTTGGAGGTCCTGTTTGTAGATCATGAACTGTAGAAACAAAAGCCAGTTCAACACCCTAAACAGATTTTAGCAAGGGGTGCCCTAAAGCTTTGTTGTCATCGGAAGCCCCCATCAGGGCTCCCTGTACTCACACTGTGAACTCAGGCCCCGCTAAGTCCCCCACCCAAACCCACACTGACACTGTCTAGGGGTGCTGGACCAGTCCAGAAGGTTGGACAACCAGTCGCTGGAGCTCTCCCCTGCTCAAGGTCCAGGCCAGCGGACTTTGTACCAGATCTGCTCACTAGAATACCCTCTTTGCCTGATGTGTGGGGTGCAGAGCACAGGAAGTGGGGGGCGGGGTGTGTGGCCAATATGTGTCGCTGACATTACCCCATCACCTCTCACAACTCCAAGCTTGCACCCACAAGGTCCATAAGACTGGGAGTTACGGTAACTCTCTATGGACGGACACAAAGATCTGGAGGGAACTGTGGTCGTAAAGGATCAGGTTGAGAAAAGCAAAATACAATAACAAAACAAAACAAAACAAAACACAAATAATTGCCTGGAGAGTTCTGTGGAAAGTGACCCCCAGCCTTGGCCATCTGCTTTGGCACTGAGTTTATCCTGAAATCTCAAAAGAGGGGGCGCTTTGGTGACCACCTCCCTACACTTCCTCAGACAAGAATTCTGGGCCAACCAGGCCAGACTTGCCGAGCTGGGCACTGATTTGTAGCAGGGACCACACTTGGGATATTAGTGCTGACTTGTGGGGCCCTCAGGACAGTTGCTGCAGCTGACCTGGTGCCAGCACCTGGCGGCAGCTGACTAGAGAAAGGGTTCACCTGGGTACAGGCGAGGCCAGGGCAGCTCACAGGGCACTGGGGTCCACAGACGGCCCTGAGGGGAGAGAGGCTGAATGGGCCCTGCACAGGGAAAGTTGTGGGCGGAGGCCCAAGGAGTCAGACCGAGGAAGGAAGGGGGCTGGTGAGGATGAGGCAGACCTCCACAGGTGCAAGCAGGAACCCCAACCTACCGCCCTGCCACCCTCCAGCTACCCTACCTTACTGCCCTGCTACCCATGGGGGGGACAGGGGGTCCCGGTTGGCTGTGTTTAGCACTTCAGGGCACAGTCTGTCATGCCACGGAGAAACCACACCACCACATAAAGTGCAGAAGTGTATCTGAGCCCCATGGCTAAACTGTTCAGCTATTGCATGGATGAATGAATACATGAGGCCGTCAAGACTTGGAGAGTTTCCCCAATGTGGTAAAGGGTACAGGAGCCCAGACTCTGCCCAGAGCTCTTCTGATGTGTTTGCCTCCAAAGAAGGGGTAGACCATTACCCAAAGGCGAGCAGCCCCCCCCCCAATGCCCACCAGGGCAGCTCACCCCGGAATTCCTCATCAGTCAGGCGCTTCTTGTGCGTCAACAAGAAAGAGAGCAGTCCGTCCAGGTCAGCGGTGGAGCCCCGGGACACAATGTCGAAGAGGATGGGCCGGTTGAAGACCTTGAGGATTGGCGGTGGCTGGGGTGCAGGAGCCTTGGGGCTCTGAGGCTGCTTCCTAGAGGAGAAAAAGAGGGACACCAGGG